>NC_135815.1:88104768-88472032 GCF_964213995.1 Mustelus asterias | reverse complement strand
AGATATAAACATTACTCTCGTCCAGCCAGGATCAGATGTTCATTCCTGCTGTTCTTAATCAAGGAGCGGGAACATTTTGATGAGATGTTGCTCGTATTTCGTCAGCAGTCAGCGAATGAACTGAAACACATTATTCCTGCCTCGGTTATAAGTGTCCGGTCTGCCGAGGCGGGCACCGCTGTTACTGAACGTCAAGAGATATACAGACACATTCCACAGAAAAGTTATTGCTGCCCTTTGTTTTGATAAAGATAACTGCAAATATTACAAATCCCTACACAGTGTGGTGAATATCCCAGCGTTCAGGGAGGACATCCTTAGGCTGCCAAGGCCAGGGGTGCGGAAATATTTGTTCAGGGCAGGGGGTCCACAGTGGTGCAAGGCTAAGGTTCGGGAGCCTACAATCTACGGGCGGGAGACATCAGTGCTGTTTCTCCCCCCCACAGACGCTGCCAGACCTGGTGAGTCATAGATAGAATCATCGAATCCCTTCAGTGTAACAAGAGGCCGTTCCACAGAAATGTTTAGCCACTCTTAGGTTGAGAGGAGATTTGTTAGAGGTGTTCAAAATCATGAGGGGTCTGGATAAAGTAATCATCATAGAATCCCTGCAGTGCAGAAGGAGGCCATTCGGCCCATCGAGTCTGCGCCGACCACAATCCCACCCAGGCCCTATTCCCATAACTCTATATATTTACCCCGCTAATCCCTCTAACCACGCATCCCAGATCACTAAGGGACAATTTAGCACGGCCAATACTCCTAACCCGCACATCTTTGGACTGTGGGAGGAAACCGGAGCACCCGGAGAAAACCCACGCAGACACGGGGAGAACGTGCAAACTCCACACAGTGACCCGAGGCCAGGAATCGAACCCGGGTCCCCTGGAGCTATGAGGCAGCAGTGCTAACCGCTGTGCCACCGTGCCGCCCTCTGCGCCACTGTGCCATAGATAAGGAGAAACTGTTCCCCGCGAGTGGGAGAATTGAAAATGAGCGGGGACAGATCCGAGATAATTGGCAAAAGATGCACAGTGGTTAGCACTGCTGCCTCACAGCGCCAGGGACCTGGGTTCTATTGCGGCCTCGGGTCACTATCTGTGTGGCATTTGCACATTCTCCCAGTGTCTGCGTGGGTTTCCTCCGGGTGCTCCAGTTTCCTCCCACACTCCAAAGAGGTGCGGGTTAGGTGGCTTGGCCATGCTAAATTGCCCCTCAGTGTCAGGGGGATTAGCAGGGTAAATACATGGGGATACGGGGATAGGGCTTGGGTGGGATTGTTGTCGGTGCAGGCTCGATGGGCCAGATGACCCCTTTCCGCACTGCAGGGATTCTATGATTCTATTCTATGATTCTTTGAGTGATTAGGCTGTGGTTAGCCAATGCATTGACTGAGAATGTGGTGGAGGCAGGTTCAATCACGGCATTTAAAAGGGAATTAGACCGTTATCGGAAAAGGAAAAAGGTGCAGGATTACGGGGCGAAGGCAGGGGAGTGGCCCAAGAAGCTTTACTCATTCAAAGAGCTGGTGCAGACAAGATGGGTTGAATGGCCTCCTTCTGCGCTGTAACAATTCTGTGACGTGCTTACAACCTCAGGATTGCTTTCTGTGCTACCGAGAAGCTAGTTCAGCTCCGATTATCTAATTCCAGTGAGAACTACCCCGTGGAAAAAGAATTATCACGACCCATCGATTTGACAATCATAATATTGACTCTAACAAAATCAATTTTCTCACAAGCGCCTGCGTTCTTCATCTACGCAACACATTCCCTTTAGCTGTGTCTGTTCTTGGTGCAAACGCTCTCTGTGTGTCTAATCGATGTGGAGATGCCGGCGTTGGACTGGGGTAAACACAGTAAGAAGTTTAACAACACCAGGTTAAAGTCCAACAGGTTTATTTGGTAGCAGAAGCCACACAAGCCTTCGAGGCTCTGAGCCCCTTCTTCAGGTGAGTGGGAATTCTGTTCACAAACAGAACTTATAAGACACAGACTCAATTTACATGAATAATGGTTGGAATGCGAATACTTACAACTAATCCAGTCTTTAAGAAACAAAACAATGGGAGTGGAGAGAGCATCAAGACAGGCTAAAAAGATGTGTATTGTCTCCAGACAAGACAGCCAGTGAAACTCTGCAAGTCCACGCAACTGTGGGAGTTACAAATAGTGTGACATAAATTCTGATTCTAGGATCGCATGATAAAGACTCAGGAGGAAAAAAGCAGAAATATTTATGTGAAATAGTGTGACATAAACCCAATATCCCGGTTGAGGCCGTCCTTGTGTGTGCGGAACCTGGCTATCAGTTTCTGCTCCGCGACTCTGCGCTGTCGTGTGTCGCGAAGGCCGCCTTGGAGACAACGGATGAATGAACACCGCTCGACAATCACCAGGCAAGACTGTTCTCTTCCTGTTGGGGAGCACTTCAGCGGTCACGGGCATTCGGCCTCTGATATTCGGGTAAGCGTTCTCCAAGGCGGCCTTCGCGACACACGACAGCGCAGAGTCGCGGAGCAGAAACTGATAGCCAGGTTCCGCACACACAAGGACGGCCTCAACCGGGATATTGGGTTTATGTCACACTATTTCACATAAATATTTCTGCTTTTTTCCTCCTGAGTCTTTATCATGCGATCCTAGAATCAGAATTTATGTCACACTATTTGTAACTCCCACAGTTGCGTGGACCTGCAGAGTTTCACTGGCTGTCTTGTCTGGAGACAATACACATCTTTTTAGCCTGTCTTGATGCTCTCTCCACTCCCATTGTTTTGTTTCTTAAAGACTGGATTAGTTGTAAGTATTCGCATTCCAACCATTATTCATGTAAATTGAGTCTGTGTCTTATAAGTTCTGTTTGTGAACAGAATTCCCACTCACCTGAAGAAGGGGCTCAGAGCCTCGAAAGCTTGTGTGGCTTCTGCTACCAAATAAACCTGTTGGACTTTAACCTGGTGTTGTTAAACTTCTTACTGTGTCTAATCGATCACAGGAGGCCAGGTCTTAAAAAAGAATCATTAAGGTTTTCAAACACAAACCATTCGCCTGAAGGAGTGTGAATCTTACTTTGCTCTCCAAACTCACTACCACATATCCAAAGGTACCTTCAGATAAATAGACGGTGCTCTTAAGGTCTGTGAAGGGAATCGCCCCTGAACATCAGCTGAACTGGTGCAACGACAATAATCTCCCCCTCAATGTCAACAAAACGAAGGAGATAGTCATCAACTTCAGGAAGTGTGGTGGAGGACATGCCCCTGTCTACATCAACGGGGACGAAGTAGAAATGGTCGAGAGCTTCGTGTTTTTAGGTGTCCAGATCGCCAACAACCTGTCCTGGTCCCCCCATGCCGACACTATAGTTAAGAAAGCCCACTAATGCCTCTACTTTCTCATCAAACTAAGGAATTTGGCATGTCCACTACGACTCTCATCAACTTCTCATCATGCACCATAGAAAGCATTCTTTCTGGTTGTATCACAGCTCGGTATGGCTCCTGCTCTGCCCAAGACCGCAAGGAACTACAAAAGGTCGTGAACGTAGCCCAATCCATCACTCAAACCAGCCCCCCATCCATTGACTCTGTCTACACTTCCCACTGCCTCGGAAAAGCAGCTGGCATAATTAAGGACGCCACGCACCCCGGACATTCTCTCTTCCACCTTCTTCCGTCAGGAAAAAAATACAATAGTCTGAGGTCACGTACCAACAAACTCAAGAACAGCTTCTTCCCTGTTGCTGTCAGACTTTTGAATGGACCTACCTCGCACTAAGTTGATCTTTCTCTACGCCCTAGCTATGACTGTAACACTACATTCTGCACTCGCTCCTTTCCTTCTCTATGAACGGTATGCTTTGACTGTATCGCGTGCAAGAAACAATACTTTTCACTGTATACCAATAAATGTGACAATAATAAATCAAATTAAATCAAAATTAAACATCACACCAAATACCACTTTGGATAGCAATTTGCAAAGCAGAAAAATCATGGAATGAGAATCACAGAATTGTTATGGGTGCAGAGGGAGGCCCTTCGGCCGATTCATGTCTGCACTGGCTCTTCAGACAAGCATTATGACTTAGTAAAATTCCCCTGCCTTTCCCCCCTACCCTCCATACCACTGCACATTGTTTCAATTTAAATAATCATCTAATGCCCTCTTGTCAGCCTCGAGTGAGTTTAAAGTTTATTTATTAGTGTCACAAGTAGGTTTACATTAACACTGCAATGAAGTTATTGTGAAAATCCCCTAGTCGCCACACTCCGGCGTCTGTTCGGGTACACTGAGGGAGAATTTAGCACGGCCAATCCACCTAACCAGCATGTCTTTCGGACTGTGGGAGGAAATCGGAGCACCTGGAGGAAACCCACGCAGACACGGGGAGAACGTACAGACTCCGCACAGACCCGAGCCGGGAATCGAACCCGGGTCTCTGACGCTGTGAGGCAGCAGTGCTAACCACTGTGCCACCATGCCCGCCCATTGAACCTGCCTCCACCACACTTCCAGGCAGCGCGTTCCAGACCCCAAACCACTGGCATTAAAGCAGAAGCAGACCCTTCCAGACAGATTACCGATTACCCATTTAAATGCTATTCGATGAATTTAACATGAGGAGTAGCATGGGCTGAGATAAGAGGGGTCAGAATGTTCCATTTGCAGCAAGTTGCAAGGACTGTAAGAACCCGAGGGACGTATTAAATTGCAAAATAAACGGATAATTTATGAACACTCTGATTTCTTTTGCTCTGTTTTTTCCTCCAATTTCCAACTTTCTTCCTCCCTCACATGGAGTTTTCAGTATTTGAGAAACCTGGAGGGAATTTACTTCAAAACTCTTGGAGAACTGGAGGGGAGAGTGACTGAAGAAAATACAGCAGGACCTGGAACTGACCTACCAAGATGGCGGAAGCAGAGGTGGTCAGTGATTGCGAAAGGTATGGGAAATGAATTCACTGGGCTTAGGGGATGGAATGGATCCAATGGGACTGACTGGATCGCTATGTAGAGGGTTGGCATAAGGGGCGCCACGGTGGCACAGTGGTTAGCACCGCTGCCTCACAGCACCAGGGATCCGGGTTCAATTCCCGGCTTGAGTCTGTGTGGAGTTTGCACGTTCTCCCTGTGTCTGTGTGGGTTTCCTCCGGGTGCTCCGGTTTCCTCCCACACTCCAAAAATGTGCGGGTTAGGTTGATTGGCCATGCTAAATTGACCCTAGTGTCAGGGGGATTAGCATATGTGGGGTTACGGGAATAGGGCCCGGATGGGATTGTGGTCGGTGTAGACTCGAAAGGGATTCTATGAATTCTATGAAAGCTCAATGGGCCAAATGGGCTCCTCTGCGTAGCAATGACAATACAGGCGGGATTCTCTGGCCACGCTCACCCCAAGGCTGGAAAATCCCACCCGAAAGCAATGGATCTTTGCGTGGTTCATGTCCCACCCGCTACGATTCCCGTGGCGGGCGGGATGGGAAAATTCCATCCCTACAAATTGAAGTACCCCTGAGCCAAAGCAACAGCAGAATATGGGAGTGCGTGTACAATCTTTCTCTTCAGCACTTTACAGACAAATATTTATCTTCATTTCTCATTACACTTCCCAAACATCTGATTCTTTGATGGGGTCTGGGCATCACCACCAAGACCAGCATTTGTTGCTGGGTTCAATTGACTCTTGAACTGAGTGCCTTGCAAGGCCATTTCAGAAGGCAATTAAGGGCCAACCACATTGCTGTGGCTCTGGAGTCACATGTAGGCCAGACCAGACAAAGACGGCAGGTTTCCTTCCCTGAAGGACATTACTGAACCAGATGGGTTTCTACGACAATCCATTTTCATTTTACGACAATTACCATTTTCCTGTCCAGCCCACCACAGGAATCATAACGGACAGCGGGGAGAGGGCGGGGTGGACCAAGCAAAGGTCCTTGAAGCGAGCGTGGTAGGAAGATCCCACCCTGGGTGTCTAGATTACTTGTCCAGTGATGACGAGTCCACTTTGCTGCCATTCGCCCCTTATGACCTTATGACCTTGAAGCAGATCACATTGTGTAAGGGAAGGACGGGACATCTGAAAGCAAACTTGTGTCTGTCTTGTGTCTGTCCTCTCTCTGGCCTTTTCCCCCCAACCGTGTGCATTTAGCATGGCCAATCCACCTAACCTACACATCTCTAGACACTAAGGGGCAATTTAGCACGGCCAATCCAACTAATCTACACATCGTTGGATGCTAAGGGGCAATTTAGCATGGCCAATCCACCTAACATACACATCTTTGGACACTAAGGGGCAATTTACCATGGCCAATCCACCTAACCTGCACATCTTGAGACACTAAGGGACAATTTAGCATGGCCAATCCACCTAACCTACACATTGTTGGACACTAAGGGGCAATTAGGTGGATTGGCCATGCTAAATTGCCCCTTAGTGTCCAGAGATGTGTAGGTTAGGTGGATTAGCCATGCTAAATTGCCCCTTAGTGTCCAGAGATGTGTAGGTTAGTTGGATTGGCCATGCTAAATTGCCCCTTAGTGTCCAGAGATGTGTAGGTTAGATGGATTGGCCATGCTAAATTGCCCCTTAGTGTCCAGAGATGTGTAGGTTAGGCGGATTGGCCATGGGAAATGCACACGGTTGGGGGGAAAGGGCCAGAGAGAGGACAGACACAAGACACACATATGGGGCAATTTAGCATGGCCAATCCACCTAACCTGCACATCTTTGGACACTAAGGGGCAATTTATCACGGCCAATGCATCAAAACCCAAATCTATTTCTTGCTTGCCCCGAAATCCAACTTCAAAATCCAACTGAACCCAATTCATGGCCCCCACAAGAGAGACAAACAAGATCCAAACTGACAAGATTGACCCAACCAACACTTGATCTTAGCCAAAAGGCTAAGAAGTAATCCCCTCTGATCCGCACGCCATCCTGAACTGGAACCACATCGTCAGTTCTTTCACTGTTGCTGGGTCAAAGTCCTGGAGCTCCATTCCTGTGAGGATTCCTACGCCTAATGGACTGCAGCGGTTTAAGAAGGCAGATCACCACCTCCACCTCTTCTCAAGGTCTATTCGAACAAAGAACAAAGAAAAGTGCAAAAGGTGGAAAAGGCCCTTCGGCCCACCAAGCCTGAGCTGACACATGACACCCTTCCAAAGCAAAGACCTTTTGCCTCTACTTGGTCCGTGTCCCGCTATTCCCTGCCTATTCATGTACCATGGAATCATAGAATCCCTACAGTGCAGAAGGAGGCCATTCAGCCCATCACGTCTGCACCGACAACAATCCCACCCAGGCCCTATCCTTGTAACCCTAAGTAATCCCTCTGACATTAAAGAACAATCCCACCCAGACTGTTCCCCGTAACCCCAAGTATTTATCCCGCTAATCCCCCTAACCTACACATTGAGACACCAAGGGCCAATCCACCTAATCTGCATGTATCTGTCAAGATGCCTCTTAAATGTTACTATTGTATCTGCTTCTATCACCTCCTCTGGCAGCGCATTCCAGGCACTTATCACCCTCTGTGTAAAAGAACTTGTCTCTCACATCTTTTAAACTTTCCCCCTTTTACCTTAAGCCTATGTCCCCTAGTAATTGACATTTCTTCCCTGGGAAATTAGGAATTATTAGATGGACAATAATGGCATGCCTTGCCAGCGACACCCACATTCCATGAAAGGATGTTTTAAAAAAATGCCAAATCTTGATTGAGTGTTTAATGGAAGGTCTTAACAAGTCGCCATTACCTCAGGCTAAGATGCTATGCTAAGATGTCGCACTTCTCCAGACAGTTCACCAGCACCCAGGATACATATCCCAGACGTTTGTGTACATTCGATGCCTTAAATTCAACTTATTAACAACATGCTGATAACAATTATCCCAAATATCCCTGTTATTAAATCCTAAAATATGATAACAGCAGCAAGATCCCAATAAAATTGTCAAAGGGATCAAATAAAGCACGGAACAACTGCATGATTATGTTCCCTGGGTGATCAGTCAATGGGCTATTTTTGTCTACCCAGGATGCATTGCACAGGCATCACATGATCACTAATGCTTCCATTATACTAATTATGGGCAGTGCTAATCTATTCGTATGAACAGCCCAGTGCCATTTTCAGCAAAGGCCTATCACGTCCTGTCCTGACCTGAAGTAAATTAGGATCAGTGTGGCTGAACCACAAGAACTCCCAGAATGCCCACATTTAGGAATGCAGGAGCAGTTATTGATAGCAGAAACTGCAAGTTTTCCACATCCTATCCATCTGCCTTATTAAGGCACGAGATTTGATTTGATTTGATTTATTATTGTCTCATGTATTGGGATACAGTGAAAAGTATTGTTCCTTGCGTGCTATACAGACAAAGCATACCATTCATAGAGTACATAGGGGAGAAGGAAAGAAGCAGGTGCAGAATGTAGTGTTACAGTCATAGCTAGGGTGGAGAGAAAGATCAGCATAATATAAGGTAGGCCCATTCAAAATTCTGATGGCAGTAGGGAAGAAGCTGTTCTTGATCGGTTGGTACGTGACCTCAGACTTTTGTATCTTTTTCCTGACGGAAGAAGGTGAAAGAGAGTGTGTCTGGGGTGTGTGTGGTCCTTAATTATGCTGGTTGATTTCACAAGGCAGCGGGAAATGAAGATGGAATCAATGGATGGGAAGCTGGTTTGCGTGATGGATTGGGCTATGTTCGCAACCCTTTGTAGTTTCTTGCCGTCTTGGTCAGAGCAGGAGCCATACCAAGCTGTGATACAGCCGGAAAGGATGCCTTTTATGGTGCATGCGTAGAAATTGGTGAGAGCCGTAGCGGACATGCCGAATTTCCTTAGCCTCCTGAGAAAGTAGAGGCGTTTGCGGGCTTTCTTAACTATAGCTTTGATGTGGAGGGACCCGGACAGGTTGTTGGTGATCTGGACACCCAGAAACGTGAAGCTCTCAACCATGTATTCAGATTTGTCTGAACGTTGATGGTTATCTGTCGAAATGTTAAGTAACGGTGGCAGGTTTGCACGTGAGGTGAAAACGGTGACACCACTGCATGTGGCAATGGCCGTGTGAAGTGTGTGCCACCCGAATGGGGTAGATAGGATGGAGTCTGCAGAGAAAGCAAAGCAGCAAGCTGTTTCAGCATGGAGTGAGGACAGAAGCCAGAAGACGATATGACAATTAAACTTCAAAATGTAACGGCAACGGGTTAGACGGAAGGAAATTAGTGCAGGATTCCCGACTGAGGTGAAACTGTTCTGGGAAGCAAACGGGATGGAAGGTCTGCAGTGCAACGGCGATCGCTGTTCGAAACACAACGGGAATCAAGCTCAAGTGAGCAGCGCAATTTTAATGCAGGATATAATTGGAAAACGCGAGCTGCTGCATGTACAGTGCCACGGTGGCACAGTGGTTAGCACTGCTGCCTCACAGCACCAGAGACCTGGGTTCAATTCCCGGCTCGGGTGACTGTCTGTGTGGAGTCTGCACGTTCTCCCCGTGTCTGCGTGGGTTTCCTCCGGATGCTCTGATTTCCTCCCACAGTCCAAAAATGTGCAGATTAGGTGGATTGGCCATGTTTAATTGCCCCTTAGTGTCACAAGGTGTGCTGGGGTTAGGTGGATTGGCCGTGCTACATTCTCCCTCAGTGTACCTGAACAGGCGGCTGAGTGTGACGACTAGGGGATTTTCACAGTAATTTCATTGCGGTGTTAATGTAAGCCGACTTGTGACACTGATAAATTAAAACTAGTTAAAAATAAACTAAAATCTCACTTCTGAGAGCGTGCTTTCACAACGCTGGGGCTGCTTTGCCCTCTTCTAAACTACAGCCAAATGAGGAAAGGTTTTAAAAAGGGAAAAAAAAAAAGATGGAAAAAACTGTGACAGAATGCAGGCTACTGAACTGGATTCTACCACAGAAATTTTCCATACAGCTCGCCAGGGTCAATTGCCCATATTTGGACTGTCCAAGACTCGTAGAAACAAGTGCGACTATATCTTGATTTAGGACGTATGTGCATGTTACAGGACAATAAAAGGCAGCCCAATTCGCCAAGCAGATAGAAAGATCTGCGGCCCCGGCAGCTCCACATGGCAGCTCCATTTTTAAATTAATGAATCTCCAACGTCGCGTCCGGAACGTTCTCATACAGAGCACCGAGTAACCCTCAATACGTGCTCTTAGATCTCTTAGAAATCACGGATGAGCAATGGGAAAGTCATCACCAAGAGATTGTTTGATTGCCTCAATTTAATGACGCATTCTAGAATAACAGTTTTATTGTGAATTTGTCACCCATTTTGCAAATGATTAGTTGGACAGGGCAGTGTTTTCCAGCTAACTGTCCAGACACCCGTGGAGAGGCGGGGTCGTAAATTAACAGATGGAGTCACTAATGAGTAGTTCTGACCGTTTGACATTAATGGATAGACTAAACAGCGGCTCAGACATTCATAACTCAATCTCAAGGAGCCTCAAACCTCCCTTTCAGGACTTGGATTCACTTAAGGGAAACTGGGCTGATATTAGGTGGGTTGCAAGTTCATACAAGATAAGATGAGTTGTACGGAATGACTCCAAGGTGCATCACGAGCTTTCTCCAGCTGCCAGGAGATAAGGAGAGAGAGCGTGAGCCAATTCCCAGCATTTGAAAATGATAGGCAGCGTTTCGTTTTTAATTTGTGTGCACTCTGTCAGAATCTGGTGATAAAGGAAAACAGAGTCCGAGTGCCTTAGAAAGGTCACCAAATCAGGCAAATCCCACCCTGGCTTCTGAGTGAAAAGTGGAGGCAAAACAGAACAAATTCTGATGCCATTTTTAGGTTTCCAGGCCCAAGAAATGATTGGTTTTAAATGGTGTCTGAACACTGCCACGGATCTTTTTTTTTCTGACAGGCCCATTCAAGGTTCTCAGTCCTTATTTCATAGAATCCCCACAGTGCAGAAGGAGGCCATTCAGACCACACCGACCACAATCCCACCCAGGCCCTATCCCCATAACCCCATGCATTTACCCTAGCTAGTCCCCCTTAACACTAAGGGGAAATTTAGCACGGCCAATCCACCTAACCTGCACATCTTTCGACTGTGGGAGGAAACCGGAGCACCCGGAGGAAACCCACGCAGACACGGGGAAAATGTGCAAACTCCACACAGACAGTGACCCAAGCCGGGAATCGAACCTGGGTCACTGGCGCTGGGAGGCAACAGTGCTACCCACTGTGCCACAGTGCCTGCCCAACAGCCGGGAATGGAATTGGGGACCACATTTGTGAAGCTCATGGGTTGCAGTGTGGGAATCTTTGCTTACTGGTCCCATCCAATAATCAGCTTGAATGAAGGTATAGGAGTTATTAGATACTGTCTACTGGAAACTGGATTCCAGCAAAATTAACTCACCAAGATATCCCTCTGCTTAATCTTCAGATGCAGCTTTTAATCCGGTTTAAAGTTTATTTATTAGAGTCACAAGTAGGCTTACATTAACACTGCAATGAAGTTACTGTGAAAATCCTCTAGTCGCTACACTCCGGTGCCTGTTCGGGTACACTGAGGGAGAATTTAGCATGGCCAATGCACCCTAACCAGCACGTCTTTCGGACTGTGGGAGGAAGCTGGAGGACCCGGAGGAAACCCACACAGACAACATGCAAACTGCGCAGACAGTCACCCGAGGCCAGAATTGAATCCGGATCCCTGGCGCTGTGAGACAGCAGTACTAATCACTGTGCCACCGTGCCAGCTCGGCACAAGAAGGGAAATAAACACTCATTGGTCTTGGGGAAGTTTTCTTATCGTGTGCTACATTTCTACCAAGGCCTGCCCTGCTCATGTTGGAACATCTGCAAGAACCCGCAGTCCTTTCTCACGGCCAAAGTTCTTCACTCCACGAGTGGCGATCGTGCCTTCAGCTGCTTAGAACTTCAACTCTGGAATTGCCTCCCTAAATCTCGCCACCTCTCTCTCTCTTCCTGTATCTCTGTTCACCTGTCCCAGTACCACCTTACGTGGCTCAATGCAAAATTGTGTTTGAAAATCACTTTGACTGACTGTGTTGGGATCATATGTTAAACAGATCTACACCAGCTGGTAAAAGCGAAATCACAGAGACTTTTCTTGTTGAAAGAGTTTATTGACTTGTTCAATGTCTCACACACCCAGCTTTCCCGATTTATATGTGCTCAAATACCCATCACCTGTTTCCCTTAACAATGTAATTGACATTGACAAACCTTAATGTTATTGATATTAACAAACTGCAACAATGTAATTAATAAGGCACCAACACCTTTTCCTATTTCAAAGATGCTACTGAAATGCACACTGTTGTTGCACATGTCAAAACTTGCTAATTGCATAATGTTATATTATTTCAATGATTTTGTAAAGGCAAGGCTGTAACTCATGCCTCAATCGTCCATGCAAAGCATGCATCTTTCTTTTCTTTAAGCCATAGAATTGCGACAGTGCAGAAGGGGGCCATTCAGCCCATCGAGTCTGCACTGACTCTCCACAGGGGCATCTTACCCAGGCACCCTCCCCCAAACATCCCCATAAACTCACACATTTACCATTGCCAATCCATCTAACCTGCACATCCTGGGACACTAAGGGACAATTTAGCATGACCAACCAAATTAACCTGCACATCTTTGGAATGTGGGAGGAACCGGGAGCACCTGGAGGAAACCCACAAAGGGAGAGCATGCAAACTCCACATAGACTGCGACCCAAGCTGGGAGTTGAACCTGAGTCCCTGGCACTGCGAGGCAGCAGTGATAACCACTGTGCCGCCATTGTACACACTGTAGTTTTTGTGATGGTACAAAGTTGTAACTCTTTTGCTTCAATAATATTTATCCCTCAAGCAATTTCACAAAAAAAGACGACCTGGCCATTGCTGTTTGTGGGATCTTGCTGTGCACAATTTGGCTGTCGTGTTTCCTACCTAACAACAGTGACTACATTTCAAAAGCATTTAATTGCGCTTTGTGTAAGGCGCTTTATAAATATGAGTCTTTTCAGTTGAAAGTGCACATCCTGGAGATCATACTTTTCAATTTAATAGATAAAAAAATGCATTGTGAGATCTATGGCATCAAAACATATCAAATTTATCAAATTGATAAATGAGTTGGGACTTGAGTTGGGTCTTGAGTTGGGACACCATCAACACACTCTCTCCACACCCTGGATATAGTTCAGCCTTAGAAATATTTAAAAAGTGCCATGTAAAATGCGTTTTTGTTTATTTCCCAATAAATGTTGTGACATGCCTGCAGCTTAAGTTCTGACAAGTTCCTGGTTTCACTGCACTCCGTGCAACCATTTATTATCATGTGATTTTGCGGTATTCATTTTAAGACCATACAATATAGGAGACGAATTAGGCCATTCGGCCCATCGAGTCTGCTCCGCCATTCAATCATGGCTGATAGTTTCTCAACCCCATTCTCCTGCCTTCTCCCCAGAACCTTTGAACCCCTTATCAATCAAGAACCTATCTATCTCTGTCTTAAATACACTCAATGACCCGGCCTCCACAGCCTTCTGCGGCAAAGAGTTCCACAGATTCACCATCCGCTGGGGAGGCGATGGCCGAGTGGTGTTATTGCTTGACTATTAATCCAGAAACTCAGCTAATGTTCTGGGGACCCAGGTTCGAATCCCGCCACGGCAGGTGGTGGAATTTGAATTCAATAAAAAATATCTGGAATTAAGAATCTACAGATGACCGCGAAACCATTGCCGATTGTCGGAAAAACCCATCTAGTTCACTAATACCCTTTAGGGAAGGAAATCTGCCATCCTTACCCGGTCTGGCCTACATGTGATTCCAGATCCACAGCAATGTGGTTGACTCTCAACTGCCCACGGGCAACCAGGGATGGATAATAAATGCTGGCCAGCCAATGACGCCCATGTCCCAGGAATGAATGATAAAACATGGGTGATAGTTTCTCAACCCCATTCTCCCGCCTTTTCTCTATAGCCTTTGATCCCCTTACCAATCAATAACCTATCTATCTCTGTCTTAAATACACTCAATGACCTGGGCTCCACAGCCTTTTCTGGCAATAAATTCCACAGATTCATCACCCTCTGGCTGAAGAAATTCCTCCTCATCTCGGTTCTAAACAGAAACACAATAATGAATTACAGTTCGTGATCCTCCACAAAGCTGGAATTTAAAGTTAATGCATTCATTGACAATAAAGCAGCTTGTTTATTTCTGAGCCATCAGCGTTTCTGACGCTATTTGTCCTTTTTTTTCCCCCAAATGGGCGCTTAGAAAATTGAGGGTGGGGAGAGATTATTCACACACTCACACTGTTCATGGGGCAGCACGGTGGCACAGTGGTTAGCACTGCTGCCTCACAGCACCAGGGACCCGGGTTCGATTCCCGGCTTGGGTCTGTGCGGAGTCTGCACGTTCCCCCCGTGTCTGCGTGGGTTTCCTCCGGGTGCTCCGGTTTCCTCCCACACTCCAAAGATATATGGGTTAGGTGGATTGGCCATGTTAAATTGGCCCTTAGTGTCCAAAGATGTGCAGGTTAGGTGGATTGGCCGTGCTAAATTGGCCCTTAGTGTCCAAAGATGTGTGGGTGAGGTGGATTGGCCATGCTAAATTGCCCCTTAGTGTCCAAAGATGTGCGGGTTAGGTGGATTGGCTGTGCTAAATTGGCCCTTAGTGTCCAAAGATGTGTGGGTGAGGTGGATTGGCCGTGCTAAATTGGCCCTTAGTGTCCAAAGATGTGTGGGTGATGTGGATTGGCCATGCTAAATTGCCCCTTAGTGTCCAAAGATGTGCGGGTTAGGTGGATTGGCCATGCTAAATTGCCCCTTAGTGTCCAAAGATGTGCGGGTTAGGTGGATTGGCTATGCTAAATTGCCCCTTAGTGTCCAAAGATGTGCGGGTTAGGTGGATTGCCATGCTAAATTGCCCCTTAGTGTCCAAAGATGTGCGGGTTAGGTGGATTGGCCATGCTAAATTGCCCCTTAGTGTCCAAAGATGTGCGGGTTAGGTGGATTGGCCATGCTAAATTGCCCCTTAGTGTCCCGGGATGCATAGGTTAGAGGGATTAGCGCGGTAAATATGTGGTGTTACGGGGATAGGGCCTAGGTGGGATTGCTGTTGGTGCAAACTCGATGGGCCAAATGGCCTCCTTCTGCACTGTGGGGTTTCTACAGTAAGTAGTCTCACAACACCAGGTTAAAGTCCAACAGGTTTATTTGGTAGCACGAGCTTTCGGAGCATTGCCCCTTCATCAGGTGAGTCATAGGGTTTCTATGATTCTATGAAAAGTGGAATCTCTTTATAATATAGAACATTAACCGGGTTTTGCTCTTTCCCCCGATGCTGTTTGCCCTGCTCTGCGTGTCCCAGCCTCTTTGACATCTGTTTCAGATGTCCGCCCTCCGCAGTGTTGCATTGTTACGACCTCCTTAATTTCCCCAGGGAGCTAGGTAATTGCAAGGTCCTTTACGAATTGGCTTTCTTTTGAGCTGTTCTCCCTGGAGTCTTGTCCCATTGGGTGCGTTGCCACTAAGTGCAGGCTCGGGACCCCCAGTTGGTCCCGGTGCTAGGGGATGGGGGGGGGAGCGACCCGGAAGCTTGTGGGGAAACCCCAGCCATAGGGCACAATCCCGCAGATCAACGGGACACCAGGATTGAAGAAGGTATCTCCATGACCAGCTACAACCCTCTGAGATACGTATTTTATTTATTAGTGTCACAAGTAGGCTTACATTAACCCTTCAATGAAGTTACTGTGAAAATTCCCTAGTGGCCACACCCCACACCTGTTTGGGTACACTGAGGGAGAATTTAGCATGGCCAATCCACCTAACCAGCACGTCTTTCAGACTGTGGGAGGAAACCGGAGCACCCGGAGGAAACCCATGCAGACTCGGGGAGAACGTGCAAACTCCACATAGAGAGTGACCCAAGCCAGGAATTGAACCTGGGTCCCTGGCGCTGTGAGGCAGCAATGCTAACCACTGTGCCACCATGCCAGTGTGCTCCTTTAACATCTGTCCACCGTTGGTGACCTTGCCTTCAGCTGCCTAGATGCTAAACTCTGGAACTTAGGGGGAGGCAATGGCCTAGTGGGTTAATCACTAGACTATTAATCCAGAAGCTCAGCTAATGTTCTGGGGACCCGGGTTCGAATCCCGCCACGGCAGATGGTGGAATTTGAATTCAACAAAAAAAAAATCTGGAAATTAAGAATCTACTGATGACCGTGAAACCATTGTCGATTGTTGGGAAAACCCATCTGGTTCACTAATGTCCTTTAGGGAAGGAAATCTGCCGTCCTTACCTGGTCTGGCCTACATGCGACTCCAGAGCCACAGCAATGTGGTTGACTCTCAACTGCCCTCCATGGGCAACTGGGGATGGGCAATAAATGCTGGCCAGCCAGCGACGCCCATGTCCCACGAATGAATTTAAAAAAAATTCCCCCCCTACATCTCTCTATCCTCCTTTAAGATGCTCCTTAGAAACAACCTCTGTGACTGAGCTTTCAGGCTGCACTGACATCCTTTTTATCTGGTCTGTGGTCATTATTTTGCTTTATAGTGCACCTGTGAAGCACCATGTGTTGTTGTGGGTGCTGTGTGAGTACAAGTTGTTATTCACCTCATTGAACACAGTCAGAGGTTTGCACGCTGCCAAACCAAGTTCCCTCGTAGGTTGCCAACAAAGGAACAATGCAGAGATGGAAAATTGCTCCAGGTAGATTCAGAGGTTCACACGGTAACTTGTAAACATGACTGTGCAGCGTATTTTGTCATATTTATTTTCCGAGCTTCGAAACAAAAACAGGAATTTGGTTCGGAATGATTTCATTGCATGGTCCAGTGATCCAGATAATTTTTCCCCTCAGTGGCAGCGCATTCCTGCACTTCAAGATTTTCCACTCCACCCGGAGCCAGTGAGTGTGCTTTTAGGAAACTCTCCAGCCTTGGGCAGGAGTTGTAGCCCGTTGCACAAAGCAATCGATGTGTCCTCACAATGACTGCACCTCTGCAAGATTCAGATGATCACCATAAAGTCTCATTCACAAATTTGGAGTCACTTGGAGTGTGGGAAGCCCTTCGATGCACAGACCACCCAATGTATCCCTACAGGTGCAGAAGGAGGCCATTCAGCCCATTAAGCCTGTACCGACAACAATCCCACCCTATCCCCATACCCCTATGTAGAACATGTATTTAGCTGATGTTTCGAATCTAGATGACTCTTTGTCAAAGGGTCGTCTGGACTCGAAACGTCAGCTCTTTTCTCTCCTCACAGATGCTGCCGGACCTGCTGAGATTTTCCAGCATTTTCTCTTTTGGTTTTCAGATTCCAGCATCTGCAGTAATTTGCTTTTACTCCCATGTATTTACCCTGCTAATCCCCCTGACACTTTAGCATGGCCAATTAACCTAACCCACACATCTTTGTAGTGTGGGAGCAAACCGGAGCACCCGGAGGAAACCCACGCAGACACGGGGACAACATGCAGACTCCACACAGACAGTGGCCCAAGTCGGGAATCGAACCCGGGTCCCTGGCGCTGTGAGGCAGCAGTGCTAACCACGGTGCCACCAGCATCACCACTGTGCCACCATGCCATCCATCCAACCATAGAGTGATCAGCCTGCGGAATTAATTACCACAGGAAGCAGTTGATGCCAAAACATTGTGCAGCGCGATCTTACCGGCTGTCCATGCCATGCTCCCGCTGCACCGAGGTTGGAGAATTTGGCGCTCAGCCAAATCTCCATTCAGTGCAGCGGGATGGGAAAATCTCACCGGTGCGAACGGTGGTAAGATTCCAGTCTGTATGTTTTCAAGAAGGAGTTAAATATAGTTTATTTTTTTTACTTGATTCATTCGTGGAACATGGGCGTCGCTGGCTGGCCAACATTTATTGCCCATCCCTAGTTGCCCTTGAGAAGGTGGTGGTGAGCTGCCTTCTTGAATCGCTGCAGTCCACGTGCTGTGGGTTGACCCACAATGCCGTTAGGGAGGGAATTCCAGGATTTTGACCCAGCGACTGTGAAGGAACGGCGATATATTTCCAAGTCAGGATGGTGAGTGGCTTGGAGGGGAACTTGCAGGTGGTGGTGTTCCCATGTATCTGCTGACCTTGTCCTTCTAGATGGAAGTGGTCATGAGTTTGGAAGGTGCTGTCTAAGGATCTTTGGTGAATTGCTGCAGTGCATCTTGTAGATAGTACACACTGCTGTTACTGAGCGTCGGTGGTGGAGGGAGTGGATGTTTGTAGATGTGGTGCCAATCAAGTGGGCTGCTTTGTCCTGGATGGTGTCGAGCTTCTCAGTGCTGTTGGAGCCGCAGCCATCCAGACAAGTGGGGAGTATTCCATCACACGCCTGACCTGTGCCTTGTAGATGGTGGATGGGCTTTGGGGAGTCAGGAGGTGAGTTATGGCAGGGTGACACATTGGTTAGCACTGCTGCCTCACAGCTCCAGGGACCTGGGTTCGATTCCCAGCTTGAGTCACTGTGCGGAGTCTGCACATTCTCCCCATGTCTGCGTGGGTTTCCTCCGGGTGCTCCGGTTTCCTCCCACAGTCCTAAGATGTGCAGGTTAGGGGGATTGGCCGTGCTAAATTGTCCCTTAGTGTCAGGGGATTAGCAGGGTAAATACCTGGGGTTACGGGGCTAGGGCCTGGGTGGGATTGTTGTCAGTGCGAGCTCAATGGGCCGAATAGCCTCGTTCTGCACTGCAGCGATTCTAGAATTCTATGATTACTCACCACAGTATTCTGAGCCACTATGTTTATGTGGCGAGTCCTGTTGAGTTTCTGGTCAATGGTAACCCCAAGGATGTTAACAGTGGGGGATTCAGTGATGGTAACACCACTGAACGTTGAGGAACAATGGTTAGAGTGTCTATAGGGTGAAGGGGATCATAGGATATGGGGGAAAGGCAGGGTCAGGCTATTGAGTTGGATGATCAGAATGAATGGTGGAGCAAGTTAGAAGGGCCGAATGGCCTACTCCTGCTCCTATTTTCTATGTTTCTATCCATGATATGGGCAAGGTAGAAACAGTTTTGTACTGCTTGGCTCACTCACATATCCATGCCTTAGGTTCAACTAAGGTCTCCATGGACACATCAGCTCTCCAAGTTAGTTAATATATTAGGATTTGGGTACTTTGGCTTCTTACCGCTGTGCACAATGTAACTCTTTCAGGCTCTTACAGAGACAACAGCATGTGAGATGCCAGTAACCCATGCAGTAGAAGGGAATCTGGAATGGCAAGGGTTAATGAGGGACTGGGAAGCAGTACCGTCCACAGCGTGATGTAAAGAGACTCGGAACCTGAGACTAGGGTCAGCTGTGGACTAGGCAGAGAAACTACAAAGGTTTGTGAACGTAGCCCAGTCCATCACGCAAACCAGCCTCCCATCCATTGACTCTGTCTACACTTCCCGCTGCCTCGGAAAAGCAGCCAGCAAAATCAAGGACCCCACACACCCCGGACATTCTCTCTTCCACCTTCTTCCGTCAGGAAAAAGATACAAAAGTCTGAGGTCATGAACCAACCGACTCAAGAACAGCTTCTTCCCTGCTGCCATCAGACTTTTGAATGGACCTACCTTGCATTCAGTTGATCGTTCTCTACACCCTAGCTATGACTGTAACACTACATTCTGCACTCTCTCCTTTCCTTCTCCCCTATTCAATCTATGAACGGTATGTTTTGTCTGTATAGTGCGCAAGAAACAATACTTTTCACTCTATTCCAATACATGTGACAATAATAAATCAAATCAAATCAAAAACCCAGAACACCTGGAGGAAACCTAGGCAGACATGCGGAGAACGCCCGTAAAAATATCAAATCCTTTCTTTGGAAAGAAAAAGGGGCGGCATAGTGGCACAGTGGTTAGCACTGCTGCCTCACAATGCCAGGGACCCGGGTTCAATTCTGGCCACGGCTCACTGTCTGTGTGGAATTTGCACATTCTCCCCGTGTCTGCGTGGGTTTCCTCCGGGTGCTCCAGTTTCCTCCCACAGTCCAAAAACATGCGGGTTAGGTTGATTGCCCATACTAAATTGCCCCTTAGTGTCAGGGGGATTAGCAGGGTAAATATGTGGGGTTACGGGAATAGGGCCTGGGTAGGGTTGTGGTTGGTGCAGACTCGATGGGCCGAATGGCCTCTTTCTGCACTGTAGGGATCCAATGATTCTATGAACGGGCAAACTCCACACAGTCAGTGACCCAAGGCCGGATTCAAACCCGGGTCCCTGGCGGTGAGGCAGCAGTGCTAACCACTGTGCCACATTCAATGACCCCTACTTCAACAAGTAGAAGTTCCACAGTGTGCCGCTGGGTTCTCTGGACTGCTTACTGCCTTCACCAGGAATTGGGCAAAACTCAACTCTCCCTGGATCCAATTCACCAGCCGCAATGGCCAAATAAAGCAGGGGTACTTACAGACTTACTGAAAAGAGCAAGGGCTAAACTGAAAGCAATAGGCCCATAAAAATAGCAAATCCTTTTCTTTGGAAAGAAAATATATTTTTAGAAGCGCTGGCTTGGTGGAAGTAGACACACATGTGGAATGTGATGTGTTTGTGTTAGATTACCTTGGCTGATTGACCCACAAGAAGCCAGGGTTCTGTTGGTGGACTGCCCACAGATTCTTATCCCGTGGAATATTTTCAGTTGTAATTTCCTCAGAGGAAGTGGTGATTTATTCCTACGGCTGCAGATGTCCAACATAAACTCCCAACAAACCGCACAGGGGAAGAGGGCAGGATTAGCTCAGGCCCAATTGAAGGGGGGGAAGGAGGTGGGCATCTCACCCGCTGGTCACAGAACAGGAAGGGCACCCCCCCCCCCCCCCCCTCTCAAGAGCTGCCTGCCAATCGGAGGCTGGCAGCTGTTCACTGCCGTGAATACCACGATGGCAGCTTCCAGCCACCTAGGAGGGCAAGGGCAGCAGATGCATGGCTGCATCAGCACTGGCAAGCTCCCTTCCAAACCCCTACACCACCCTGACTTGGAAATATATTGGCCATTCTTTCATTGTCGCTGGGTCAACATCCTGGGAGTCCCTCCCTAACAGCACTGTGGGTGCACCTACACCACATGGACTTCAGCGGTTCAAGAAGGTAACTCACCACCACCTTCACAAGGGGCAATTGGGGATGGGCAATAAACATTGACCTCGCCAGCGACACCCAACATCCCATGAAAGAATAAATAAATAATCCTCCAGGGCAACACACAGCAGTGACCTGAAGACAGGATAATATAATTAGGCCATTTGGCCCATCGAGTCTGCTCCGCCAACATTCGATCATGGCTATGTTTCTCATAGATAGATTGTCAACTCATGAAGATTCCAGATCAATCCTGCAGGATTGGCAACCCTGCCCTTAGAGAAGTCCTATTACAGTTTCAAGCCTCAATGTGAGAGGTGGTATGTTTAGGGGAAATGTGCAGGGAAAGTTTTTCCAAACAGAGGGTGGTGGATGCCTGGAACGCACTGCCAGCGGAGGTGATGGAAGCTTTATTTATTTATTTGTTAGTGTCACAAGTAACATTACGTTAACATTGCCATGAAGTTACTGTGAAATTCCCATAGTCTCCACACTCAGGCGCCTGTTCAGGTACACTGAGGTAGAATTTAGCAAGGCTGATGCACCTAACCAGCACGTCTTTCAGACTGTGGAAGGAAACCAGAGCACCCGGAGGAAACCCACCCAGACAACCCTGCAGATTCCGCACAGAATCCCAAGCCGGGATTCGAACCTGGGCCTCTGTCGCTGTGAGGCAGCTGTGCTAACCACTGTGCCGCCATACTGCCCTTAGCAACATTCAAGGTGTATCTTGATGGACACATGAGCAGGAGACGAACAGAGGGATAGAAACTGTGTGCCAGCATGGGCTTGATGGGCCAAAGGGCCTGTTCCCGTGCTCTAAACCTCTTTGTCTTTCTTTATTCTGATCAGAGTTTCTACTGTTTGATTTCCCTTCTCTATTTCCTCTCTTTCCAGCGTTATTTAAAAGCTGACCCCCCTTTCACCAATTTCAGTTCTTCCCTCCTTTCTAAAGTACGTATAAAAGTTGTATATTTGACTCTCAAATTCTGACCATTTTGCGGCACTCGTATAACGAGCCGGCTCCCCTCAAATGTTACCCTGGACGGAATTAGGCACACGCACCAAAAGAAATAACATCACATGTCATTCCAGGCCATATAAATCAGATCGTGCTCCGTGATTGCGTGGAGACAACGCGGATAGAATGCTGCAAATCCACACACCGCAGAATCGCAAGTTCTTTATCTGCCTGATCTGTGTTTCCACGGACTACGGTGTACACAGCAGCCTCTGGCATGCTGGTCAAACAGAAAGACATACGAGCTGCCAGGAACCTCCAGCACAAACCTGTTTCGTAAAACCCTGTTCACGGGCCCGTCGGGTTTTAGGTGGAAGAGTTATAGAGCTTGCTTACATTTTGAAATTTCAGGTTGTGCCTTTGTGTATGTAACATTGGGCACTCGCCAAAGCAAACCGCAGTAGGATATATTCCATTAGCGTCATCAGAAACACACATTATTTAGAGAATAATCACAGCAAGACATCTTTCACACACTAAAGAACAAAAGTGTCCGTTGATATTAACCATTACATCCGAGAGAGAATTAAACATGAAATATATACCCAATATAAATCTTTCTTTTAGTGTTGGGGGATTATGTGCAGGTTCGGTCAATTGGCCAGGCTAAACTGCCCCTTAATATCCCGGGGTGTGTATGTTAGGGGGATTAGCAGGATAAATATGTGGGCTTTCGGGGATAGGGCCTGGGTGGGATTGTTGTCAGTGCAGACTCGATGGACTGAATGGCCTCCTTCTGCATTATAGGGATTCTATGATTCGCGGGGGTAAATATGTCCCTTAGTGTCCAAAGATGTGCAGGTTAGGTGGATTGGCCACGCTAAATTGCCCCTTAGTGTCCAAAGATATGCAGGCTAGGTGGATTGGCCACGCTAAATTGCCCCTTAGTGTCCAAAGATGTGCAGGTTAGGTGGATTGGCCATGCTAAATTGCCCCTTAGTGTCCAAAGATATGCAGGCTAGGTGGATTGGCCATGCTAAATTGCCCCTTAGTGTCCAAAGATATGCAGGCTAGGTGGATTGGCCATGCTAAATTGCCCCTTAGTGTCCAAAGATGTGCAGGTTAGGTGGATTGGCCATGCTAAATTGCCCCTTAGTGTCCAAGGATGTGTAGGTTAAGTGGATTGGCCATGCTAAATTGTCCCTTCGTGTCCAAGGATGTGCAGGTTAGGTGGATTGGCCATGCTAAATTGCCCCTTAGTGTCCAAAGATGTGCAGGTTAGGTGGATTGGCCATGCTAAATTGCCCCTTAGTGTCCAAAGACGTGCAGGTTGAATGGGTTGGCCATGGTAAATGCGCGGGGTTAGGGACTACGATGGGGGGTGGGCCTGGGTAAGACGCTCTTTCAGAGAGAGTCGGTGCAGACCCGATGGGCCAAGTGGCCACCTCCTGCACTGTCGATATTCTATGGTAGTATGGTCCCCTCTTCAAAAAGAAATTGTGAATTCAGTGAGAATCTCCCCAGGTTATAGAAACATTTCCAGGTGTGGGTGAATTGTGAACTGAAATCACACCAAACCACCCAGCGGGAATCTTATCGGTTTTCCCAGATATTTCGGGAGAATTCCGCCCAAAGAAAAAAAGTTTTTTGAAACAACAGTGCAACATTAATTTTCTTCTGAGGGAATAAGATTCCACACTTGTAAAATTAATCTTTTCAGGGCCGGTTAGGTTTCTCTGCAGTAATTATTACTTTGTTATTCTGTTAAAAAAAACTCACTCTTTTATGCAAGAGCATGAGACCTAACTATTTTTGACCACTCTTAATGTGGAACTAGTGAGTAAATGTCATCTAGTGATTTTGGCGTGTGGGTGGAATTTAATCAAGGCAGCAGGGGTCTCACTGTGTGAGCCAGTGGGAACCCCACATCATCAACATTGGGGAAAGCCATCATATTGGGAGCCAATCAGGCATTTAACTGGGCAGTGATGGGCCTTCCTGCAGTCAAGGGCCCCAGGGACAGGCATCCCTCCCCTGCTGAAAGTTTCCAGAACACCCACCACGGTGGCTCGGTAATCAGCACTGCTGCTCCACAGCGCCAGGAACCCGGGTTCGATTCCCGGCCTGGGTCACTGTCTGTGTGAAGTCTGTACATTCTCCCCGTGTCTGCGTGGGTTTCCTCCGGGTGCTCCGGTTTCCTCCCACAGCCCGAAAAACGTGCTGGTTAGGTGGATTGGCCATGGTAAATTCTCCCTCAGTGTTACCCGGACAGGAGCCGGAGTGTGGCGACTAAGGGATTTTCACAGTAACTTCATTGCAGTGTTAATGTAAGCCGACTTGTGACTATTAATAACAAATAACAAACCAGAGTCTCAGTATCAGTGATGAACCGGGACACTGGTGAGTGAGGGTGGGATGGGGGGTGGGTTGCAGGATAGGCGCAAAGCTGGGTGGGCAACAAGGATATCGGATTGGCTTTCACTGGCCCTCAACCGCTTCCCGATGCGGGGGTCCCTCAATCTGGCAGTGTGCAGCTAACTACAAGGGTCACACCAGGAGCCCACTGCCATGGCGAGACCCCCACCCACTGCTGGTTGGATACCGGTAGTGGTGGATTGAGGCCTTCAAGTGGGCCATCCATAAGCCTTCCCGCCCTGGACTTAATTGGGGCAGAGGTGGGACATCCTACCCTGATTAAATCCCACCCCCACCACTTTGACATTCAGCCCTTCTCTGCAGAGGGGGTTTAATTCCATCCTGGTAGTGGAGACGGCAGCAGCGAACCCTGGGGAGCAATGGGACATCTAACAGCAGCCTCCCAATTTCCACTAGTGCAGGCACCAGAGGTTGCTGTCAGACTCAGCATCTTGTCATTGTTATTACAGCAAATCCCTGACCATTATGTCTTAACAATGACGGTATTAAATTGACTGAATGCTTTGCCTGAGGATGGAAAGGGTGCACTACCAATGAGGAATTGCTTCCACATTCTGGACATATTCCAGAGTCCAAACTCATAGAATCATCGAAGCCCTACAGTGTAGAAGGAGGCCATTCGGCCCATCGAGTCTGCACTGAACACAATCCCACCCAGCCCCTTTCCCCATAACCCCTTGCATTTGCCCTAGCTAGTCCCCCTGACACTCAGGGGCAATTTAGCATGGCCACTCCATCTAACTCGCACATCTTTGGACTGTGGGAGGAAACCCACACACAAGGGGGAGAATGTGCAAACACCACACAGACACTCGAGGCCATGTGACAGAGAGAACTCAACCACTCAGTGGCACAGTGGTTAGCACTGCTGCCTCACAGCACCAGGGACCAGGTTCAATTCCCGGCTTGGGTCACTGTATGT
Organism: Mustelus asterias; assembly: GCF_964213995.1. Classification (NCBI taxonomy): domain Eukaryota; kingdom Metazoa; phylum Chordata; class Chondrichthyes; order Carcharhiniformes; family Triakidae; genus Mustelus; species Mustelus asterias. Next base: position 88,446,553 of record NC_135815.1, on the reverse strand, counting down.
GCGGAGTCTGCACGTTCTCCCCGTGTCTGCGTGAGTTTCCTCCGGGTGCTCTGGTTTCCTCCCACAGTCTGAAAGACATGCTGGTTAGGTGCATTGGCCATGCTAAATTCTCCCTCAGTGTACCCGAACAGGCACCAGAGTGTGGCGACGAGGGGATTTTCACAGTAACTTCATTGCAGTGTTAATGTAAGCCTACTTGTGACACTAATAAATAAACTTTAAAAGACTCCGGGTGCTCCGGTTTCCTCCCACAGTCCAAAGATGAGCTGGTTAGGTGCATTGGCCATGCTAAATTCTCCCTCAGTGTACCCGAACAGGCACCGGAGTGTGGCGACTAGGGGATTTTCACAGTAACTTCATTGCAGTGTTAAGCCGACTTGTGACACTAATAAATAAACTTTAAACTTTATCTGCAGTCTATACATGCATTGAAAATACATGTTGCTATAGGAACTCTGTTTCCCTGATGAACTTCAACATACTACAGGGGCTTAACTTCCAGTTCCCAACCAAAATATTTTACTATCTTCTCCCTTTGGGCCATTTTATATTTCCAGAATTCTTGTTTTTATTCCATTCCTGGAATACTTTGAACAGCGAGTGATTTCAGAGTGTTATTGAAGCTGACAAAATAAAGGATACCTTCTGACTTCCTGCACTCCACAGCTGGAGATAATGTTGGGTTTGCAAAATAATGTTAAACGAGTGATGGTGAATCAACAGTCACTGGATGTTAAAATAATCAGACAAGTTGGGCCACTAATGCGCCATCACCTACTTTACACTCTCGCCCAAACTCAACATCCCGTCCCGTCCCATCTTCGAGTTATTGGGCAGAACTTTCAGGTTCCGTGGGGATCGGCAATAGAGGGAGTTCGGGCCCGAAAATACTGGCTGGCCTGCCCGTTTCCCAGCGCTGTTCCCTACTCTCCTACTCTCCCTTATGGGGCAGGCAACCCAATAGACTCATTAGGAGCCTTGCCAGCATCAGGTAAATGGGGGAGTCTGGGAGTTTCTAACTTCCGGTTTCTCGACGGAATGGAGCGAATTTTACCGTCCTGTCTGCCACGGGTATCGGAACGGACAAGGGGCTGACCGTGGAAAGGTCCGTTGATCTTGGGTGAGATTTTCCAGTCTTGGGCGAGAGTGGCTGGAAAATCCCACCCCATGTGAGGGGAGGAGCTCTGGTTGGGGCCAGTGCTCCAGACAGGACATACATGTCTGGGCTTGTTAATGTACATGTCTGTAGATGATCAATGTGTGGGGTTATGGGGATAGGGCGGAGGTAATGGGCCAAGATAGAGTGCTCTTTCAGAGGGTCGGTGCAGACTCAATGGGCCGAATGGCCTCTTTCTGCACTGTAGAGTTTCTATGGTTCGTACACATACAAAATATCCATTACCAACTTTGTGCATAATCACCAGTAACGCTTCATGTATACAGAATGAAGTTCTTAGTTCAGGGCTGTTTCTCGGTCCTGTGACGACTGGGGGATTTTCACAGTAACTTCATTGCAGTGTTAATGTAAGCTTGCTTGTGGCACTAATAAATAAACTTTAAACTGTGTGTGTACTGAGAGGATCTTTTAGATCTGGAGTTGAGGGGATGGATTAATCTTGTAATGCTGCAATTGCGTCAATCAGATTAGCCCATCCAGCTTCCCCCAACCTGTTAAATCGGGAAGTATTGAAGAGACCAACACCGGAATATTCCCATCCCGCCTGCCAGGGGAATCGTAGCGGGTGGGACACGGACCATGCAAAGGTCCGTTCAAGGGGAAACAGTGGTATTATTGTGGTAATATCATTGGACTAATAATCCAATAGCCCAGGCCGGAATTTGGTGACCCTGGTTCAAATCCCATCATGACAGGTACCCAAGCCAGGCTTGCATTGTAGGGAATACACGCACGCACACATGTACACACACACACACACACACACCCACACACGTACACACACGCACATGCGTACACACACACATGCACACACACGCGCACACACGCACACACGCACGCACGCACGCGCACACGCGCACACACGCATGCACACACACGCACGCACACACACACACACACACGTAGCACTCTGGCAGCACTCACCAGAATCAGATAGTTTAGTTTGGTTTATTTATCAGTGTCACAAGTAGGCTTACATTAACACTGCAATGAAGTTACTGTGAAAATCCCCAAGTCGCCACACACCGGCGTCTGTGCATGGCCAATGCACCTAACCAGCACGTCTTTCGGACTGTGGGAGGAAACCGGAGCACCCGGAGGAAACCTACGCAGACATGGGGAGAACGTGCAGACTCCATACAGACAGTGACCCAAGCCGGGAATCGAACCCGGGACCCTGGCACTGTGAGGCAGCACTGCTAATCACTGTGCCACCGTGCTGCCCACTAGATACTGGACTGTGGCACTCCAGTATCTATTCAATTTCTATCGCTCTGGGAGCGGTGGATATGGCAAAAAAAAAGGAAATAAGGAAGCTGCAAGTTCCAGAAGACTCTGAGTATCCGAGAAGGTTAATCTGCTTCTTTTCATTTCACTGATAAGTGCCAGAGGCAAAACACTTGCATTGGCTGTGTGTTTTGAGTCTATTGCAGTTCACTGTTGGTGAGGCTGGTTTACTTTGAACATTCTCACTGTGGAGACAGTGTGATGTCTACAACTCTGTCACAGCGCTGTGACCCTTGCTGCTTCAGTGACACTCACACACACACACAAACATACACACACACACCCACACACACCCTCATGCACACACGCATGCACACCAAGGGTAGAATTCCTTGTGGATGCAATGGCCCTCACCCCTCACCCTCCCACCCAGATGGGGGCAAGCCCACCTCTCATGACCAGCAAGGACTGGCCCAATCTTCCTGCCATCGGACCAGGCCATTATCAGGCTGGACTCAGAGCGACACTTACGCCCCCATCTGGCAGGAAGTCCTGCCTCCGAGATCAACCACCAATCAGATGGCCGACAGCTCACGCAGTGCCACCGGGTGCTGTGGCCACCGCTGGGAGTGCAGGCTCATCATCGCTGGAGCTGGGCACTCAGGTGAGTTGGGACTGGGGGTTATCGCCGGGGTCAGTCTGGCATACCCCATCGAGGGGAACTGGTATTGGCATCAGAGGTGTGGCAGGGTGGGGGAATGAGGAGCAAGTGATACACGGTGTCTGAAAAGCTGGGTTCCTTGTGCACCCAACAAGGTCAGCAAGTCACTGAGGTCTAAGTGGGTCCCCACCACTGGTGGTGATTTATAATTAATTGGCCCCCTGAGGGCCCCAACTGTCCCGAGAGCAAACACACCCGCCAATGCAAGACTGGTAAAGTACCAGCGGAGGTGGGTCAGCAATGAACATGGTGCTTGTGCCATGCCCCCGATTTTACATTCCCACCTTCACCCAAACCCAATTGCCCGATTCCTCTGTAGTGGCGGGGGGGGGGCTTTGGAATTGGCACAGGAATTACACAGGGATTATGGGGATAGGGCCTAGGTGGGATTGTGGTTGGTGCAGACTTGATGGGCTGAATGGCCTCCTTCTGCACTGTAGGGATTCGATGATTCTATGAATTGAAAGGACCTGATTTGGATTTTACACTGAATCAGGTATTGCGGAAGCAATCCACTTTGATATTTAGTGACCACAACTTCCGAGCTGGGGAAGGAAAGCGCAGAATCACAGAATCTTATACTGCAGAAGGAGGCCATTCGGCCCATCGAGTTTGCACCGACTACAATCCCACCCAGGCCCTAACCCCATATATTACCCATGGCCCATCCACCTAACCCGCACGTCTTTGGACTGTGGGAGGAAACCGGAGCACCCGGAGGAAACCCACGCAGACACGGGGAGAATGTGCAGACTCCACACAGACAGTGACCCGAGGCCAGAATTGAACCCGGGTCCCTGACGCTGTGAGGCAGCAGTGCTAACCACTGCGCCACCGAGCCGCCCCCAGAAAGGTTTCACAGCAAGAGCAGCACACACTCTCTCCGTGTTTACAATAAAAATTCCAACACGGCAGTCACAGCTGGCGGGGCTGGGCAAACATACCCCTGCCGTACAGCTCAGAACATGCTGACAGCCACATCAGGCAAAGGCACAAAGACACTTCTTGCTCCTGCCAAACACTTCCTCGCGGCCTGGGGCACACCACGATTAAGCAAACACTCCTTACTTTGCCCCTCAGCACTTGCAGAACCAAATCATTTAAGAACAACTCCGCCAAAACAAATCAGCACTTCGGAGCAACAGGCCTTTCTTTGTGTTCTGTTCTGCAGAGGCCAGATTTGTCAACACTAGAAATCTGTGCCCAGAATGCAGAGAACGCTGTTCCATCAGTACCACAGCGGAGAGGGTCCTTCCCCATGTTTCTGACTTGATTTGATTCATTATTGTCACATGCATTACCAGGATGTTGCCTGGTCTGGAGGGCATTAGCTATGAGGAGAGGTTGGATAAACTTGGTTTGCTCTCACTGGAACGACGGAGGTTAAGGGGTGACCTGATAGAAATCTATGAGATTATGAGTGGCATGGACATGGATACTCAGATGTTCTTTCCTCGGGTGGAAAAGTCAACGACGAGGGGCAAAGTTTAGAGGCAAGTTTTTTTTACACAGAGGGTGGTGAATGTCTGGAACGCTGCCCGGGGAGGTGGTGGGAGCAGGTGAGATAGCGGCTTTTAAAGGGGCAACTAGACAAATACATGAATAGGATGGGAGTGGAAGGATACGGACTCCGTAAGTGCATAGGATTTTAGTTTAGGCAAGCATCATGATCGGCGCAGGCTTGGAGCGCCGAAGGGCCTGTACCTGTGCTGTTCTTTGTTCTGGGATACAGTGAAAAGTATTGTTTCTTGCACGCTATACAGACAAAGCATACTGTACATAAAGTATGCAGGGGAGAAGGAAAGGAGAGAATGCAGAATGTAGTGTTACAGTCATAGCTAGATTGTAGAGAAAGATTAACTTGATAAAAGGTAGGCAACTGAGTACAAGCGGAGGCCTGAATTACCACTGAGAAGGAAGGGTTCCTGTGCCAACATGGTGGCAGTGCCCGGAATGTAGAAGCCCCTCCCCAAACCCAGCACCTACTAATTTTGTTAGGGGAGGTGGCCAAAATGGGAGGTCAGAACTTTTTCCACACATCCACAGTTCATAGAGGCAGCGGCACATTTCAAAGAAGTAATTTTTGATCATCACAGTTTCAGAAAAAAAAAATGTGGGCTTTGGTCATTTGGGGGAAAATGTCTAAACCCACTGGAGTTCTGTAGAGAGGTGAGGTAACCTTTGGGCAATATCAGGCATCTCTTTGGGATTGTTAAGGGCAGACATGAGTGTGGGTAAAAAGTAGATCAGCTCAGTGGAACTGTCAAGTTGCTGAGTCATTTAAATCTCCTGCCCTTTAAATTTTGAAAAAGCCATTCTACAGTCTAAAAAATAACTTGCTTACATTAGATTTCACTCGATGTCTGTTGACATACACCCGCCTACTAATAATAATATAATATTATTTCTACTTGACTGCTTCCACAACCTAAGATTATTACATTGGGAACTGTAAGATCACAGTTTGATTGACAACTAAGTAGTTATTAAGATATTAGCTGTGGTTGATGTGGGGCTACGAATGCAAATGTTTTTCTCACTAAGAGATTAAGTATTTAAATGTATTGAATGGGCTTTTAGCAATTCAAGTGTTTTGTTAAAATATTGCGAAGTCTGTAATAGATAGAATCATAGAATAGAATCCCTGCAGTGCAGAAGGAGGCCATTCGGCCCATTGAGTCTGCACCGACCACAATCCCACCCAGGCCCTATTCCCTCCTAATCCCCTGACATGAGGGTTAATTTAGCACAGCCAATCAACCTAACCCGCACATCTTTGGACTGTGGGAGGAAACCGGAGCACCCGGAGGAAACCCACGCAGACACGGGGACAATGTGCAAACTCCACACAGACAGTGACTCGAGGCCAGAATTGAACTTGGGTCCCGGGCGCTGTGAGGCAGCAGTGCTAACCACTGTGCCATCTTGCCCTGCATGGCTCCTGGGGTCTGTTCATGATGGATACTGGGCGAGTTGGCATGGAAGGTGTTAAGGGTTATGGGTTAGCATGAGTTGGCACTAAGTTGGTATAGTTGGGACGTGGAGCATGGGTAGAGGGGCATAGGTTGGCAAAGGAAGGAATGAGGCACTATGGGAATATGTGTCGATATGGGGCACGGGGAATGTCTGCCGGGGTGAAAGGCTTGAGGGCTCTTTCTGGTTTTATTGTTTTATAGTCTCCAGTCGCCTGGATGGGTGCAGCTCCAACAACACTCAAGAGGTTTGACACCATCCAGGATAAAGCAGCCCACTTGACCACCCACAACCTGGAACATTCACTCCTTTGGCCACCGGTGGCAGCAGTGTGCACCCTACAGAAGACACCAACCCTTCGACAGCACCTTCTAGTCCATGACCTCTGCCACCTAGAAGGACAACAGCAAAAGATACATGGGAATATCATCACATACAGCTCCCCTCCAAGCCGTTCGACATCCCGACTTGGAAACATATCGGCCGTTCCTCCGCTGTCACTGGGTCAAAATCCCGGAATTCCCTTCCTCACAGCACCGGGGGTTTAGCTACACCAGATGGACTGCAGGGGCAGCTCACCACCACATTCTCAAGGGCAATTAAGGATGGGAGAGAAAACCCAGCAACATCAAAAAATGAATAAAATAAATAAGTCCAGGGCTACATTTTAGTCAGCAAAAATGACTGGGATAAAACACAACAGGTTAAATAGGGCAGGGGAGAGGGCCTGGGTGAGATACTCTGTGAGATATTCTGTAACTTGATTTCTGTGTCTGTGCACTGTTGGAGAACAGATATCCACTCCATCTGACGAAGGAGCTCTGCTCCGAAAGCTTATGATATTTGCTACCAAATAAACCTGTTGGACTTTAACCTGGTGTTGTGAGATTTCTTACTGAGATACTCTGTCAGAGAGTTTAAAGTTTATTTATGCGTGTCACAAGTAGGCTTACATTAACACTGCAATGAAGTTACTGTGAAAATCCCCTATTCGCCACACTCTGGCGCACGTTCGGGTACACTGAGGGAGAATTTAGCACGGCGAATGCATCCTAACCAGCATGTCTTTCGGACTGTGGGAGGAAACTGGGGCACCCGGAGGAAACCCACGCAGACACGGGGAGAATGTGCAGACACACACACAGATGGTGACCCAAGCCGGGAATCGAACTTGGGTCCCTGGCGCTGCAAGCAAGAGGGCTAACCACTGTGAGAGTTGGTGCAGACTCCATGGGCCCCAAGGTCTCCTTCAGCACTGTAGTATTATTAAATCTATTAAATATGCAGTTTGCCTTGAGGTTAAAATTGAGTTGTTGGGAGGGGCAAGGGGGAGGGGGGGGAGAAGGTTGGCCTCACCTTGGATGCCAATTCTACTTTTCTTTTGGTCTCACCTGACGCAGCCGTCGCTCCGCTATCAGAGATCCCACGGCAAATTCACTCTCAAGGCCTCTATCAGCCCTGGTTTCATTTCTCCAGGGTTGTGATGTTTAACTGGCAACTTTGCCCTCCGAGTCACAACTTCATCAGGTAGGATTCAAATTAAACCCCACTCCCTCACCCTCCTCCTCACCCCACCCTCCCGCAGTCTGGCTGGGACAAACAGAGCGTGCGAGGTGAGGAATAGTGAAGGCCTAAGGCCTGAGACTGAGAGTTGTTGAGCATGCTGGGACTACCCTGTGGGAGTGTGGGTACTCTTGGCTTCCAACCCCAGCATGGGTCAAGAGAGACGGGGCGGAAAAGTTGACCTTTCTCTATACCTTAGCTATAACCAATACTACATTCTGCACCCTCTCCTTTCCTTCTCTATGAACGGTATGTTTTGTCTGTATAGCGCGCAAGAAACAATACTTTTCACTGTATACTAATACATGTGACAATAGTAAATCAAATTGTGGAAATTTTTTTCAAAAGTATACTTTATAATCCAAAAAACATTACAGAAACATTTCCAATCATTGTAACAGTAAAGTGCGATCATATTTACATTTTCCCTGAGATCAAAGTCTACCCTGTGTTCAGTCTAAGAATATTACATACATTTCAATGCAAGTCCAAAGTTCTTTATAAAGCTATGTACATTGGTCACATCACACCTTGTAGTGCTTTAATAAAGTTACACAAGATTAGAGGTTATATACAGTCCGAGACGTTTTCCCAGTTACTAGCCCCTTGGTCTACATTGGCTGAAAGGCCTTACATAAGAACATAAGAAATAGGAGCAGGAGTAGGCCATCTAGCCCCTCGAGCTGCCCCGTCATTCAATAAGATCATGGCTGATCTGAAGTGGATCAGTTCCACTTGCCCGCCTGATCCCTATAACCCCTAATTCCCTTACCGATCAGGAATCCATCTATCCGTGATTTAAACATATTCAACGAGGGAGCCTCCACCACTTCAGTGGGCAGAGAATTCCAGAGATTCACCACCCTCTGAGAGAAGAAGTTCCTCCTCAACTCTGTCCTAAACTGACCCCCCTTACACAGTGGCCTTTCCCCATGGTGCCTTGGCAACAGCTGCCCCAAACTTGAGTGCCTCCCTCAGCACCTTGCAATGTGCCAGTCTCCAACACTCGGTCGAGGACAATTCTTTCCACTGGAAGATCGGCAAGTTTCGGGCAGACCAAAGAGTGTCTTTCACCGAGTTGATGACCCTCCAGTCACAATTCATGTTTGTCTCAGAGTGCATCCCTTGGAACAGCCTGTAGAGCACAGAGCCCTGCGTCACGGAACTTCACGGGATGAATTTCAACAAATACCACCCCACCTCTCTCCAGACCGTCTTTGCAAAGGCACATTCCACAACAAGGTGCTTTTTAAAAATTCGTTCGTGGGACATGGGCGTCACTGGCTGGCCAGTATTTATTGCCCATCCCTAGTTGCCCAAGGGCAGTTGAGAGTCAACCACATTGCTGTGGCTCTGGAGTCACATGTAGGCCAGACCAGGTAAGGACGGCAGATTTCCTTCCCTAAAGGACATTAGTGAACCAGATGGGTTTTTCCAACAATCCACAATCATAGAATCATAAAATTCTACAGTGCAGAAGGAGACCATTCGGCCTATCGAGTCTGCACCGACCACAATCCCCATAACTCCATGCATTTACCTTAGCTGGTCCCCCTGACACTAAGGGGCAATTTAGCATGGCCAATCCGCCTAACCCGCACATCTTTGGACTGTGGGAGGAAACCGGAGCACACCAACGAAGGCACAGGGAAAATGTGCAAACTCCACACAGACAGTGACCCAAGCCGGGAATCGAACCCGGGTCCCTGGCACTGTGAGGCAACAGTGCTAACCACTGTGCCACCGTGCTGCCCCAAATGGTTTCATGGTCGTCATCAGACTTTTAATTCCAGATATTTTTTATTGAATTCAAATTCCATCATCTGCCATGGCAGGATTCGAACACGGATCCCCAAAACGTTAGCTGAGTTTCTGGATTAATAGTCGAGCGGTAATACCACTGGGCCATTGCCTCCCCATGTGCAACCATCTCATTCCTCCCGCAGCCACAAATATCACCCCCTCTCCTCCCCAAGCCCAAATTCAAAGGAGCAACAGTTCCTGAGCAAAAAAAACCAAAAAAGCTCCTTTTAAACCTGAGGTAACTGCAGGTTTCCAGCAACACTTACAATTATTAGTTCTTAGCAAATCTTTATCACATTGAAAACACAGCGAGCAATTTGGCAAAGAGTCATGGTTTTTCTCTCAGAATAAATTCAGATCATGTGTAGAGTGAAATTGTACGGGGGAAGCTAAATTAGTCTGATGCCGTGCATGCATCCTGAGTGAGTAGGCCTAAGACGGGCCACACACCCTTCAAGCAAACATGAACCCCAAAACCATCATGGTCGGTTGCTCTCATGAATGATAATATCTCTTGCGAGTTGACTGAGCGATTAACAGGAAACCACAGGTCAGCCTCTTCAGCGTTGGATAAGCTCCAACCTTCTGAACTTGCAAAGACGGAATGGCATAAGGGAACCAAACCACCTGCTGTATATGTTAAACACGCCAAGATGGTTGCTTGAGCGAAGGATTAGGTAAATATCATAGAATCCCCACGGTGCCGAAGGAGGCCATTCGGCCCATCGAGTCTGCACCGACCACAATCCCACCCAGACCCCACTCTCGCAACATTTAACCTGTTAATCCCCCTGACGCTAGGGTCAATTTAGCATGGCCAGTCAACCTAACCCGCACATCTTTAGACTGTGGGAGGAAACCGGAGCACGCAGAGGAAACTCACTCAGGGAACATGCAGACTCCACACAGACAGTGACTCGAGGCCAGAATTGAACCCGATTCCCTGGCATTGTGAGGCAGCAGTGCTAACCACTATGCCACCGTGCCGCCCTAAATATACCACATTGTGTGTGTGCACAGACTGTGGGGTTTGCCAGTTGAAGGATGACTCTGGGAAAGTGCAATAGTGGGGGGATTCAATTTACCCCGATTGGACGGAATTATTTTCCCCAAGTTGGGGGTGACTTGGGAGTGCCTTTCAAAGGGGCAGCCTGGTTCATGTCAGGAGCTCAGATCCGGCATTCCCAACCTAGCCGGATTGTGGAGTCAGGCATGTCCTATTCCTCCACAATTTTCATAAGTCGGACTAGAATTTTCAAGGGTTCACGCACCCCACCCCCTGGGGAAAGTCATGCCTGAAGGGATCTTTTCAAAAGAAAGCTCGGCAGACCCTCCTCATGCCAAGGTGTGCCCCCCCACTCATCACCTACCTGCCGAAAACCTCCATGGCTTGGCCATGGTAAATTGCCCCTTAGTGTCCCAAGACGTGTAGGTTAGATGGATTAACCATGATAAATGCGTGGGGTTATGGGGATAGGGCATGGGAGAGGGCCGAGGCAAGATACTCTGAGTCAGTGATGGGCTGAATGGCCTCTTCTGGGATTCTATGATTCTGTTGCGAAAGTTGCGACACAAATGCAAGTCTTCCTTTCCTGAATTGTTGCATCTCAGTCAGAGGGTGGCAAAGTGAAAGTGAACAGAATCTGGGTCGAGGTGGAATAGCTCTTTTCCTGTGTTTGCTGCTGTGTGTGAGAAGAGAGACAAATTCATTCTGCAAACTCGACAGGGTCTAGAGATGTGGAGAAATGTTCATACGCTGCATGTTGCTCTGATCTGAAAGGGTGGTGGAAGCAGATTCAATACAAGCGGGAAGGGTTTTAATAAATACTTAAACGTCTGTCAGTGGAGAAAGAGTAGGGGAGTGGGACCATGGGGATAGCACAGGTTCACTGGGCTGAACAGCTTCCTTCTGTGCTAGATGATTCCATGTTAAATGGAGATACTGGGGTATTCAAAATCTGGAAGTTCATTCCTCAGGACTAATATCATTGTCTTTATTCATTCATAGGATGTGGGCATTGTTGGCAAGGGCATCTATTGCCCATCCCTAATTGCCCTTGAACTGAGTGGCTCGTTAGATCGTTTCGAAAAGTCTACCAGATTGTCGGAGTCACAAGGAGGCCAGACAGGGTAATTTCAGGCAGATTTCCTTCCCGAAAGGGAATTATTTGATTTGATTTATTATTGTCACATGTATTTGGTATACAGTGAAAATTATTGTTTCTTGCGCACTATACAGACAAAGCATACCATTCATAGAGAAGGAAAGGAGAGAGTGCAGAATGTAGTGTTATGGTCATAGCTGGGGTGTAGAGAAAGATCAACTTAATGCGAGGGAGGTCCATTCAAAAGTCTGATGTCAGCAGGGAAGAAGCTGTTCTTGAGTCGGTTGGTACGTGACCTCTGACTTTGTATCTTTTTCCCGATGGAAGAATGTCCAGGGTGCGTGGGGTCCTTAATTATGCTGGCTGCTTTTCCGAGGCAGCGGGAAATGTAGACAAAGTCAATGGGTGGGAGGCTGGTTTGAGTGTTGGACTGGGCTTCATTCACGACCCTTTGTTATTTCTTGCGGTCTTGGGCAGAGCAGGAGCCATACCAAGCTGTGATACAACCAGAAAAAATGTTTTCAATGGTGCATGGTAAAAGTTGGTTAGAGTTGTCGTGGACACACCGAATTTCCTTAGTCTTCTGAGAAAGTGATGATGTGGAGATGCCGGTGTTGGACTGGGATGGGCACAGTAAGAAGTCTCACAACACCAGGTTAAAGTCCAACAGGTTTATTTGGAGGTTTCTGAGAATGTGGAGGCATTGGGTTTTTACAACAATTAGACTTTTAAGTCCAGATTTTTATGGAATTCAAATCATCATATGCTGTGGTGGGATTCAAACCCAGGTCCCCAGAGCATTACACTGGGTCTCTGGATTACTATCCCAGTGACAGTACCACAGCATCACTGCCTCCACACATGATAAGAGTCAGGAGGGAATGAAACTAAACAAGAATAAAAGGAAGATTTCATTTTTGTTGCACCTTTCGTGATCTCGGCATGTTCCAAAGTGTTTGTTGAACCAACTGTCCTGGTCCCTTCACGCCGATGCTATAGTCAAGAAAGCTCACTAATGCCTCTACTTTATCAGGAGGCTAAGTAAATTCAGCATGTCCGCAATGACTCTCACCAACTTTTACAGATGCACCATAGAAAGCATTCTTTTCGGATGTATCACAGCTTGGTATGCCTCCTGCTCTGCCCAAGACCGCAAAAAACTACAAAGGGTTGTGAATGTAGCCCGGTCCATCATAAATGTAGCCCCCCATCCATTAACTCTGTCCACACTTCCTGTTGCCTCAGAAACCTCACGCGCCCCGGACATTCTCTCTTCCATCTTCTTCCGTCAGGAAAAAGATACAAAAGTCTGAGGTCACGTACCAACCCACTCAAGAACAGCTTCTTCCCTGCTGCTGTCAGACTTTTGAATGGACCTACCAGAGATGAAGTTGATCTTTCTCTACACCCTAGCTATGACTGTAACGCTACATTCTGCATCCTGTCCTTTCTTCTCCTCTATGTACTCTATGAACGGTGTGTTTTGTCCGTATACTGCGCAAGAGACAATACTTTTCACTGTATACTAATACATGTGACAATAATAAATCAAATCATAATGTTCTTTCGAAGGGCAGTTATTGATGCTGGAGTAAATTAATCCTTCAGGTGGATAGTCAGAGGCTTTTTCCAAAGGTGGAAGTGTCAATTACAAGGGGGGGCAGGTTCAAGGTGAGAGGGGGAAAGTTTAAGGGAGATGAGCAGTGGAAGTTTTTCACACAGAGAGGGGCCTGGAACGCGCTGCCAGAGAAGGTAGTGGAAGCAGGCACATTAGCAACATTAAAGAGGCATCTGGATGGGTCCATGAATAGGGAGGGAATAGAGGGATACGGACCGAGTAAGGGCAGAAGGTTTTTTGATAGTTTAGATAGGGCATCACGATCGGCATGGGCGTCGAGGGCCGATCGTGTGCTTGTACCCTTCTTCATTTCAGAAATGAGTTGCGATTTAGCCAGTCCAGGAGCTGGAGGGAGTGCTCTCAGTTTGATAACCGGGCCACTTTGCTTCCACGAGATTATCCACGTCACGTCATTAAGAATCATTTCTGAAGCACATTTAACCCATCAATCCTATAAGCAGCATCACTCACGCTTCTCATTTTAGTACTTGTTCCTCTGCTAAATTCGGCTTAAAACATCTGCTTTGGCCTTTCATTATGAGCATTATTTCACCACAATTTGCTTTTGCACACCGTCTCCTAGGGCAACCAGTTTCCGTTGAGGGACTGACAGCATCCAGGGGCTGGTGGAACTGGTAGACTGTGACCCGGAACCGCAACACTAACTGGTAACCACTGACAAACAATACACCATCAGGAGGAACTTGTCGCACCAGTTTCAAGAGCAGCTCTCTTGTTTTGAGGTCGCACTTTCCTGACCGAGATGAAAAAAATCTAAAAATATGGAACTGGGGGAAAATAAAAGTTCAATCGCCCATCCAAAATGGCAGGATCCCCTTTTTGAATGGGCTACTTTCTGGCTCAGTAAACCAGAAAGGACTGATACATTTGGGCTACATATTTGCAGCAGTTATTGCTACGATAGCAGGACGGAATAATAAACACTTGCTGATTCCAGCCAGATTGGACTACATTACATCTGATCCGCACTGCATCCACCATGGTGGTGTCATGGGATCGACCCATTCCTGTCCAGCTCCTACACAACACAGATATACACAACAGTGAGTCAACATGGTGGCATTATAAAACCATCTAAAATAAACCATGTTCAGTTGTCCTTAACTTACGTTTCACAGAACTACAGAATCCCGACAGTACAGAAGGAGGCCATTCGGCCCATTGTGTCTGCGCCGACTTGCCGATGAAGCATCTTACCCAGACCCCACCCCCATAACCCCCACGTATTTACCCCGCTAATCCTCCTGATCTATGTATCTTGGGACCCGAAAGTGTAATTTAGCTTGGCCAATCCACCTAACCTGCACATCTTGGGACACTGAGGGGCAATTTAGCATGGCCAATCCACCAAACCTGCACGTCTTTGGACACACCAAACTGGCACACCTTTGGACTGTGGGAGGAAACCGGGGCACCCGGAGGAAACCCACGCAGACACAGAGAGAACATGCAGACTCCACACAGATATTGACCTAAGCCGGGAATTGAATCCCGGTCCCTGGTGCTGTGAGGCAGCAGTGCTAACCACTGTGCCACCGTGCCTCCCATGACACATCTTTTTTATACAATGCAGATGAATTCACTTATCCTTCCCCTTGTTCATTTGCCTCATCATGGTCATCCCCTGTGTGATAAGTTACAGGAGAGGTGTTTTATCCACTCCAATTTGAGTGCCTCCTCAACAGCCTACTCATCCATCCAGGAGCTATACCTCACAGCGCGCCGACTGCAGCATTTCAAGAAGGCAGCTAAACAAAATGTAGGAGATAGTCATCGACTTCAGGAAGTGTAGTGGAGAACATACCACTGTCTACATCAACGGGGACAAAGTAGAAATGGTCGAGAGCTTCAAGTTTTTAGGTGTCCAGATCACCAACAACCTGTCCTGGTCTCCCCTATGCCGACATTATAGTCAAAAAAGCCCACTGACTTTCTCAGAAAACTAAGGAAATTTGGCACGTCAGCTATGACTCTCACCAACTTTTACAGATGCACCATAGAAAGCATTCTTCCTGGTTGTATCACCGCTTGGTATGGGCTCCTGCTCTGCCCAAGACCGCAAGGAACACCAGAGGGTCGTGAAGGTATTTTAATCCATCACGCAAACCAGCCTCCCATCCATTAACCAGCCACCAAATGTATTGGCGTCCACCCCATGTTGTCAAGCGTGCTGCGTGACTCTGAGTGAGTCTCCACTGCCTTCAGGGGGGGCTTTTGCCATTCCCTGGAACTCCTTGCTTCCCTCCAGTTCTGCCACAATCTCCTCACAATCACAATTTGCTGCCTCACAAAAGCAGCCAGCATAATCAACGACCCCCCACACCCCAGACATTCTCTCTTCCATCAGGAAAAAGATATAAAAGTCTGAGGTAACGCACCAACCGACTCAAGAACAGCTTCTTCCCTGCTGCTGTCAGACTTTTGAATGGACTTACCTTGCATTAAGTTGATCTTTCTCTACACCGTAGCTATGACTGTAACATTACATTCTGCACACTCTTGTTTCCTTCTCTATGAACGGTATGTTTTGTCTGTATAGCGCGCAACAAACAATACTTTTCACTGTATACTAATACATGTGACAATAATAAATCAGATCAAATCAAATCTCACCACCACCTTCTCAAGGGCAACTAGGGATGGGCAATACGTTCTGGCCAGCCAGCGATGCCCATGTCCCACGAATTTATTTTTAAAATCCTGAGTCCTGTTAAGCTTGTCTTCGTAATTGCAAATCATCTCACACCTGGTGCATTCGTTAGTCTTTGGTCCATTTGACTGTGAATTTTATTGAATTCAAATTCTACCCTCTGCTGTGACAGGATTTGAACCCAGGTCCCAGAACATTAGCTGAGTTTCTGGATTAACAATCCAGCAATAATCCCATTGGGCCATCGCCTCCCCTAATTACTTCAATGTATAAAAAGTACAATCAATGCATGTGATTGTTGGGATTTACAACTTGTGATTAAAACCGAATGCAATTTTACGATTTATAAATATTTACAACCCCTGTTATTTTTGCAAGATGCATCTTAGCAGGCTCAGAGATCCTCTTTAGGTAAACCGATCTCTGGAACGAGATCTCAATGAATGGAACCCGTAATGTACACTAGATGTCAAAGCCTTAGGGTGCTGGAAGCATAGGATCTTCCGGTTAGGAGGCAGCCACTCAGCCCATTGGGCCCCAATTAGTCCCACTCCCCCACTCGTTCCCCACAGCCTGAGATTGACTTCCTTTGCAAGTATATTCCCTGTTGATAATTATTGTTGAAGTTTCGCCCTTTCAGCCAGCACATCCCAGATCATCATAACTCGCTGCGCTAAAAACAGGCTGGAATTCTCCATCCTCGCCCGCGGCTAGGATTCTCCAGTCCCGCTGCAGTGAGCGGAGATTTGGCCAAATTCTCCATTCCCGGTGGCAGGACGTGAACGGACAGAAAATTTCAGCCCTCATCTTCCCTCTTTCTTAAATCCATGTCCTCCATTAGTCAACGCCTTCTGCCATTGGAATCAGTTTCGCCTCATCTAAAAAGACTCCATAATTTTGGATGCCTTCCACTAAATTCCTCAACTTTCCCTGCTCAATGGAGTATAATCCCAGCTTCTCCAGTTTTCCGAATAGCGACGTTCCTCATCCCCAGGATCCTCCCAGAAAATGTGACAGATTTTTCTTCCAATCCGATTCCCACGGCTGCAAACCCTCCTTGTTAGAATTGATCGCTACACTTGCTCAAGTTCTGTGTGCCGTTCTGGTCGCTGCGCTATAGGAAGGATGGAATCACACTAGTTTAAAGTTTATTTATTTATTAGTCACAAGTCGGCTTACATTAACAGTGCAATGAAGTTACTGTGAAAATCCCCTAGTCGCCACACTCCGGCGCCTGTTCGGGCACACTGAGGGAGAATTTAGCATGGCCAATGTACCTAGCCAGCATATCTTTGGACTGTGGGAGGAAACTGGAGCACCCGGAGGAAACCCACGCAGACACGGGGAGAAAGTGCAGACTCCCTACAGACAGTGACTCAAGCCGGGAATCGAACCCGGGTCCCTGGAGCTGTGAGGCAACAGTGCTAACCACTGTGCCACCATGCGCCCACAAGAGAGGGTGCAGAGGAGATTCGCCAAGATGTTGCCTGGGCTGGAGCGTTTCAGTTGTGAAAAGAGGCTGGATGGGCTTGGGTTGTTTTCCTTGGAGCAGAGAAGGCTGAAGAGGGACCTGATTGAGGTGTACAAGATTATGAGGGGCGTTGATAGGGTAGATCCGAAGACACTTTTCCCCTCAGGAGAGGGGTCAATAATCAGGGTATAGATTTAAGATAAGCGGCAGGCAATTTAGAGGGGATTTCAGGAAAAACCTTTTCGCCCAGCGGGTGGTGGGAATCTGGAACTCACTGCCTGAAAGGGTGGTAGGGTCCGCAAACCTCACGACATTTAAGAAGCATTTAGATCAGCACTCGGAAATTTGGCATGTGAGCTATGACTCTCACCAACCTTTACAGATGTACCATCGAAAGCATTCTTTCTGGTTGTATCACAGCTTGGTATGGCTCCTGCTCTGCCCGAGACCGCAAAAAATTATAGGGTCGTGAATGAAGCCCGGTCCATTCACGCAAATCAGCCTCCCATCCATTGACTCTGTCTACACTTCCCGCTGCCTCGGCAAAGCAGCCAGCATAATCAAGGACCCCACGCAGCCCGGGCATATCCTCTTCCACCTTCTTCCATCTGGGGACATGTACCAACCGACTCAAGAACAGCTTCTTCCCTGAATGGACCTACCTTGCATTACGTTGATCTTTCTCTACACCCTGGCTATGACTGTAACACTACATTCTGCACTCTCACCTTTCCTTCTCTATGAACGGTATACTTTGGCTGTATAGCACGCAAGAAACAATACTTTTCACTGTATACTAATACATGTAACAATAAGAAATCAAATCAAATCAGAACACCATAGCATTCAAGGCTACAGACAAAATGCTGGGAAATGGGAATAGAACAGTAGGTGCTTGATGGCCAGCACAGACGTGATGGGCTGAAGGGCCACTTACCAAGCTGTAAAACTCTATGGGCGGGATTTTACGGCCACGCTTGTCCCAAGGCCGGAAAATCTTGCCCAAGGTCAACGGACGTTTGCATGGTCCGTGTCCCACTCGCTATGATTCCTGTGGAAGGCGGAAGGGGAAAATTCCAGCAAAACCCTTCACCCTAGCTCAAGGAGCAATAAAGTGACCAGCAATGTGTGCAGATATAAAATAGTTGAACTTTCCGAAGAAAAGTCATACTAACTGCTCCAATGTGTGAACCATTGTGGTTCTCGCAATTGTTTTGCAAGAAGCCCATTTCTCCAGTGCAAAAAACTGTATCCAACCCCACCCTGACCATTATCAGAGAGGCTTCAGAGACAAGGCGCTTAAAGAAAACAAGACAAAAGAGAAGAAGGAAAGACAGCAAGGAAGCTGGAATAACCAGACTGCTTCAGTAACTGCAGCAGACTTGATCCTGAGGAACTCCACTTATTTACAATAAACACATTCGCTTGTTTTCCTGCAGCTTGCTCGCTGAAAACACACCCAGATAGATTGGAGATCTCGCTTCCGTCTCACAGTTACAAAATCCCCAAATCCTTCCTCATAGAAAGAAGCTCATAAGTATTGGTGCGTCTAAGACAAAATCGCCTCCTCTTACCACCCTGTGCATTGGAAACTGGTTGTTTGACAGATTGTAAACTCAAGCGGGGGCACGAAAGGAGAAATTTGTTCACATTGTGCCTTCTTAGCAGCTGCATAACACAGTCAAACATTTCATAGAATCCCTACAGTGCAGGAGGAGGCCATTCAGCCCATCGAGCCTGCACCGACAACAATCCCACCCAGGCCTTATCCAGCAACCCTACATATAACCCGACTATACTCCTTGTACACCTATGACTGTGCGGCCAAATTCCCCTCCAACTCGATTTTCAAGTTTGCTGATGACTCCACCGTAGTGGGTCGGATCTCAAACAATGACGAGACAGAGTACAGGAATGAGATAGAGAATCTGGTGAACTGGTGCGGCAACAATAATCTCGCCCTCAATGTCAACAAAATGAAGGAGATTGTCATCGACTTCAGGAAGCGTAAAGGAGAACATGCCCCTGTCTACATCAATGGGGACGATGTAGAAAGGGTCGAGAGCTTCATGCTTTTAGGTGTCCAGATCACCAACAACCTGTCCTGGTCCCCCCATGCCGACACTATAGTTAAGAAAGCCCACCAACGCCTCTACTTTCTCAGAAGATTAAGGAAATTTGGCATGTCAGCTACAACTCTCACCAACTTTTACAGATGCACCATAGAACGCATTCTTTCTGGTTGTATCACAGCTTGGTATGGCTCCTGCTCTGCCCAAGACTGCAAGAGGTCGTGAATGTAGCCCAATCCATCACGCAAACCAGCCTCCCATCCATTGACTCTGTCTACACTTCCCGCTGCCTCGGCAAAGCAGCCAGCATAATTAAGGATCCCACGCACCCCGGATATTCTCTCTTCCACCTTCTTTGTTCGGGAAAAAGATACAAAAGTCTGAGGTCACGTACCAACCGACTCAAGAATAGCTTCTTCCCTACTGCTGTCAGACTTTTGAATGGCCCTACCCCGCATTAAGTTGATCTTTGTCTACACCCTAGCTATGACTGTAACACTACATTCTGCACTCTCTCCTTTCCTTCTCTATGAACGGTATGTTTTGTCTGTATGGCGTGCAAGAAACAATACTTTTTACTGTATGTTAATACATGTGACAATGATAAATCAAATCAAATTATTTACCATGCTAGTCTCCCTGACACTTAGGGGAAATTTAGCATGGCCAATCAACCTAACCCGCACATCTTTGGAGTGTGGGAGAAAACCGGAGTAGCCAGAGGAAACCCACGCAGATATGGGGGAGAACGTGCAAATTCTACACAGTCACCGAAGGCCAGAATTGAACCCGGGTCCCTGGCGCGGTGAGGCGGCAGTGCTAACCACTGTGCCATTGTGCCATCCATGATGAGCTTCTTCTGTATAGCAGATTGCTGTCTGAAGCTGGGAGACACACACACAAACACACACACACGCACAGGGTGCTTCACTGTACAATATTCCTGACAGGCATTTCTAATGTGCACTCACACCCAGCCCCACCCTCCCCTCCCCACCATCCCCCTCTCGCCATTGCCCCATGACAATTTCAGCTGAAGGGGGCAATAGGAATCTCTAAGGAATGGCGCATGCTGCAAAGATATCCTGCTGCAGCGAGACCCAGTCCAGTATCGAAAAAAGAGAAGCTACTTATGCCTCCATTCGTCACAGGACTCTGTCACGTGAATATCACAGCGCGCTTCTGTTTCTGAGGGTGAGCGGTAAAGATGATTTCAGGCTGTTTTATTCCTTTAACACACTGCTTCAGCTTATGGGGCCCGTTTAGCTGATGGATGACTATTTATTCTTTGCAGAAATAGCACGTTGGTTACTATGGCAAGTCTCCATTTTCCCAATTGCAGTGCATGCTTGTGGGGTTCAGTTTATCTCAATAAAACACAATCCATTCACATCGTCAAAGATGGGTGATATAATTAATTAACAAACACCACTTTCAGATTGAGACACTCAAATGACTGTTCACTCCTTTACAGGAGCGCCCAATGTTTTCTAGAGTACCATTAGCTATTCGTCATTGCTAAAATAATCCTCCACAATCTCTCAGAAATTCCACCAGAACATCATACACACACATGTGCGGGTACATACACACAGATGTGCGCACACATACACACAGATGTGCACATAAGGCCATAAGATGTAGGAGCAGGATTAGGCCATTTGGCCCATCGAGTCTGCTCCACCATTCAATCATGGCTGATAAGTTTCTTAACTCCATTCTCCTGCCTTTTCCCCGTATCCTTTGATCCCCTTACCAATCAAGAACCTATCTATCTGTCTTAAATACACTCAATGACCTGGCCTTTACAGCCTTCTGGGGCAATGATTCACCACCCTCTGGCTGAAGAAATGATTCACCACCCTCCGGCTGAAGAAATTCCTCCTCATCTCAGTTCTAAACTCTGAGGCTGTGCCCTTGGATCCTAGTCTCTCCTACTGATGGAAACATCTTCCCCACGGCCACTCTATCACACACACCCAGATGTGCACGCCCACACACCCAGAGGTGCACGCCCACACACCCAGATGTGCACGCCCACACACCCAGATGTGCACGCCCACACACCCAGATGTGCACGCCCACACACCCAGATGTGCACGCCCACACACCCAGATGTGCACGCCCACACACCCAGATGTGCACACCCACACACCCAGATGTGCACACCCACACACCCAGATGTGAACTCACATGCATCCAGATGTGCACGCACATACACCCAGATGTGCATGCACATACACAGATGTGCACATACACCTATACAGATGTGCACAACACTTATATTCATGTATATTTTTATGGTAGTGTTTGTTTCGTCCATTTACTTTTCCATGACTGATAGACCTCTAAATCTCTACCAAAGTGACCCAATCACTGGCTTTGGCTACACAAGAGTCCCTCAGGAAAATGTTCCAGAATTTCCCTCTCTTTCAGAGGGGGGGATATGGTCAACTTCTTTGAGCAATGAAGTTATTAACAGTCGTGCGTAACATGCAATCCATCCGAGGTACGATAGGTATGTATTGACAGAAACCACGTCACTCCCTCTACAAAGTCAATGCAAGGCCAAGCAACATTTCAACATTCTCTGAAGAACTTGTCTTCCCAGAGGGCAACCGGTGTCTCTCCTACCTGGCTCGGTGCAGTTCTTGTATTGATGTGAGGTTGCCTTGGTGTCCGTGGAGTTCTCATTGCTGTGTTGCATCAGTCTCCGGCCTATCCACTTGTCATCCATCTCGGAAGTGTAACTCACCACGTAATAGCCTGGGAACAACAATATCAAAGGTTAAAATGCAAAGAAACATCCAACTTCTTAAAACTTAGAATACAGGGACATTTTTGGGGCTATTTTTGACTTTTAGTTTCCCCATTTTCTTTGCAAGGAAGTGAGCGATAAACACTTCCTTGTGTTTACAGGACAGACTGACAGATAAATGGCAGAATTTGGTTTGTGGGTAGGGTTCTTTGCAGACACTATGAAGTTAAGTGTATGTGAGAGTCCATTCAGCCCATCTAGCTCAACCATCTGTGAAATCACTCGTTCCCAAACCCCCAGACACAGCATCCAGTTGCTTTGCTGCACAGCACTTTCCAGCACAGAAACAGGCCATTCGGCCCAATAGTTCTGTGCTGTTCTGTGCTCAAATGGCAACAACAGGTCGATGTTTATGCTCCACCTGAGCCTCCTTCTACTTCGTCAATATGTCTTTCACATCTTTTCCTCCCTATATTTATCTAGCTTGCCCTCAAATACTTCTTTCAATCACACAGCCAGCCTCCCATCCATCGACTCTGTCTACACTTCCCGCTGCCTCGGCAAAGCAGCCAGCATAATTAAGGACCCCACGCACCCCGGACATTCTCTCTTCCACTTTCTTCCGTCAGGAAAAAGATACAAAAGTCTGAGGTCACGTACCAACCGACACAAGAACAGCTTCTTTCCTGGTGCCATTAGACTTGAATGGACCTACCTCGCACTAAGTTGATCTTTCTCTACACCCTAGCTATGACTGTAACACTACATTCTGCACTCTCTCCTTTCCCTCTCTACGTACGGTATGCTTTGTCTGTATAGCGTGCAAGAAACAATACTTTTCATTGTATATTAATACATGTGACAATAATAAATCAAATCAAATCCTGCCTGCTGACCATAACCACTCTTTGTGGTAGCAAGTGCCACATTCTAACCACTCTCTGACAAAGAGGTTTCTCCTTTATTCTTTACTAGATATATTAGATATGATTTTGTATTTATGGGAAATGGTTTTGGACTCCGCCACAACTGCAAACATTTCCTCCATGATCAATAATTCCAGAGTTACACCCTCTACTGCCCTGCACTAACAATCATGGGTGGCACGGTGACACAGTGGTTAGCACTGCGGCCTCACAGCGCCAGGGACCCGGGTTCAAATCCGGCCTCGGGTGACTGCCTGTGTGGAGTTTGCACATTCTCCCCATGTTTGTGTGGATTTTCTCCGGGTGCTCCGGTTTCCACCCATAGTCCAAAGATGGGTAGGTTAGGTGGATTGACCGTGCTAAATTGCCCCTTGTGTCCCAAGATGTGTAATTTAGGTGGATTGACCATGCTAAATTGCCCCTTAGTGTCCAAAGATGTACAGGTTAGGTGGATTGGCCATGCTAAATTGCCCCTTAGTGTCCAAAGATGTGTAAATTAGGTGGATTGACCGTGCTAAATTGCCCCTTGTGTCCCAAGATGTGTAAATTAGGTGGATTGACCGTGCTAAATTGCCCCTTGTGTCCCAAGATGTGTAAATTAGGTGGATTGACCATGCTAAATTGCCCCTTAGTGTCCAAAGATGTGTAGGTTGGGGGATTAAATATGTGGGGTTACGGAGATAGGGCTTGAGATGGCCTGGATAAGATGCTGTTTCAGAGTCGGTCCAGACTTGATGGGCTGAAAGGCCTCTTTCTGCATTGTATGGATGAATTTCTTAACTCGTTGCATGAGGAAATGCTTCCTCATATCCGGACCTGAGTTTGTCATTTACTAGTCAACATGTGTGGGGCCTGGAATAATGTGTTAACTTGACGTAATGCTTCAGTTCTAACTGTTTTGTTTTGCTTAGTCCCTTACACTGTATTTCTCTAAATGAGGCAGTAAAAACCCGCCCATGTTCAAGGTGTAGTCTAGAATTTCAGCATAGCGACCTTGGACTTGTCTGATGATACATCTGTTGCTCTTAACGCTTGCTATTCCATTGAAATGACTATTGTTGGTTTAAGATTATTGCCTCTTCCAAACCATCTCATTCAACAACATGCTTTCAGTAAGCACATCTCATGTTTCCTTTCGACCATCATGCAGTAAAGGATAAAGGTTCCATCAGCTCAGATGACCACAGTCTGCTCTCCCCTTTGAGTGCTTAACCGAAGGATCGACACACCTCAGGCCAGGGGCAAAGCTAAAGTTTATTTATTGGTGTCACAAGTCAGCTTACATTAACACAGCAATGAAGTTACTGCGAAAATCCCCGAGTCGCCACACTCCAACGCCTGTTCGGGTACACTGAGGGAGAGTTTAGCACCTAACCAGCACGTCTTTCAGACTGTGGGAGGAAACCGGAGCACCCGGATGATGCACCATCAATCGAGCAAAGACTAGTCTGTGTGCAAGAACAAATAGGCTTTTATGAGCAAAAGACTTGGAGCACACCCATGCCGATGAACTGGTCCAGACTGAGGCAGGGGGGTGGGGAGCAGTCGCCTTTATACCTGGATCGGGGGGGGGAGGAGTCTTGGGTAGGGCCGGCAGGGATGTGTCCAGGCATGTCACATATACAGGTAATAAGCTAACAGTGGTTTACCACACTGGAGGAAACCCACGCAGACACGGGGAGAACGTGCAGACTCCACACAGACAGTGACCCAAGCTGGGAATCGAACCCGGGTCCCTGGCGCTGTGAGGTAGCAGTGCTAACCACTGCTGAGGCCAACATCTCACTAACAGCACCAACAACAGCAGACCTTCCTGTCAACCATTCATTCGTCGATGGTGGAACTCACTGAGAGTAATCTGGCTGCCATGTTAGGTTGTACAATAATAACATCTCTGTGTCACATCCGTAGGATGAGCTCAGGTGCTACGTAAATACAGTTCATTCACTTCTACTTCGACAATACCTTCCTCCAGCGTGACATCCTTTCAAGTTGCCACAACAGTCATTCTGTGGTTACTGAGTGCAACTGCTGATTTGAACTGAATTCAACAAAGCCTGTTAACCCAGAGCCACGAGTAACAGGGACAAACCTGCCCAAACACATAGAATCCTACAGTGCAAAAGGAGGCCATTCCGCCCATTGAGTCTGCTCCGACCACAATCCCACCTAGGCCTTATCCCCGTAGCCCCACGTATTTACCCTGCTCGTCCCTCTGACACTAAGGGGCATTTAGCATAGCAAATCCACCCAACCTGCACATCTTTGGACTGTGGGAGGAAACTGAAGGACCTGGACAAAACCCACGCAGACACGGGGAGAATGTGCAAACTCCACACAGACAGTGACCCCGAGTCGGAAATTGAACCTGGGTCCTTGGCGCTGTGAGGCAGCAGTGCTAACCACTGTGCCACTGTGTCGCCCCATCTCGCAAGGAGTCCTCACGGCCAACAGACAAGAGACTGTCATTTTATTAATTCAGCTCCTAGGGGGTCAAATGATTTTGCCATATCTTTGACACCTTTCATTAAAAAGGTGTTTTCAATTAATAATTATTTCAAAATTCGAATAAACTGACAAAGAAAGAAACTGTATCAATTCTAAGCCGTCAATATTGGGACATCCCCATTGATTTGCTCCTCACAGGATTAACAAGTTGGCAACTGCTCTCTGGCATATCTAATTAAAAAGCTTGATGTATGAGGAGCGTTTGGGGACTCTGGGTCTATACCCGATGGAGTATAGAAGGGGGCAGCATGATGGCACAGTATTTAGCACTACTGCCTCACAGCGCCAGAGACCTGGGTTCGATTCTCGGCTTGGGTCACTGTCTGTGTGGAGTTTGCACGTTCTCCCCGCGTCTGCGTGGGTTTCTTCCGGGTGCTCCGGTTTCCTCCCACACTCCAAAGATGTGCGGGTTAGGTTGACTGGCCATGCTAAATTGCCCCTTAATATCCTGGGATGGGCAGGTTAGAGGGATTAGCAGGGTAAATATGAGAGGTTGCGGGGGATAAAGCCTAGGTGGGATTGTTGTCAGTGCAGACTCAATGGGCTGAATGGCCTCCTTCTGCACTGTAGGGTTTCTATGAGGGGGAATCTCATTGAAACTTACAGAATAATGAAAGGCCTGGATAGAGTGGATGTGGGGAAGATGTTTCCATCAGTAGTAAAGACGAGGATCCAAGGGCCCAGCCTCAGAGTAAAGGGATGACTCTTCAGAAACGAGATGAGGAGGAATTTCTTCAGCCAGAGAGTGGTGAATCTGTGGAATTCATTGCCACAGAAGGCAGTGGAGGCCAGGTCATTGAGTGTATTTAAGACAGAGACAGATAGGTTCTTGATTGGGAAAGGGATCAAAGGTTACGGGGAAAAGGCGGGAGAATGGGGTTGAGGAACTATCAGCCACGATTGAATGGCAGAGCAGAGGTGATGGCCGAATGGCCTAATTCTGCTCCAATATCTTATCTTCACACACTTTCATTTCCCTTTTTGGGGAATAATGGGGGCTGGGAAGTGGTGGAAGGATTCCTGAACTGATTATCAACCCATTGAACCATGTTATGATTGCACCTACAGTGGCCAGCAAGTCCTGGTGCTGGGCTCGAACCTGGAGCTTCCGGTCCAGAGGTAGGGGTGCTACCCACTGCACCACAGGAACCTCCTTATGCTGACGACTGGGAGACAGGCACTGACATCCTGCAGGCTGATTGCAGGCGCAGTGGAAGAGGCAAGTGGAAACACAAAGCTCAGCTGCCCTATTAGAGGGCCCAGAGAAAACAAGGGGTGAATCGTGCACCCTCTTAGCCTTCCCCCTTGGAGCAAATGTGGCAGAGACTGCCCTGCCAGAGTGAGGCCTCAGAGCCACACCAGACGATGGTTAATATAGAAAATGCTGGAAAAACCCAAAAGGTCTGGCAGCATCTGTGAAGAGAGAGACGGAGTTAACGTTTCCAGTCCCATAGTCCTCATCAGAATGTCCCGAAGAAGAGGCATGGTTTTAAGTTTATATATTAGTCACAAGTAGGCTGACATTAACACTGCAATGAAGTTACTGTGAATATCCCCTAGTCGGCACACTCCGGCCCCTGTTCGGGTACACGGAGGGAGAATTTAGCACGGCCAATGCACCTAACCAGCACATCTTTCAGACTGTGGGAGGAAACCGGAGCACCCGGAGGAAACCCACGCAGACACGGGGAGAATGTGCAAACTCCACACAGACAGTGACCCGAGCCGGGAATTGAACCCAGGTCCCTGGTGCTGTGAGGCAGCAGTGCTAACCACTGTGCCACCGTGCCGCCCAATAGGGACTCAAATCATTAACAGTTTTTCTCTCTCCATAGATGCTGCCAGACCTGCTGAGGTTGTCCAGCATTTTATTTGTAGGGCAGATTTCCAGCAATCTGCAGTATTTTCTTTTATTTGAAGTTTAATACGGAATTGACCACCGCAGTACAAACGTGAGAAGGGAGGCTGCCTCAAAAGATCAGCACAAAGCAACAAGGCACTTTCCAATGTGTCTGAAGTATGTGTTGGTTGAAGGCAGCGCGATCAGACACAGAGGGATCAAGACAGACCAGGACAGCACAGACACCTACGTCAAATCCATATCTCACATGACACGATTCCTTCAGTTTTTCTTGCAGTTGCGCTGGGTTTCTGAAGGATACTGAGGTGTCGCTGGCAATAGGGGACAGAGGGCAGCAAGAAGACAGATAGAAAGTGACTCAGCCCATTTCAGTCTTTACAATTTATTGAGTACAGTAATTGGCTGTGAAATGGAGAATGTAGAAAGGGAGATATAGGTACTCTGAGAAGCTGGCCAGCACCTCAACTACTGCACCAAGCCACTGCCCATTGTGCACTGACCTCTGCTATGGCCACTTTACTGTGTACGTACCATTAGATCGCAAACATACACCACACCCTCACCACTGGTTTGCTAACAATCATAGAATCTCTACTGCGCAGAAGAGGCTATTCGGCCCATCGAGTCTGCACCGACTCTCTGACAGAGTTACCTTACCCAGGCAGTTTTCCCTGTCCTATGCCGGTAACCCCACACATTTACCATGGCTAATCCACCTAACCTACCCATCCTGGGACACTAAGGGGCAATTTAGCATGGCTAATCCACCTAACCTACCCATTTTGGGACACTAAGGGGCAATTTACCATGGCTAATCCACTTAACCTACCCATTTTGGGACACTAAGGGGCAATTTACCATGGCTAATCTACCTCACTATCCATCTTCGGACACTAAGGGGCAATTTAGCATGGCTAATCCACTTAACCTACCCATTTTGGGACACTAAGGGGCAATTTAGCATGGCTAATCCACCTAACCTACCCATTTTGGGACACTAAGGGGCAATTTACCATGGCTAATCTACCTCACTATCCATCTTCGGACACTAAGGGGCAATTTAGCATGGCTAAAATCCAGCTAACCTACCCATCTTGGGACACTAAGAGGCAATTTAGCATGGCCAATTTGCCTAACCTACACATCTTTGGACTGTGGGAGGAAACCGGAGCACCCGGAGGAAACCCATGTAACCCGGGCAGAATGTGCAAAACTATGCCATCATGGGATGTCCTGTAACTGGAAAATCCCGACGTTCTGGCTGTCAATTAAATCTTCGCAGCATTTGACCAACACATGGGTCCCTTTGCAAATTGACATCCAATCCCAGTTAGAACCTTTCCACAATTTTTCAGACACCAGGCAAGAGAATGAGTTTCAGAGCTGATACACCATTCCCTGAGTGGGCAGCACGGTGGCACAGTGGTTAGCACTGCTGCCTCACAGCGCCAGGGTTCGCTTCCCGGCTTGGGTCACTGTCTGTGTGGAGTTTGCACGTTCTCCCCGTGACTGCGCTGGTTTCCTCCCACACTCCATAGATTTGTGGGGTTAGGTGGATTGGCCAGGCTAAATTGCCCCTTAGTGTCAGGGGGACGAGATAGGGTAAATGCATGGGGTTATGGGGATAGGACCTGGGTGGGATTGTGGTCGGTGCAGACTCGATGGGCTGAATGGCCTCCTTCTGCACTGTAGGGATTCTATGAAACTTGCTTTTAAAATCTTCCCTCAGTTCCAGACTGACCATCCCATTGGTGGATTCACACACAGTGAGTTTCTGTTGTGTTGGATGGTGTAAGGGCTGTTTTGTCACAGTTCTTATTGGAGTGAGGATTCAGCAAAGTGAGCTAGCTGTTACAGCCAGCACCGCTATTTGTACACAGGCTTAGCGCGCTCCTGTTACATTCCTCCCTCTGCTGCTGCATCAACATTGCCGCTGGCCAGCTGTACAATAACACCCCGGTCATCGCTTTCAGCTTTGTGTTTGGGTGGAATTTATTTTTGTCCAAACGTACTGTTAGACCATGGTCGCACAATACACATTTTGCACGACTACTGTTCAAAACTGCGACAGAAAGAAAAATTCAGGAAGTGGAACAGGAAGAGTGAGGCAAGCGCACTGCAGCATTCAAGTGTCCAAAGCTACATATCATCGTTATAAGAGCATTAGAAATAGAAGTAGATCATACGGTCCATCGAGCCTGCCCTCCCACTCAACACCATCGTGGCTGATCTCCGGGTTTGACTCCATTTCCATGTGGGCGGCATGGTGGCACAGTGGTTAGCACTGCTGCCTCACAGCGCCAGGGAGCCGGGTTCGAGTCCCGACTTGGGTCACTGTCTGTGTGGAGTCTGCACGTTCTCCCCGTGTCTGTATGGGAACCCACAGTCTGAAAGATGTGCTGGTTAGGTACATTGGCCGTGCTAAATTCTCCCTCAGTGTACCCAAACAGGCACTGGAGTGTGGCGACTAGGGGATTTTCACAGCAACTTCATTGCAGTGTTAATGTAACCCTACTTCTGACACAAACAAAATAAACATTACGCCACCTTTAAACCACACTGTCTGTATGGAATCTGCATGTTCCCCCCATGTCTGCGTGGGTTTCCTCCGGTTTCTTCCCACAGTCCAAAGGTATGCAGGTTAGGTGGATTGGCCATGCTAAATTGGCCCCAGTATCTGGGGGATTAGCAGGGTAAATGTGTGTGGGGTTATGGGAATAGGGCCTGGCTGGGACTGTGGTCGGTGCAGACTCGATGGGCGGAATGGCCTCATTTTGCACTGAAAGGATTCTATGATTAATCAGTTGGGAAGTTGATTGATCAGACTGTGGTTTGCTGAACGTGAGAGCAAGTGAGAGTTGAATAGTTGGCGACGGAATGTCCCAAACCTGCTTCAAGCATGACTGAACAGTTTGGATGCCATGAGTAGTAACCCATTGGGAGGTAAGGTCATGCTCACCCACTTTTGGGAAGCCACTGTGCCGTCCCAGTGGCTCTGGCATGTTTCCAATCCCTCATTGGCTGTCAACATAAGAAAGAGGAGCAGGAGTAGGCCATTCAGCCCTTCGAGCCTGTTCCACCATATAATAAGATCATGGCAGATTTAACACTCACTAAGTCCACTTTCCTGCCTCCTCCCCCTGATCCTTAATTCCCAGACTCATTAAAAACCTATCGATCTCAGCCTTTGGAATGCTCAGGGAGTTAATCTCCACAGGGGTAAAGAATTCCAAAGATTCACAACGCTTGAGAGAAAAAATTCTTCCTCAAATCCATCTTAAGTAAGCACCCTCGTATTCTGCGACTGTGACCTCTGGTCCTACACTCTCCCACAAGTGGAAACTTCCTCTCAACATTTGCCATGTCCAACCCCCTAAGAATCTTATATGTTTCAATCATATCACCTCTCATTCTTCTGAACTCCAAGGAGTACAGACCCAGTCGGTTTAATCTTTCCTCATATGGCAGTCCCTCCATATCCGGGGATCATCCGAGAAAACCTCCTCTGTACTGCCTCTAAAGACAGTAAGAAGTCTAACAACACCAGGTTAAAGTCCAACAGGTTTATTTGGTAGCTAAAGCCACTAGCTTTCATCAGGTGGGTGGGAGCTTTCGTCAGGTGGGTGGGAGCTTTCGTCAGGTGAGTGAGAACTCCCACCCACCTGACGAAAGCTAATGGCTTTTGCTACCAAATAAACCTGTTGGACTTTAACCTGGTGTTGTTCGACCTCTTACTGTGTTTACCCCAGTCCAACGCCGGCATCTCCACATCATGGCTGCCTCTAAAGAGACAGTCTTTCCTTAAATAACGGGATCAAAACTGTACACAGTATTCTAAATGTGGCCTCAGTAGTACCTTGTACAGTTGCAGCAACACTTCCCCCCGAAATAAAAGCCAGCAATCTACATAAGAACATAAGAACTAGGAGCAAGAATAGGCCATTCAGCCCCTCGAGCCTGCTCCGACATTCAATACAATCATGGCTGATCTCATCTCTGCCTCAACTCCGCTTTCCTGCCCATTTTCCATAACCCTTTAACCCATTACTAATTAATCATCTGTCCAACTCCTCCTTAAATTTACTCAATGTCCTGGCGTCCAACGCACTCTGGGGTAATGAATTCCACAGATTCCACGGCCCTTTGAGAGTAGTTTCTCCTCATCTCTGTTTTAAATCTGTCGCCCCTTATCCTAAACCCATGACCTCTCGTTCTAGATTGCCTCACAAGAAGAAACATCCTCTCCACATCTACTTTGTCAATACCTTTTATCACCTTATATCTCATTTGCCTTCCCTGTTACCTTTTGTATCTGTGTACTAGCTTTCTGGGTTTCAAGGCAGCATGATGGCACAGTGGTTAGCACTGCTGCCTCACAGCGCCAGGGACCCGGGTTCAATTCCAGCCTCGGGTCACTGTCTGTGCGGAGTTTGTACATTCTCCCTGTGTCTGTGTAGATTTCCTTCGGGTGCTCTGGTTTCCTCCCACAGTCCAAAGATGTGTGGGTTAGGTTGATTGGCCATGCTGAATTGCCCCTTATTGTATGGGGGACCAACTAGGGTCAATGCACAGGGTTATGGGGATAGGGCCTGGGTGGGATTGCGGTCGGTGCAGACACGATGGGCTGAATGGCCTCATTTTGCACTGTTGAGATTCTATGATTCT
Source organism: Mustelus asterias (assembly GCF_964213995.1). Lineage (NCBI taxonomy): Eukaryota > Metazoa > Chordata > Chondrichthyes > Carcharhiniformes > Triakidae > Mustelus > Mustelus asterias. The sequence continues at coordinate 88,414,434 of NC_135815.1, read as the reverse complement.
ATGAACAAGGACCCCCTTCGCACTCCAGCTTTCTGCAGTCTCTCTCCGTTTAAATAATGATCCGCCTTCTCATTCTTCCTTCCAAAATGAACAACCTCACATTTTCCAACATTGAATTCCATTTGCCAATTTTCTGCCCCAGTCATTTAACCTGTCAATATTTCTCTGTAAACTATTTCTGTCTCCTTACAGCCTGCCTACCCTCCCACTTTTGTATCATCTGCAAATTTGGCCACAGTACACTCTGTTCCTTCCTCCACATCACTGATATATATTGTGAAGAGCAGTGGTCCCAGTACTGAACCCTGTGGCACTCCACTGGTTACTGCCCTCCAACCTGAGGAAGAACCCCCTTCTCGCTCCTCACTTCTTCTCGTTCGTTAGCCAGTTGTCCACCCATGCCAGAATATTACCTCCAACACCATGAGCTCATATCTTATACAGCAGCCTTTCGAAAATCCCAATATACAACATCGACTGGTGCACCGCCATTTACTCTGGCTGATACCTCCTCAAAAAGAACTCCAGTAAGTTTGTCAGGCATGATTTCCCCTTCATGAAAAACTGCTGCCTCTGCCTGATCAGATTATAGCTTCGGTCACGGGAAGATAACAGTAAGCAGGGCATGCTAAGAAAACAAAAGGTGACATTTCCGACCTTTACAACATGACTGATTCCTAAGTGCTTCAGCTTCACGTCACAAGAGGATGTTCAGTAATCAAAGGGTACTCCAGGTCCTGTCATGTGGAATGAGCTGCCGGATAAAGTGGTAAATGCGGGGTCACTTTTAACATTTAAGAAAATCTTGGACGGGTTCCTGGATGAGAGGGGTGTGGAGGGATATGGTCCAAGTGCAGGTCAGTGGGACTAGGCAAAAAATGGTTCGGCACAGACAAGAAGGGCCAAAAGGCCTGTTTCTGAGCTGTAATTTTCTATGGTTCTATGTGCAAACTTGGAAATGGAATGGGATTTAATTCAGAGGAAGTTGTAGCTAACTCTTCAGTCATCAGAGCACATTTCCAGCTCTTAAAATTTCCATCTTTGCCTTTGAGTACATGATATGATGTTGAATTCATTTTTCAATCTGACATAGCCTGATTCCGAATCTGTGCTGTACATTAACAATTCTTCAACCTGTTTGGTTAAAGGAATACACAGTAGCTTACCACAGTTCTCAGATCTCGGACAGAAGATGTGGCAATGCTTGGCTTTCCGAATTCACAGACAAGTCCCAACGCCACTGCTGTCTGTACGCCACTGTAGACCAGGCTAACTATGTTCTTGCTAATCCACTGGTATTTAGCATGTGCTTTCGTGGCGCAGTGGTTGGCACTGCTGCCTCACAGCGCCAGGGACCCGGGTTCAATTTCCGGCCTTGGGTCACTGTCTGTGCGGAGTTTGCACATTCTCCCCATGTCAGTGTGGGTTTCCTTTCACAGTCCAAAGATGAGTGGATTAGGCTGATTGGCCATGCCAAATTTCCCCTTAGGCTCTGATTTTACCAGCACGCCCGCCCCGAGGCTCGCCGAATTTAGCCTCTGTTGGCCTCAGGCGTGACCTTACGAGCCTCAGGCGGACATGCCGGTAACATTAGGGTCGGGGAGATCAGCAGGGTATATGTGTGGAGTTACGGGGATAGGGCCTGGGTGGGATTGTTGTCCGTGCAGACTGGATGGGCACTCTAGAGATTCTATGATTTTATTTTATTCATTCGTGGGACATGGGCGTTGCTGGCTGGCCTGCATTTATTACCCATCCTGAGTTGCCCTTGTTCAGAGGGCAGTTGAGACCAAGTCAACTACATTGCTGTGGCTCTGGAGTCACATGTAGGCCAGACCAGGTAAGGATGGCAGATTTCCTTCCCTAAAGGGCATTAGTGAACGAGATAGGTTTTCCCGACAATGGTTCCAAGGTCATCAGTAGATTCTAAATTCCAGGTGTTTTTTATTGAATTCAAATTCCATCAGCTGCCATGGCGGGATTCGAACCCGGGTCCTCAGAACATTAACTGAGTTTCTGGATTAATAGTGCGGCGATAATACCACTAGGCCATCGCCTCCCCAAATTCTTGCGTGACACAAATTTCCTTGAATCCGGGGTTAATGGTGAGAAGTCGCCACAAACAACTAAAGGGAGCGCTTAGCCACAAATAATCACTGCAATTTTTCTATCCTTAAAAAGCTGGAGGCACTTCCTGCCTGCTCTTCCTGTGACTGCGGGACATTGCCTGGCACAGAATGCCTGCCGCTGGGAAACAGCAACTCAACTTCCAAATGTAATTGACTGTGTGAAGCAGCTGGAAACATGTAAATGAAAGTGGGTAACATGGACACACAAGTTGCTAGCACTATGACAACGGTCCCACATCAAGTCAAATACCAATCATGGTTCAAAGAGTGCTTCAAAGCTTATAGGGTGCAAATAGAATAGAATCTCGACAGTGCAGAAGGAGGCCATTATTCTTTATACAGTCCTGGGACATTGGAGTCGCTGGCTGGGCCAGCATTTATTGCCCATCCCTAGTTGCCCGATGGCAGTTTAGAATCAACCACATTTCTGTGGCTCTGGAGTCACATATAGACCAGAACAGGTCAGGATGGCCGATTTCCTTCCCTAATGGACATCAGTAAACCAGATGGGTTTTTTCGACAATGGTTTCATGGCCATCAGTAGATTCTTAATTCCAGATATTTTTATTGAATTCAAATTTCACCGTGGTGGGGTCGAACCTGGGTCCCCAGAACATTAGCTCAGTTTCTGGATTAATAGTCTAGCGATAATACCACTAGGCCAACGCCTCCCTCTAAGGGAGGCCCATCGAGCCTGCACCGACCACAATCCTACCCAGGCCCTACCCCATAACCCCATGCATTTAACCTAGCTAGTTCCTCTGAGTAGTTTCTTTACTCAGAGAGTGGTTGGGGTGTGGAATGGACTGCCTGCTGTGATAGTGGAGTCAGACACTTTAGGAACTTTCAAGCGGTTATTGGATAGGCACATGGAACACACTAGGATGATAGGGAGTGGGATAGCTTGATCTTGGTTTCGGACAAAGCTCGGCACAACATCGTGGGCCGAAGGGCCTGTTCTGTTCTATATTCTATATTCCCCTGACACCAAGGGACAATTTAGCATGGCCAATCCACCTAACCCGCACGTCTTTCAGACTGTAAGAGGAAATCCACTCAGACACGTGGAGAATGTGCAGACTCCGCACAAGACAGTGACCCAAACCGGGAATCGAACCCGGGTCCCTGGCACTGTGAGACAGCAGTGCTAACCACTGTGCCACCGTGCCACCCCTAAACAGACACTGTCGCCCGCTCTGTCATGGAACTTGGCAACTCCCCGTTGGGGAAGTGAACCCTAGCCTCCCGTGTGACAGGCGGGGATACTAACCTCTACACTAATGAGGAAGTTGCTAAATAATACATTGTACACTGTCCCAGCCATCAAGAATATCCTAGCAATCTATGGAATATTCATATCAAGCCACAAAGGTCATAAGCAATGAAAAATGGGTCATATTCCCTTTGTAATATATTGTCATTGGAACATTACATTGGCAGATTATGGGAGATATTCTGGAATTTGAAACCCGGGGAGCATTATTTTAACCACCCTCTCATTTGCATTTACTCAGTGCACTGGGTGAAAAGTGCTTCAAGGCAAAAGAGCTCCCAAATTCCTGCTTGTGTTGAGCTGGACTGGAGTAAATGTCAATTTACTCAGTTCCCTTTGAGCACATGCTTGGTGTAACCTATTGACAAAAACAGAGTGGGGACATAGAATCCCGACAGTGCAGAAGGAGGCCATTCAGCCCATCGAGTCTGCACCGGCCACAATCCCACCCTATTCCCGTAACCCCACTTATTTATCCTGCTAATCCCCCTGACACTAGGGTCAATTTATCATGGCCAATCCCAACCTAACCCGCACATCTTTGGACTGTGGGAGCAAACTGGAGGAAACCCACGCAGACACGGAGAGAATGTGCAGACTCCACACAGACAGTGACCCAAGTCTATGTCCTCACTCTGTTTTTGTCAATAGGTTATACCAAGCATGTGCTGAAAGGGAACTGACCCGGGTCCCTGGCGCTGTGAGGCAGCAGAGCCAAAGCCAGCACGGCGCTCAACAAAATGCTGGTGGGTGAACTCGGTTCTTGTCACTGCCGCTAATTTAGTTTGGCAATGTAAATAAACGCGCCTGTGAGAGACGGTGACACAGTGGTTAGCACCGCTGCCTCACAGCGCCAGAGATCCGGGTTCAATTCCGGCCTCGGGTGACCGTGTGTGTGGAGTTTGCACATTCTCCCCGTGTCTGCACGGGTTTCCTCCGGGTGCTCCGGTTTCCTCCCCACAGTCCAAAGATGTGCGGGTTAGGTGGATTGGCCATGCTAAATTGCCCATTAGTGTCTAGAGGGTAAATACATGGGATTATGGGGATAGGGCCTGGGTGGGATTGTTATCACTGCAGGCTCGATGGGCCGAATGGCCTCCTTCTGTACTGTAGGGATTCTATGATTCTATAAACGTTAGGCCATGTTGAGCAGGCACAATGTGTGCCAAATTTCAGGAATTCTGTGATTCATTGAGATTTAAACCAGCTGAGGACTCACCACTCTCTCGTTTCCTTCTCTATGAACGGTATGCTTTGTCTGCATAGTGCGCAAGAAACAATACTTTTCACTGTATGCTAATACATGTCACAATAATAAATCAAATCAAACCACTTTACACAATGTTTACACAGGGGTAATGAAAAAGCCCAGATCCGGCCCCCACTGCTTCAGTATGATAAACCTGACTGATCAGGGAGTAATGAACTCAAATGCTTTAATGGTACATTGTGAGGCAGTGGGAGCATATGCTATTAATATCCCAAGTTGCGAGATTATTCGTATTAGGAACGCTGATTACGTTGCTAGTTTTTAAAAAGTTGCATTGTCCCCAAATGCACTATTCATGTGGGGCAGAGTCTAGAAACACAAGCTCCAGGGTCAAATCCTCGTCTGCACTCACGTTGTTGAATTCTGCCACTGCCCTGAGATTGGGACTTGCAAACCAAGAGGTGGAATTAGCTCAGGTCCCTATTGTTGTTGAAAAGTTTATTTATTAGTGTCACAAGTGGGCTTACATTAACACCACAATGAAGTTACTGTGAAAATCCCCTGGTCGCCACACTCCGGCGCCTGTTCGGGTACACTGAGAAAGAATTTAGCACGGCCAATGCACCTAACCAGCACGTCTTTGGAACTGTGGGGGGTATTTGGAGCCCCCAGAAGAAACCCACGTAGACACAGGGAGAATGTGCAAACTTCACACTGACAGTGACCCAAGCCGGGAATTGAACCCGGGTCCCTGGCGCTGTGAGGCAGCAGTGCTAACCACTGTGCCACCGTGCCCGCCCCATTCGAGTGATTGAATTTGATGATCAGCCATGATCAAAATGAACGGTGGAGCAGACTCTCAGGGCTGAATGGCCTCTTCCTGCTTCTAGTTTTTCTGTTTCTATGAGTGACCCTGTTGGAAAGTGGCATGATTGCCTCCCAGCTGAAGACCAGGTTTGGACTATAAGGGCTAGTCTCACAGAATAACCCTCTGACCTTCAAGTGTGGTGGACCTGTCACTACAGAACCTTCAGCTGAGGGCTCACCACTCTCTCGTTTCCTTCTCTATGAATGGTATGCTTTGTCTGTATAGCGCGCAAGAAACAATACTTTTCACTGTATGTTAATACATGTGACAATAATAAATCAACTCAAATCAAATCACTTTACACAGTGTTTACACAGAGGTAATGAAAAAGTCCAGATCTGGCTCCCACTGCTTTAGTATGACAAACCTGATGGATTAGGGAGTAATGAACTCAAAATTGCACTGGTTAAGGTCACAGCTTTAGTGTTCAACAAAATTCATTTGCATCATCGCAAACATAAAATCTTCAAATGATCCAGTGCAGTATATCAACATGCAATTACAGATTTTGTTACTTATCCCAGTTATAAAAGTATTCTTAGATATTACTAAAAGTGGTAATGTGCTGCAGTTGATCATTCTCTACACCCTAGCTATGACTATAACACTACATTAGAGTCAGAGAGGTTTACAGCATGGAAACAGGCCCTTCGGCCCAACTTGTCCATGCCGCCCTCTTTTTAACCACTAAGCTAGTCCCAATCGCCCGCGTTCGGTCCATATCCCTCTATACCCATCTTATCCATGTAACATTGCACCCTCTCCTTTCCTTCTCCCCTCTGTACTCTATGAATGGTATGTTTTGTCTGTATAGTGAGCAAGAAACAATACTTTTCACTGTACACATGACAATAATAAACCAAATCAAAAAAATTATTAATGCGGCAGAAAGTAGATTCAATCAACAAAAATAAGTATTTTTTTTGGAAGCTGCTTGCAAGCACTCAGGGGCTGGCTGTTTTCCCTCTAATAGCCTGAGGTGTGTCGATCCTCAGGTTAAATCACCACCAGTCAGCTCTCCCCCTCAAAGGGGAGAGCAGTTTCTGCTCATCTGGGACTATGGCGACTTTACCTTACTTGCTCAAATAGCTTTCTCTGTCCCCTACCTGTGAGGAACCTTGCTTATAAATCCTGAGAGTGACTTTTAAAAACTAGACTGAACATTTTCAAGAGTTTCAAAAACAGGAAATGCTGGAAAATCTCAGCAGGTCTGACAGCATCTGTGGGGTGAGAATAGAGCCAATGTTTTGAGTCTAGGTGACCCTTCGTTCTGACGTTCTCAAGGGCGATTAAGGATGGGGGTGAAATCCCAGCAACACCCAAGAATTAATAAAATAAACAAGTCCAGGGTTACATTTTAGTCAGCAAAAATGACTGGGTTAAAACACACAGGTTAAATAGGGCAGGGGAGAGGATCTGGGAGAGACACTCTGTCAGAGAGTTTAAAGTTTATTTATTAGTGTCACAAGTAGACTTACATTAACACTGCAATGAAGTTACTGTGAAAATCCCATAGTCACCACACTCCGGCGCCTGTTCGGGTACACCGAGGGAGAATTTAGCACGGCCAATTCACCTAACCAGCACGTCTTTCAGACTGTGAGAGGAAACCGGAGCACCCGGAGGAAACCCATGCAGACACGGAGAGAACATGCAGGCTTCACACAGACAGTGACCAAGGCCGGAATTGAACCTGGGTCCCTGGTGTAGTGAGGCAGCAGTGCTAACCACTGTGCCACCGTGCCACCCCACTTACACATGGATATGGCAGTTCAGGGGGCTGGTGAAGAGACTGAGTGTGACAGAGGGGGTCTAACTCCATTATTTCGCAGTTGCTTCATTTGCAAGAGCTCGCCACCAGCTGGCCCTGCTCTGGGTCCAGTCCTCCTGCTGCCCGCCGGAATGTGCCAACTCCTGTCCTGATACATTGATGTGCCAACAGCAGCCACAGCAATGACTGCCAGAGAGAGAGTCATAATGTAGCCCGCTGATCACTAACCGGTCAGCAAGTCCGTAGCCCAGCCCAACTGGCAGAGCGCCTCCGTGTAAATGACTAAAAGCTTCGGGGACAGATTTGCGGCCCGGGATTAAGCCCTCCCAAATCCCATCTCCTTTGGGAAAATCCAGCTCGGGGTATCTACAGATCTGTCTGCGTGTCAGGGAGCACTCACCCACACGCTCACTCACACTCAGTCACTCACACTCACTCACTCCACCGGCCAAAAGTTGTGGATTTTCTGTCGGTTGAATTTTCTGCGGTGGAGGTCAGTAAGTTATCGACGGGAGAACAGAGACAGGCAAATGAGGTTGAGGTACAGATCAGCCACAAACTAATCACTGATTGGCAGAACAGCCTCGAGGGGCTGAATGGCCTCTGGAAAACAGACCACTTGCTGAATCTGGTAAGGGGGGTGGATAAAGCGACTTTGTTATGAAGGCAGTTCAAAAGCTTTGCATTTCAAAGTTCTGAAGGCGGCACGGTGACACAGTGGTTAGCTCAGCTGCCGCACAGCGCCAGGGACCCGGGTTCAATTCCTGGCTTGGGGTCACTGTCTGTGTAGAGTCTGCACCTTTTCCCCGTGTCTGCGTGGGTTTCCTCCGGGTGCTCCGGTTTCCTCCCACAGTCTGAAAGACGTGCTGGTTAGGTGCATCGGCCATGCTAAATTGGGCGGCACGGTGGCTCAGTGGTTAGCACTGCTGCCTCACAGCGCCAGGGACCCAGCTTCAATTCCGGCCTTGGGTCACTGTCTGCGTGGAGTCTGCACGTCCTCCCCGTGTCTGCGTGGGTTATCTCCGGGTGCTCCAGTTTCCTCCCACACTCCAAAGATGTGCAGGTTAGGTGGATTGGCCAGGCTAAATTGACCCTAATGTCAGGGGATTAACAGGGTAAATATGTGGGGTTACGGCAATAGGGGCTAGGTGGGATTGTGGTCAGTACCAACTTGATGGACCGAATGGCCTCCTTCTGCACTGTAGGGCTTCTATGATTCTAAATTCTCCCTCTGTGTACACAAACAGGCGCCAGAGTGTGGCGACTAGGGGATTTTCACAGTGACTTCATGGCAGTGTTAATGTAAGCCGACTTGTGACACTAATGAATAAACTTTTAAATAAACTGTTCAATCTGGAACCCACATTGCGTGTGTGAAGTTTCTCAGTTGTATATCATTCAATTGACCTTTCCTATTCTCTGTGTTTGAGACCATTTTAGGAAACTCCGTGCTGTGTTTTCCTTTCCCGTAATTTAGTTTATGTTGAAATCGGAATTCTGCAAGTTAGTCACTTCCAACACTTAGAGGCAACTTCCAATGGGACCAGCTATCAGAAAGAGTTCCATATCGGAGTCCTATCACTTTTCAAGAACACCGTTCGAGAAATGCTTTGTTAACTCTTCGCGTGTCAGTGCACTTGCAATAATTTAGAATCATAGAATCCCTACAGTGCAGAAGGAGGCCATTCGGCCCATCTGCACCGACAACAATCCCACCCCAGGCCCTATCCCCGTAACCACACACATTTACCCCACTAATCCCTCTAACCCACGCATCCCGGGGCAATTTAGCATGGCCAATGCACCTAACCCGCGCATCTTTAGGAGGAAACTGGAGCACCCGGAGGAAACCCACGCAGACACGGGGAGAATGTGCAAACTCCACACAGACAGTGACCCAAGCCGGGAATCGAACCCGGGTCCCTGGTGCTGTGAGGCAGCAGTGCTAACCACTGTGCCACCGTGCCACCCATCTCACTGCGTCTATGGCTCTGTTTATGAATTAACCTATTACTTTTTAGCAAATGCAGTCTTGTGTGATGGGTCTCCCAGAAAACATGGTGCTCATTCCATATAACCCCGTGCCCTTCCGCCATAACTGTGGGCTCATTGCTTATCCCACAGTGTGTGCGCGATTCTGCTTGCTGTACGAACACTCTAATCTACTTCTAGAGATGGTCTTTTTTCACTGAACATGCAAAACAAGAAGAGAAACTCTGAACGGTCAGCAATTTGGTTCTGATTACCTATTGACAGGTTCCAGGTTACCGGCCTGTAGCGGCCTTCAAACCGCACCGCTGACCTCGCAACATCATGCTGAGCAGAGCACATAAAAACTGCATTCATCGTGGACCCAAATGTATGGATTTCATTTTTGATGAGACTTTGTAGAAATGGAATTGTTATTTAGATGTCCTTCTAAGCTAAGACGATACCTCATTGCACCTCGCAAATATATTCCATACCAGGTGGGGCAAAATGGGGGGGGGGGGGGGGGGGGGGAGCGCACAGCAAGATCCCATAAGCAATAACCTGAAAAGGTCAAACTGACTAAATTCCCCCCTCAACCAACTGTGTAACACAAACACAAGATGGTATACCATCTGACGCTCGGGAAAATGCTAATCCATCTTTGTTCGAAACATATCAGATAGAAGCAGGAGTAGGCCATTCAGCCCTTCAAGCCTGCTCAATATCATCATGGCTGATTCTCTAACTCAACGCCACATCCCCACACTCTACTCTCGGCGCCCTCAGAGTCCACAAAAGCTGTTTCCTTCTTAAACATAGTCAGTGACTTGGCCTCCACAGCTTTCTGTGGTAGAGAATTCCACAGGTTCACTACCCTCTGAGTGAAGAAATTTCTCCTAATCTCAGTCCTAAATGGTCTCCCCCGTATTCTGAGACTGTGACCCCCCCCCCCTCCTCCCCAGCCAGAGGAAACAACATCCCTGAATCCAGTCTGTCCAGCCTCATCAGAATTTTATACATTTCAATGGGGTCCCCTCTCATTCTTCTGAATTCCAGTGATTACAGGCCCAGTCGACCCAATCTCTCCTCATACGACAATCCTGCCATCCCAGGAATCAGTCTGATGAACCTTCACTGCACTCCCTCTATGGCAAGTATGTCCTTTCTCAGATAAAGTGACCAAAACTGCACAGAACACACCTGGCGTTACCAGGTCCTACCAGGTCCTTCACTGCAGTTCCTCTATGCCAAGTACACCATTTCGTAGATAAGTAGATCACAACTGCACACAATACTCCAGGTGTGGTCTCACCAAGGCCCTTTGATTTGATTTATTATTGTTGCATGCATTGGTATACAGTGAAAAGTATTGTTTCTTGCGCGCTATACAGACAAAGCATACCGTTCATAGAGAAGGAAAGGAGAGAGTGCGGAAAGTAGTGTTACAGTCATAGCTAGAGTGTAGAGAAAGATCAACTTAATATGAGGTAGGTCCAGGGAAGAAGCTGTTCTTGAGTCGGTTGGTACGCGACCTCAGACTTTTGTATCTTTTACCCAATGGAAAAAGGTGGGAGAGAGAATGTCTGGAGTGCGTGGGGTCCAAAAGGTATCCTTACTCCTGTTCTGATGATGCTGGGGACCATCAGCCAGCAAGGATTCGTTGTGCATCTTTTGGGATCCGAACCACCAACATTAGCTGATGCAACCACAGAGGGGAAAAAACAGTTGAGACCAGCATTCCTATTCCCCCGGTTTACTGGTGTTCCATTTTAAAGTATACAAGACCAGTTGAGACCAGGGAAAGAATTTTCCTGTCCCGCCCGCCATGGGAATCATACTGGGCAGGACAGGAAAGGTCTGTGAACCTCGGGTGGGATTTTCCAGTCTTGGGGCGATCGCGGCTGGAAAATCCCACCCCAGTATTCTTATTTCCCCATTTTACTGGTGTCCCAATTTAAAATATACAAGACCAGTTGAGACCAGTATTCTTAATTCCCCGTTTTACTGTTTTTTTCTCCCTACTGGGACTTTTGTTACCTTAAGAAGTTTAACAACACCAGGTTAAAGTCCAACAGGTTTATTTGGTAGCAAAAGCCACTAGCTTTTGGAGCCTTAAGCTCCTTCTTCAGGTGACACTCACCTGAAGAAGGAGCTGAAGGCTCCGAAAGCTTGTGTGGCTTTTGCTACCAAATAAACCTATTGGACTTTAACCTGGTGTTGTTAAACTTCTTACTGTGTTTACCCCAGTCCAACGCCGGCATCTCCTCATCTTTTGTTACCATCAGGGGAGGTGATGGCCTAGTGGTATTATTGCCAGACTATTGATCCAGAAACTCAGCTAATGTTCTGGGGACTCGGGTTCAAATCCCGCCACGGCAGATGGTGGAGTTTAAATTCAATAAAAACCAATATCTGGAATTAAGAATCTACTGATGACCATGAAACCATTGTCGATTGTCGGAAAAACCCATCTGGTTCACTAATGTCCTTTAGGGAAGGAAATCTGCCGTCCTTACCCGGTCTGGCCTACATGTGACTCCAGAGCCACAGCAATGTGGTTGACTCTCAACTGCCCTCTGAACAAGGGCAACTAGGGATGGGCAATAAATGCTGGCCAGCCAGCGACGCCCCCATGAATGAATGAATAAAATAACATTCAGGAACAGCACGCGTGGCAAAAAAAACTAATGATTCTCAGCTTTGGTGAGTCATGTTAATCACTTCATTCTTTTCTGTAAAGGTACTCAGGGGGTTAAAAGCCAGGTTCAATCGTGCAAAAATGCTGCAGTTTGTTTGGAAACACAATGGGGCCAGACATAGCCATTATGGACAGAACATGCTGGAAAAATAATGGCATGTGAACAATGCACGGGGCTAGCAGCATTCAAAACTTCCCCATTCTGTCCTTTTCTCCTTCTCCAATTGTTCTCTCTCTAGCTCTTTGTCTCTTTCTGTACTCGATTTTAACTTTCATTCACACTCCCTCTCCGACGACCCCCTCTTGCTCTCTCAGGCCCCAAGCTTCACCAGGAATTAAGGGCTATGGGGAGAGAGCGGGTAAATGGAGTTGAAATCAACCATGATTGAATGGTGGAGTGGACTCGATGGGCCGAATGGCCTTACTTCCGCTCCTATGTCTTATGGTCTTATGGTTAAGGGAAATTAACTGGTGGCCCCAATATTCCCCAAAGCCCCAAATGTCCTGTTGCTCTTCTTGTGTCGTTATGAAATCATACAGTACAGAAAAGGCCCTTCGGCCCATCCAATCCGCACTGACAATATAGAATCATAGTGCAGAAGGAGGCCATTTGGCCCATCGAGTCTGCACCGACCACAATCCCACCCAGGCCCTATCCCCATAACCCCAGGCATTTCCCCAACTAGTCTCCCTGACACTAAGGGGTAATTTAGCATGGCCAATCCACCTAACCCGCACATCTTTGGACTGAGGGAGGAAACCGGAGCACCCGGAGGAAACCCACGCAGACACGGGGAGAACGTGCAAACTCCACATCGACAGAGACCTGAGGCCGGGAATCGAACCCAGGTCCCTGGCGCTGTGAGACAGCAGTGCTAACCACTCTGCTGCCCCACCAATATCTACCACCAAAGGTGCACTCATCCCATTTTCCTGCACTTGTCCCATATCCTTGAACGTTGTGATACTTCAAGTGCTTATCCAAATGCTTTTTAAAGGTTGTAAGTTTTCCGGCCTCAGTAGAGTAGAATCATAGATTCCCTACAGTACAGGAGGAGGCCTTTCAGCCCACAGAGATAACAATTCCACCCAGGCCCTATCCCCATAACCCCATGCATTTACCCCAGCTAGTCCCCCTGGCACTAAGGGTCAATTTAGCATGGCCAATCAACCTAACCTGCACAGTCACCCAAGCTGGGAATTGAACCCAGATCCTTGATGCTGTGAGGCAGCAGTGCTAACCACTGTGCCACCGTGCCGTTGTATGTTATAGAATCATAGAATCCCTACAGTACAGAAGGAGGCCATTCAGCCCATTGAGTCTGTACCGACCACAATCCCAACCAGGCCCTATTCCCGTAACCCCACACATTTACCCTGCTAATTCAGCATGGCCAATCAACCTAACCCGTACATCTTTGGAGTGTGGGAGGAAACCGGAGCACCCAGAGGAAACCCACGCAGACACGTGGAGAACGTGCAAACTCCACACAAACTCCAAGCTGGGAATTGAACCCAGGTCTCTGGTGCTGTGAGGCAGCAGTGCTAAGCACTGTGCCACCATGCTGGCCCACTGACCAAACAGCTGAGACTGAAGCAGTCAACACCTCCGCAACAGTGTGAGGGTTTCACTCAAAACAGTTATTTGATGGGCAGCTCGAGTTAAGAGACACATACTTAAATTTTCCTTCCTCAAGATCAAATTTTGAAAAAATAATTTTGCAGCCTGTCTGGTTCCTAATATGAGGAGAGACTAAATCGGTTAGGATTATATTCACTGGAGTTTAGAAGAGCGAGAGGGGATCTCATAGAAACTTATAAAATTCCAACAGGGTTAGACAGGGTAGATTCAGAAAGAATGTTCCCGATGGTGGGGGAGGCCAGAACTAGGGGGTCATAGTTTGAGGATAAGGAGTAAACCTTTTAGGACTGAGGTGAGGAGAAATTTCTTCACCCAGAGGGTGGTGAATGTGTGGAATTCACTGCCACAGAAAGTGGTTGAAGCCAAAACGTGTGGTTTCAAGAAGAAATCAGATACAAGATATTAGTTATCAATTAGAAATTAGATATAATAGAAGAAAACGGTGGCGCAGTGGTTAGCACTGCTGCCTCACAGCACCAGGGACCTGGTTTCGATTCCCGGCTTGGGTCACTGTCTGTGTGGAGTTTGCACGTTCTCCCCGTGTCTGCGTGGGTTTCCTCTGGGTGCTCCGGTTTCCTCCCTCAGTCCAAAGATGTGCGGGTTAGGCGGATTGGCCATGCTAAATTGCCCCTTAGTGTCAGGAGGACTGGCGAGCGTAAATGCATGGGGTTACAGGGATAGGGCCTGGGTGGGATTGTTGTCAATGCAGACTCGATGGGCCTCCTTCTCACTGTAGGGATTCTATGATATAGCTCATGGGGCTAAAGGGATCGAGGGATATGAGGGAGAAGGGGGGATGAGGATATTGAATTTGATGATCAGCCATGATCAAAATGAATGGCGGAGCAGGCTCGAAGGGCCGAATGGCCTGCTCCTGCTTCTAGTTTCTATGAGTTTTCTTTTAAGCTTATTTATTAGTCACAAGTAGGCTTACAATTCACACTGCAATGAAGTTACTGTGAAAATCCCCTAGTCACCACACTCCGGCGCCTGTTCGGGTACACTGAGGGAGAATTTAGCATGGCCAATGCACCTAACCAGCATGCCTTTCAGACTGTGGGGGGAAACCCACGCAAACCCGGGGAGAACGTGCAAACTCCGCACAGACAGTGACCCAAGCCGGGAATCGAACCCGGGTCACTGGTGCTGTGAGGCAGCAGTGCTAACCACTGTGTCATCGTGCTGCCCCAACTTGAAGCCAACAGCTCAAGATCACAAATACAGCAGAGGATCCCCATGTAGTGCCAACCTCAAACAACGTCGCAAGGTTAAATATTTTCAATGGACCCATATCTGGTCTAGTTCATATTGCAGTTGAGTATGGCGCCTGCAAAAGTGGCTCTTTTATATCTTCCTGAGGAGCAACTTATGACCATAAATCTAACATGCGATTGCTTCCCTTCGCATAAACATGTACAGCTTGATAAATGGGTTTGACAGCTCACAGCCCCAAGTCATAGTCTAGTGGAGTGCTTATTCCACCACATTCAACAGTCAAGGGAAACCATGTGAAGGCACGTCATGCAAGCAGTAACCTGAAACACGGGTCAAGACAGACAGCGATCCATGGGGAAGTAGGAAATCTTAGACAAGAGTGCATCGGAGACAAAGCAAAACACCGATCTGAAGCACTCCAACATTTTTACACGGGGTGAGGGGGTTGCAGATCATGTGCTTAGCTCCTGTGTGGGGAGGGCTGCTTTAAATCCAATCCTTCCTGGCACAAGGGCTGGAATGCTGTCAACTGAACAGAGCTGGCACTATCCAAGAGTCGGTGAATGGGCCGAATGGCCTCCTTCTGCACTGTCGGGATTCTATAGTTCTATGACACAGCAGCTCTGCCTGGGAGGGTAAAAGGAAGGAGAAGCTCTCAGTAGGTACCT
The DNA here is from genome assembly GCF_964213995.1 of Mustelus asterias. Taxonomy (NCBI): domain Eukaryota; kingdom Metazoa; phylum Chordata; class Chondrichthyes; order Carcharhiniformes; family Triakidae; genus Mustelus; species Mustelus asterias. Next base: position 88,398,989 of record NC_135815.1, on the reverse strand, counting down.
GTGAGAATGGCGGGTGGGTTGATGCAGTGTCCCTGGTCAGGTGTCCTCCAATTCCCTTAGCTAGGCATTGTAAAGGCTTGGCAGAAACCTGCGGATGGATTGACAATTTGACTTAAGTCACTTATGGGGGAGGTGGTGGCAATGGCCTGCAGTGTAGTCGCTAGACTAGCAATCCAGAGACCCACCGGGGGACCAGGTTCAAATCCCACCTTGGCAGATGGTGAAATTTGAATTCAATAAAAATCTGCAATTAAAAGTCTAATGATGACCATGGAACCATTGTCACTTGTCGTAAAAAAAAAACCATCTGGCTCACTAATTAATGTCCTTCAGGGAAGGAAATCTGCCAGACTCACAGCGATGTGGTTGACTCTTGAATGGTTGAGCAAGCCACTCAGTTCAAGGGCAATTAGGGATGGGCAATAAATATTGGCACAGCCTGCAGCACCCTCGTCCCATGCATGAATTTTAAAAGAATCTCCTGGAATCATTGGAGGAGAATGCCCTTCCCTATCTCTACCCAAAAACACTGAACTAAATATACATCAACCCACTCCACACTCTGAATTCAATCTGTCAGAGGGGTGTTGGGGGGAGTACAAGGGGTAGGTTCATTCTCATCGTACGAACTGCCATTCTCAGTAATGGCTTTGGAGGTTAGCAGAGACACTCCTGGTCATAGCATTGATCTAGATGCCAGCCATGCCCACACTGCCTATTGTTGGTGAAACAAGGACAACACTTGTGGTTAGCATTGCTGCCTCACAGTGCCAGAGACCCGGGTTCGATTCCCGGCCTCGGGTCACCGTCTGTGCGGAGTCTGCACGTTCTCCCCGCATCTTCGTGGGTTTCTTCAGGGTGCTCCGGTTTCCTCCCACAGTCCAAAGATGTGCTTGTTAAGTGGATTGGCCATGCTAAATTGCCCCTTAGTGTCAGGGGGACTAGCTAGAGTAAATGCAAGGGGTTATGAGGATAGGGACTGGGTGGCCGGTGCAGACTCGATGGGCCGAATGGTCTCCTTCTGCATTGTACGGATTCTATGATTCGATGAACATGTGGACATAACCAGCGTTTAGCTCTGACAACAGGAGGCGCACCGGCTGGGGTGGAACCGAACCGCCCTCGATAAGTATTTTGGTGAAAACCAGTCAGAGCAACTGGTCCAGAAGCTACTGTTGAGCTGGGACAGTGCCAGGCCTAACCCCTCCCCTAAATCCTCAACAATCAACCAACCCAGCCGACCTCACATTGACAGCAATGTGGTTTCTTTTACAGATTCACCATAGAAAACATCCTTTCTGGTTGTATCACAGCTTGGTATGGCTCCTGTTCTGCCCAAGACCACAAGAAACTACTAAGGGTCGTGAACAAAGCCCAGTCCATCACTCAAACCAGCCTCCCATCCATTGACTCCGTCTACACTTCCCGCTGCCTCGGAAAAGCAGCCGGCATAATCAAGGACCCCTCACACCCAGGACATTCTCTCTTCCACCTTCTTCCGCTGGGAAAAAGATACAAAAGTCTGAGGTCACGTACCAACCGACTCAAGAACAGCTTCTTCCCTGCTGCTGTCAAGACTTTTAAATGGGCCTACCACATATTAAGTTGATCTTTCTCTACACCCTAGCTATGACTGTAACACTACATTCTGCGCCCTCTCCTTTCCTTCTCCCTTATATACTCTATGAATGGCATGTTTTGTCTGTATTTTGCGCAAGAAGCAATAATTTTCAACGTATTCCAACAAATCGTGGTCGGCACGGTAGCACAGTGGTTAGCACTGCTGCTTCAACAGCTCCAGGGACCTGGGTTCGATTCCCGGCTTGGGTCACTGTCTGTGTGGAGTTTGCACATTCTCCTCGTGTCTGCGTGGGTTTCCTTTGGGTGCTCCTGTTTCCTCCCACAGTCCAAAGATGTGCGGGTTAGGTTGATTGGCCATGCGAAAATTGCCCCTTAGTGTCCTGAGATGCGTATGTTAGAGGGATTCGTGGGTAAATATGTAGGGATATGGGGGTAGGGCCTGGGTGGGATTGTGGTTGGTGCAGACTCGATGGGCCAAATGGCCTCTTTCTGCACTGTAGGGTTTCTATGATTCTATGAAATCAATGTGTATAACCTGTACTTGCACTAGCAGCACACATATGCCACAAATGAATTTTGTTTTTAAAAATGAATTCAGATAGGACATATCCCTGGGCACATGGTGGCAGAGTGGTTAGCACTACTGCCTCACAGCACCAGGGACCCGGGTTCAATTCCGGCCTCGGGTGACTGTGTGGAGTTTGCACGTTCTCCCCCGTGTCTGCGTGAGTTTCCTCCGGGTGCTCCGGTTTCCTCCCACAGTCCAAAGATGTGCGGGTTAGGTGGCTTGGCCATGCTAAATTGTGGATTAGCAGGGTAAATACAGGGCTAGGGCCTAGATGAGCTTGTTGTCGGTGCAGGCTCAATGGGCCAAATGGCCTCCTTCCGCACTGTAGGGATTCTATGATTCAATGGTTGGGGAGGCGACGGCCCAGTGGTATTATCGCTAGACTATTACTCCAGACTCAGCTAATGCTCTGGGGACCCGGGTTCGAATCCCGCCACGGCAGGTGGTGGAATTTGAATTCAATAAAAAATATCTGGAATTAAGAATCTACTGATAACCATGAAACCATTGTCGTAAAAAACCCACCTGGTTCACTAATGTCCTTTAGGGAAGGAAATCTGCCGTCCTTACCCGGTCTGGCCTACATGTGACTCCAGAGCCACAGCAATGTGGTTGACTCTCAACTGCCTTCAGGCAACTAGGGTTGGGCAATAAATGCTGGCCCAGCCAGCGATGCCCATGTCCCACGAATGAATAATAAGAAAATGATCCCGTACATTCGAGATGCAAATCAGGACCACATTCTCAGCGTTAGTGGGATAATTGCAATCCCCACTGTCAAGGACAAAGTGTGGTGTCCACGATAGTAACTGTATACGCTTTGTTGGGGGTATTAAGGTTCAAACAGGATAAAAGACGCAGTAGGAGGTAATTTTTTTTAAAAGACCCGGCAAGTTGATGGGTGAGAAGACGGAGATGGGTTTGGTCAAGTTGGAGGAAAACAAATCAGCTTAGAATGGCAATCCACATTTTAACTGAGGGAAAATACAACACGGGAATGGTTGAATCATTACTTGGCCAGCTACTGTTCCTGTGTCAATACATAATAGAGAGTTTAAAATAAGAATTGTATGGGATAAACAGCATCCTTGCTTGCAGGCAAGACTTGAATAACCTAGGAATGACAATCACTTCTTGGCTATCGTACTCCTGCAGTACGGGAGGATTAGCTGCTTATTCAACTGGCTGATCGACACAATGCAATTCCACAGTTTGGCCGTCGACTATCAATGTCAGCTGGGAAATGGCTCCACAATTTCAATATCTCGACATACAATTGTATTCTGAATTGACAAATTACTTCTTTAACTGTGAGTTTCGACAACACGCAGCATTTCGTAACCCTCAACACTCCCACCCGCACTGGTGCTCACTGTATCAGGAGAGACGGCAAGGATTACATTGTCAATGAACAGAATGCCAACAAGTAACACAAAATATACACCATGTGAATTCGCTGATTAGACTACGCAGGAAAACTCCAAGTTCCCCTCCAAAGCCACACGCCCATCCCCACTTGGAAATATATCGCCCTTCCTTCACTACTGTTGGTTCAAAATCCGGGACATACCTCCCTAACAGCACTGTGGGTGTACCTACCCCACATGGACTGCAGCAGTTCAAGAAGGGCAGCACAGTGGTTAGCACTGCTGCCTCACAGCGTAAGAGACCCGGGTCCAATTCCGGCCTCAGGTCACTGTCTTTGTGGAGTTTGCACGTTCTCCCCGTGTCTGCGTGGGTTTCCCCCGGGTGCTCTGGTTTCCCCCCACACTCCAAAGATGTGCGGGTTAGGTGGATTGGTCATGCTAAATTGCCCCTTAGTGTCCAAAGATGTGTAGGTTAGATGGATTTGCCATGGTAAATGTGTGAGGTCCTGTGTAGAATGCTCTGTCGAAGAGTGGGCGCAGACCCGGTGGACCGAATGGTCTTCTACTGCACCGTAGGGATTCTGTGAATTCTACTCTAAGGCAACTCACTACCCCCTTCTCAAGGGGTAATTAGGGATGAGCAATAAATGCTGACCTAGCCAGCAACACCCACATCCCGTAAATGAATGTAAAAACCTAATTCAGTTCCGATTTGCCTTGTACATTCAGGCTGTAGGTTTTATAATTCAATTCTGCACTCCTCACTCAATGGGGTGAATCAACTCGACAGAGAGAGATTAAAGCAAAATCCTGCAGATGCTGGAATCTGAAACAAAAAGAAAAAAATGCTGGAAAACCTCAGCAGGTCTGACAGCACCCGTGGAGAGAGAGTAGAGCTCTGACGAAGGGTCATCCAGACTCGAAACATTGGCACTACTCTCTCTCCACAGATGCTGTCAGACCTGCTGAGATTTTCGAACATTTTTCTGTTGTTGACAGAGAGCGAGTCAGGTCCAAAATCATTGAGATCCATCCTAACCTGGTCTCTTAAGAACAAAGTCCCCAAATGGTAACTGTAATTGGCTTATGAAGAGAGACGGAGTAGACTGGGAGGATACTCATTCAGAAGAATGAGGGGAGATCTTAATAGAAACATATAAGATTATGAAGGGAATAGATAAGATAGAAGCAGGGAAGTTGTTTCCACTGGCGGGTGAAACCAGAACTAGGGGGCATAGCCTCAAAATAAGGGGAAGCAGGTTTAGGACTGAGTTGAGGAGGAACTTCTTCACACAAAGGGTTGTGAATCTGTGGAATTCCCTGCCCAGTGAAGCAGTAGTGGCTACCTCATTGGATGTTTTTTAAGGCAAGGATAGATAGATTTTTGAACAGTAAAGGAATTAAGGGTTATGGTGAGCGGGCGGGTAAGTGGAGCTGAGTCCACGAAAAGATCAGCCATGATCTTATTGAATGGCGGAGCAGGCTCGAGGAGTCAGATGGCCGACTCCCGCTCCTAGTTCTTATGTTTATATATTCTGTTGCATAACGGAGCGACAAGGTACATAAAGCCCAAACTCATTTAAGAAACCCAGATGAGGATTACAGGGGGGGGGGAAGAACCTGAGCCCTGCAAGATATATTTTGTCAGAACATTCTAATCTTAACTAAAAAGGGACCTGCTGCCCGATTAGTTCCAAGATTTCCACATCGATTAAAAATGATCAACAATTCCACAGCTCCAGGAGATGGCCATCATTTTTATCAGTGAAAATATTGTGTTGAAATGCACTGTACAGCTGCGACACCAGTATTATGTGAAAGTTACTCAGATACGATCACTTCCTGTCATTGTAAACATGTCCACTCTATTATGTGCATCACAGGCACATGGCAAAAAGCTGCTTTTAACTGATTGTGTGATCAGCACAAGTAAATGTGTAAGAAGCCCAACATCACAATATCCTGTACAAAGAAACCTGAAGACAAATGTTACTTCCAAGCAGATACGGAGAAGTGGATTACAATATTGGGTCCATCGGAGGAATTGTAATTTAACTGAGTGCCTTTGAATGCAAACAGAGTGTTCCATTCGAACCCACAGATTAAATTACTGCCTGCATCACAAAGCCTTGTGGTTTTCGTTATATCAGAGGGGAAAAGCCTCACGTGGGTCGCCAAGCAGTCAGGCCTAATCTGCCAAATCTGCATTAACACTGCCCTGAAAGTGGCCACCAAGATAACAATCGGGGACGGGCAAAGGCCATTCAGCCCATCAAGGCCCTGGTGCCCCAATTCTGCCCCTCAGTGCCTCGAGCGACCGGTAGGCCAGCTGAAACGAGATGGCCTCTTTCCATCGAGCTAGTGGTTCCATTTGACCTGCTTCCCGTTGCAATTTTAATCATACGATCATGGCGATGACTCCGGCTCCCCGTGTGGGTTAGATTTGACACACAGCGTGATTCCGCCGCTCAGAAATGTCTGGAAGCAGCTCACACAGTGGGGTAAAGCACAACGATGGTGCAGAGGAAAATTGTTAAAGCTTCTCGAAGCCCAGCAAAAGGGTATTTATTGAATGGATTTCTTTGTTGTTGACCAGACACCCCATGAAAATTGGGCAGAGGCCACTATTTCCAATGGATTGGAGACAGGGGAAAAGTCAGTCAATTCCAAACCTCCCCCCCACACCCCCCACCCCCCGGAATATCCCCCTCAGGTGTTGCAGTCACACAAGAGCAGGGGCTACCTACAGCTAACCCAGCATTACATGTAGAGTAAAACTTGTTTCACTGGTCTCAACCTGGGCGGGGAGTGGTGGGGAGGGGGGGGGGGCGTTAAGATACAAACTCTACAACCTGTAATTCCTGTTAATGAGTCTCCTTGTCACAGTGTTATTACAAAATAATGAGAGAGAGAGAGAGAGAGAAAGAGCAAAAAGGACTCCTTCCTTTGGCTAATGCTATATTTCAAATGCTCCAGGAGTATTTTCGCCCCTTGCAACAAAAAAAGTCGCTTTTTAACCCATTATTGTTTTTTTTTAAAACCCATTTTGAGGGGAATGGGGAGGTAATTATCTCATTTTATGAATCATACAATCCCTACAGTGCAGAAGGAGGCCATTCGGTTCATCGAGTCTGCACTGACCACAATCCCACCCAGGCCCTATTCCCATAAACCCACAGATTTACCCTGCTAATCCTCCTGACACAAGGGGCAATTTAGCATGGCCAGTCCACCTAACCTGCACATCTTTGGACACTAAGGGGTAATTTAGCACGGCCAATCCACCTAACCTGCACATCTTTGGGTAGTAAGGGACAATTTGGTATGGCCTATCCACCTAACCTGCACATCTTTGGACACTAAGGGGCAATTTAGCATGGCCAATCCACCTAACCTGCACATCTTTGGGCAGTAAGGGACAATTTGGTATGGCCTATCCATCTAACCTGCACATCTTTGGGCAGTAAGGGACAATTTGGTACGGCCTATCCATCTAACCTGCACATCTTTGGATACTAAGGGGAAATTTAGCATGGCCAATCCGTCTAACCTGCACATCTTTGGACACTAAGCAGCAATTTAACATGGTCAATCCACCTAACCCGCACATCTTTGGACACTAATGGGCAATTTATCATGGCCAATCCACCTAATCCGCACATCTTTGGACTGTGGAAGGAAACTGGAGCACCCGGAGGAAACCCACGCAGACATGGGGAGAACGTGCAGACTCCGCACGGACAGTCACCGGAGACCGGAATTGAATCCGGGTTCTTGGTGCTGTGAGGCAGTGGTGCCAACCACTGTGCCACCCTTCGAGAGATGCTTCATCTTGAATAGGGCTTGCAAATGATTTGACTTGTGGGAACAGCACCCAGGAGCTCTGGCACACACACTCCTGCCTGCCCAGGAAGGGGGTTGGGGGGGGGTAGGTTTACATACTGCCCCCACCCCATCCGTCCTGCTCTGATTCCTATCCATTTCAAGTCCCTTCTCAGTTTCCTTACCTGCCTTCTCGACCAGGCTGGAGATGGTAAGCAGCACCAGCAGCACCCCGCCCAGCCAGCAGACCTGCCACCAAAACAAATCCCGTCTTCTCCGGCGCCCTTTGCCTGCTCTCAGCAGCAGCAGCTGGAAGGGACGCTGTTGCGGAACCTCCATCGCTCTGGGTAGCGCTCGTACTGCGAGTGGTGGCAGAGGCAGAACTTTAGCGGAGGAGCCCAGAGAGGGGAGAGAGAAGGTGGGGGTGGGAGGGGAGGGGGGGGAGAGAAAGAGAGAGGGGGTGGGAGGGGGAGGGAAAAAGGGGGGTATTAGGGAGGGGGGGGATTTCTTACCCCCCTCCCTTTCAGTCCATTAGACGCCCAGAGGAGAGGAGATAGGGGGTAGGCTGGAGGCTCTGGCTGTTGCTGCTCTGATATGATCCATCAACAAGGGTGGAATGGGACAGTGAGACAGGCAGAGAGGGAGAGACAGGGACTGCTGCAACTCACACACACAAGTCTCCAGCTCCTAATGTCTACAGCCCGGCTTTGATAGCTTCACACAGCCTGTCCAAGGGGAGGGGACACAGAGGCTGCTGCTGGGGCATTTTGTGCGCCCTCTTCGGGCTCCTCTCACCAATACAATGCTCAGAGCAGCATCGGAACCTCCTCACTTATCCACTGCCCTTATCTTTACTGGGGACTGGGGTGGGTGAGTTGTGATGATGGGGGGAGGGCTATTTCTGGCTTTTCCACCACTCTCTCTCTCCCCAGAAAAATAAACAGAACCTTGCAAAATCAGCACCAGAAAATTCACTTGGAAAATTAAAAGCTTTTGAAATGTGGGAATAGGATCATTTCTGGGGGGGGGGGGGGGGAGTGGGGCAAAGCTGTTTCTGGCTTTTCCACCAAACCCCCCCCCCCCCCAGAAAAAGAAATAGCACACTGCAGAATCAGCACTAGAAAATTAATTCTGAAAATTGAAAGCTTTTGAAATGTGGGAATAGGATCATTTCTGGGGGGGTGGGGCAAAGGATTTTCCACCCCTCTCTTCCACCCCCCCCCTCCCGAAAAAGAAATAGCTGCAAAAATCAGCACCAGAAAATTAACCAGGAAAATTAAAAGCTTTTGAAATGGGAACGAGATCAATTCTGGGGGAGGGGGAGTAGTTTCTGGCTTTTCCACCAGACCCCTCCCCCCCTCTCTCTTCCCCCCCAGCCCCCAAAAAATAAATAGAAAATTAACTGGAGAAAATAATCGCTTTTGAAATGGGAATGGGAATATTTCTGGCAATACTGGGAGGCACGGTGGCACAGGGGTTGGCACTGCTGCCTCACAGCGCCAGGGACCCGGGTTCGATCCCCAGCTTGGGGTCACTGTCTGTGTGGAGTTTGCACGTTCTCCCCGTATCTGCTTGGGTTTCCTTCGGGTGTTCTGGATTCCTCCCACAGTCCAAAGATGTGCAGGTTAGGTTGATTGGCCATGCTAAATTGCCCCTTAGTGTCAGGGGGATTGACGGGGTAAATGTATGGGGTTGTGGGAATAGGGCCTGGATGGGATTGTGGTTGGCGCAGACTCGATGGGCCGAATGGCTTCCTTCTATGGTGTAGGGATTCTCTGATTCTACTCAAGTTGGTTCAGGCAACATCTTTGGAGAGAGAGGGACATGTGTTGGGCAATGGATTTCAGCCCAACTGGTTTGGGTGGGGGAGTTCCGAGTGGGATTGTGTGGCACTCCGGTTTTACACTGCACGCTATGGGTTCAATGTGTCCTTAGGAGCGAGAGGTGGGTGAGGAAAGACTGGCATGGGGGGCGGGGGGGAGTGGGGTGCTGGAGTGTTCATTGCCTTCCCAGTGCCCCAGGATTGCCAACGCTGATTAGCTGTATTCCCGGAGAGGTTTCTTCACATGACTTGCTCCCCCCCCCGCCCACACTCCAACACTCCAGCCATTAGTTGGCCAACGCATCCTTTCTTGTGATGCACCAACCTTCCTACACCAATGGGAAAGCAAAAAGATACATTGAATGATGTCCAACTGTCAGCCAATTTAGAATTTGGCTGTCCTAGACGTATGATTTGAAACTTTAGTTGACACTTCTTTTCTTGGAACTAATTCTGCATCATTCTCACGTGATATAGTAGCACAGACACAATCATCAGGCAACTTAGATTCGATTCAGTCTTCTGTAGCAGTATTCACAACATTAGAGACTGAAGAAGTTGGTATTTCCAGAGATGATTCTGACGAATCACTTCAAGATGACAACCATTGGTCAGCATGGTATAGGATGGCACGGTGGCACAGTGGTCAGCGCTGCTGCCTCACAGCGCCAGGGACCTGGGTTCAATTCCCCGCTTGGGTCACTGCCTGTGCGGAGTCTGCACTTTCTCCCCGTGTCTGCGTGGGTTTCCTCCGGGTGTTCCAGTTTCCTCCCACAGTCCGAAAGACGTCCTGGTTAGGGTGCATTGGCCATGCTAAATTCTCCCTCAGTGTACCCGAACAGGCACCAGAGTGTAGCAACTAGGGGATGTTCACAGTAACTTCATTGCAGTGTTAATGTCAGCCTACTTGTGACTAATAAATAAATCACCGAACTCGTTCATCTTCAGTTTGAACCATGTACGAAATTGGACCTGTTTTTTGCCAAGACTATGGCTGGCACCATTTCCCACTAATGGCATAATTACACGCTAATGTCCTTGATGAAATGTATGTTGTTTTGCCCTCACGTCTCATCTAGCAACTTGAGATAGTTGTTGATGTTCTGCTATCTCTGAAGTTTGTAGAGATAATAACAAATCAAATATACTTCTCAACTTTCTCTAAGAGCAGGAATGCAGGTGAACTTTGAGTTGTGTTTCTGTACGATGGCAAAAAGCTAATCACATGACATGATAACAAACCTAGCTCCCTTGAAACTTTTAAAGAATGTTTCAAGGACTGTACGAATCTTTCAGCTAATCTCCTGGTTAACAGATGATAAGGTGTGGATTTTATATTCTGAATACCATTTATTTTAAGACAATCCTCAAACTATTGTGAAATAAACTGTGAACCATTATGGCGAACAGTCTGTTTTGCTTTCCCAAATCTTGCAAAAATTTCATAAGTTTTTCAATGATTTGTCCAGCTGTTGTAGATCTCATGATAAAACCTTCTGGCCACTTTGAGTGTGCATCAATTATGATTAAGAACAAGTAACCCTCAATTAACCAGCAAAATCTACATGCAATCATTGCCATGGCATTTTAGGCCACATAGGGTGGCACGGTGATACAGTGGTTAGCACTGCTGCCTCACAGCACCAGGGACCCAGGTTCAATTCTGGCCTTGGGTGACTGTCTGTGTGGAGTTTGCACATTCTCCCCGTGTCTGCGTGGGTTTCCTCCGGTTTCCTCCCAAACTCCAAAGATGTGCGGGTTAGGTGGATTGGCCATGGTAAATTGCCCCTTAGTGTCCAGAAATCTGCAGGTTAGAGGGATTAGCGGGGTAAGTATGTGGGGTCACGGGGATAGGACCTGGGTGGGATTGGTGTTGGAGAGTCAATGCAGACTGAATGGGCTGAATGGTCTTCTTCTGTACTGTAGGGATTCTATGATTCCCAAGGTTGTAAAGGAGACATTGGTGGTGTGTTTCTTATTCCTGCACAGAATTGACACTCTCCCGCTTTTTCTTTGATCCGTGTTCCAGACCCGGCCACCAAAAATAATTTTGTGCTAATTCATTCATCCGGACTATACCAGGATGTCCATCATATAGTTATTCAAGAACTCTTCCAACCAGACGAGGAGGAATGATCTCTTGGATTGCCCAAAGTAGACGCCCACCTTGATTTGATTTGATTTGATTTATTGGGGTACTGTAAAAAGTATTGTTTCTTGCGTGCTATACAGACAAAGCATACTGTGCATAGAGTACATAGGGGAGAAGGAAAGGAGAGAGTGCAGAATATAGTGTTACAGTCACAGCTAAGGTGCAGAGAAAGATCAGCTTAATATATGGTAGTTTGGAGATGAGTTTTGTAGGAATAATGGTGTTGAAGATTGAGCTGTAGTCCATAAATAGGAATGGCCAATTTAAGCTTTCTTGATACATATGGGGCAGAGTTTTCCGGCCTCGCTCATCCCGAATCCATAAAATCCCGCCCGAGGTCAACGGACCTTCTCATTGTCTGCCTATCGCCTGCTCCGATTCCCGTGCCGAGCGGGGCGGTAAAATTCCGACCATGGTTTCAAATCAGGATGCGTGTCATGTGTTCCCGATATTGTGCCTTCCGTGACCATATCCATCACCTTCCCCATCACGGGATCATTTCTGGAATGTCTCTGAACTTGAAGCTGTCACAGGCAAATGATCTATTAGCGAACAATAAAGAATATTAGTAAAACTAGCTGGAGGCATCTGTTCAGTAGGGAAAGGTAAGTGTGATAATGCATCAGCATGGCTGTCTGATTGATAATACTTTATATCATAAGAATTTCCAGATAAGATCACTGACTACATTTGCAATTGTCCCACAGCTAACAACAGTATGCTTTTATATGGCCCCAAAATAGCAACTAAGTGTTGATGATCGATCAATAATGTGAAATGATGACCATATACATAACGATGAAACCTTTGTACGCCAAAAATTATACTTAATCCTTCTTTTTCTAGCTGAGCATAGAGTGGCACAGTGGTTAGCACTGCTGCCACACAGTGCCAAGTACCTGGGTTCGATTCCCAGCTTGGGTCACTGTCTGTGTGGAGTTTGCACATTCTCCCTGTGTCTGCGTGGGTTTCCTCCGGGTGCTCCGGTTTCCTCCCACAGTCCAAAGATGTGCGGGTTAGGTTGATTGGCCATGCTAAATTGCCCCTTAGTGTCTCGGTATGTGTAGGTTAGAGGGATCAGCGGGGTAAATGTATGGGGTTATGGGGATAGGGCCTGGGGTGAGATTGTTGTCAGTGTAGACACGATGGGCCGATTGGCCTCCTTCTGCACTGTAGGGTTTCTATGATTTCTAAAAGATTCAGCACTCGTCAGAGCACATGAAGCAAAAATAGTTCTTCTCCAAAAGGTATTATGCGTGAAACTACAATCCCTGCTCCATAAGCTACTTGCAAGTAAGTAGCAATTGTAGCTTTGGCTTAAAATGAACCAATACTTCAGACTTCTGCAACTCATCTTTGACACCCTTATATACTTTCTCACATCCTGTTGGCCAGTCTGTTATGGGTCAGGTTAGAATCTCCAAAGTGTTTTATGAAGCCCGCCTCAATCATAAGTTTTGCATCTTGAATTTGGCTAGGAGAAGCATGAGATGACTTGCTTCAGGTATGATTCAAGTGACCCACTAGGGAGCTTTTATCAAACAAAGTTTATTTAAGAATATAGTTAACATGTATAGTAAGAAAGTTAGCAAGAACTTTTATCAATTACCAACAAGTAACAAAACAACCACTATAATGTATAAGCCTTTAAAAAGATATCTAATGTGTTCCAACCAAACCAAACACTTGCCATAGACAAAACCCTTTAAACAGGTTCAATACAGCAAAGTCTACTGCTCACGTGATAATGGGATTGATTCCTTTGGTTGGAGAATTGAAAACCCTCAGTCTTGATTCATTCAGAAAGTTTGAAGACAAGACAGCTTCCCAAAACACCAGAGACACTCTGGCCCAGCCCCCAACAACAGCAGGTTTTCACCCTTCAGGAAAACAAGTTCTTGTTTTCAGCGAACCAACAGAATTTTCAAAACAATAGGGAAAGAGGGAAAACAGTTCTAGTTAGCTTGCTGTCCCTTCCAAAACTAAAACACAAAACCTGCGGCTCCAAACTGAAACTGAAAATGAATCCCTGTCACCTGACCTGCCCACAGTTTTTTCTCCTCCGAACAATGACATCACCTAAGGCTGTGCGCAAGAATTTTTAAGAACTCTTAAAGGAACACTAACATCACAAGTCCCATCAGTGTTTCATACACAGTAAATTATGCAATGGATTCAATAATGTAGCTAAGTTAGGAACAAATTTGCCATAATAATTTACTAATCCTCGAACAGACCTCAACTGCATCACATTCGGTGGACATGGTGCTTCTCGAACAAAGGTAAAGGTTAAAGCCGCCATTGTCCCAGACGACCACAGGCTGCTCTCCCCTTTGAGGGGGAGAGCTGACTGGTGGTGATTTAACCTCAGGCAAAGAGCAAGGTTGCGAAGGTGGGGCCTTCATGGATAACCTCAGCTGGTGCGGGAATTGAACCCGTGCTGTTGGCATCACTCTGCATCACGAACCAGCCGTCCAGCCAAATGAGCTAACTGACCCCCAAACGGACTTATAAAATAGAGTCGATCTTTTTCGATGCTTTATGTAGGTCTCTACTATCAATAACTGGTCACCCTATTAGAGAAAGTATATTATTAAACTAGAAAGAATGCAGAAAAGATTTATTAGGATCCTTCCGGGACTTGATGGTTTGAGTTATCATAGATAGAAATCCTACAGTGCAGAAGGAGGCCATTCGGCCCATCGATTCTGCACCGCCACAATCCCACCCAGGCCCTACCCCCACATATTTTACCTGCTAATCCCTCTAACCTACACATCTCTGGACTCTAAGGGGCAATTTTTAACCTGGCCAATCAACCTAACCCACACATCTTTGGACTGTGGGAGGAAACCGGAGCACCCGGAGGAAACCTACGCAGACACGAGGAGAATGTGCAAACTCCACACAGACAGTGACCCGAGCCGGGAATCGAACCTAGGACCCTGGAGCTGTGAAGCAGCAGTGCTAACCACTGTGCTACCGTGCCGCCAAAATTTTACCATTTGCTGCAGTGGGATTTGAACTCCAGTCCCCAGTGCATTACCCTGGGTCTGTGGTCCAGTGATAATACCACTCCGCCACTGCCTCCCCATAAGGAGTTATAAGGAGAGGTTGGATAGACTGGGATGTTTTTTCCCCTGGAGCATAGGAGGCTTAGGGGTGATCTTATAGAGCTCTGTAAAATAATGGGGGGGGCATAGATCAGCTAGATAGTCAATACCTTTTCCCAAAGGTAGGGGAGTCTAAATCTAGAGGGCATAGGTTTAAGGTGAGGGGGGAGAGATACAAAAGGGTCCAGAGGGGCAATTTCTTCGCATAGAGGGTGGTGAGTGTCTGGAACGAACTGACAGAGGTAGTAGTAGAGGCAGGTACAATTTTATCTTTTAAAAAGCATTTAGACAGTTACAAGGGTAAGATGGGTATAGAGGGATATGGGCCAAATGCGAGCAATTGGGACTAGCTTAGCAGTTAAAAAAAAGGGCGGCATGGAGAAGTTGGGCCGAAAGGCCTATTTCCATGCTGTAAACCTCTATGATTCTATAACATAACTCAAATACTGGACTGAAGTTTGGAAAAAGTCACACTTTCCTTTCTTGATGTGCAGACTATGTGCTCGAAGATGTTCCAATGTTGCTTCTAAATTATTCAAGCACTCATGTTCACCAGACCCTCTAATTAGAATATCATCCAGCTAACATTGTACACCAGAAAGACCACTTAAAATCTGATCCATTGATCTTTGGAATAGTGCTGGTGCAGATGTTATTCTAAAAGGTAATATTTTATTACAAAAAAGACCTTAATGAGTAACGATGGTAAGCAATGATTGAGTTTCAGCGGCTACATTCATCTGTAAATTTGTTTGTGAAAGATCAATCTTGCTGAATTTCTGTCTACCTGATAACCCAGCAAATAAATCTTCAAATAAAGGAAGTGGATCTTGATCAGCACACAACACTGGCTTTATGGTTGTTTTAAAACCACCACAAATACAAACTGAACCATTGGTTTCATGACAGGTACAATGGGGGTTGCCCAGTCACTCAGTGTAACTGACTCTTCTTCAACCTTAGAATGAATTGCATAGGAAATGACGGAGGATGAGGGGAGACTTAATAGAGGTGTATAAAATTATGAAAGGCGTAGATAGGGTGAACGGTGGGAAGCTTTTCCCCGGGTCGGTGTTGACGTTCACGAGGGGTCATAGGTTCAAGGTGAAGGGGGGGAGGTTTAACACAGATATCAGAAGGACATATTTTACACAGAGGGTCGTGGGGGCCTGGAATGTGTTGCCGGGCAAGGTGGTGGAGGCGGACACACTGGGAACGTTTAAGACTTATCTAGACAGCTATATGAACGGAGTGGGAATGGAGGGATACAAAAGAGTGGTCTAGTTTGGACCAGGGAACGGCGCGGGCTAATTGTTCTTTGTTTCTCGTTTCAAGGCCTCATTCTACGATCATCTTGCTGGTGCCAGTACAGAGCGAGACTGCGGATAGTTGGGAACCTGTCTCGGGGGCAGGGAATTCATATGGTGTTCGTGGAAGTGGAAATGAATAGGGTTGGGAAGCATTTTCCGATCAGGGCCAGTGTGATCTCCTGGACTCGTTTCGATCGCCTCAGGGGGTCGGAGAGGAATTTCTCAGATTTTTTTTCCCCATATTGGCCCTGGGGTTTTCACTCTGGGTTTTCGCCTCTCCCTGGAGATCACATGGTCTGGAATGGGGGGGTGGGGGTGAGTTAATAGGTTGTGATGAACAAAGCATCGTAGCTGTGAGGGACAGCTCGGTGGATAGGATATTGGTATGTAGATAGGCTGGAAAATTGGGCGGGGATCCTGGATTCAGGATTCAATCCTGGACCGGGAGGCGCGGGCTTGGGGGGCCGAAGGGCCTGTTCCTGTGCTGTATTGTTCTTTGTTCTTTTGTTCTTTGTTATATGGTGCTGCTTTTGCTTTGAGACTTTCCGATTGACTCTTAGGCTGTATCTTGAGTTTCACTTGAACTCCCTTCACTGAGCCAAATTCTCTTCAAAAATACCGTTGTATTTATCCAGAATGTACTGTAGGTCTGTTTTGGCAATGACCAATCTGTTGACAGCTCTCCAGTTGAATGTTATTTTCTCCAACCATGACCCCCAAATAGAGCTGGAAAATTATCACGGGCCACGTGAAGAAGGCGGCACGGTGGCACAGTGGTTAGCACTGCTGCCTCACAGCGCTAGGGATCAGGGTTTGATTTCTGGCTTGGGTCACTGTCTGTGTGGAGTCTGCACGTTCTCACCATGTCTGCATGGGTTTCCTCCGGGTGCTCCGATTTCCTCTCACAGTCCAAAAGGTGTGTTGGTTGGGTGCATTGTCCATGTTAAATTCCCCCTCAGTGTACCCAAACAGGCGCCGGAGTGTGGCGACTAGGGGATTTTCACGCAACTTCATTGCAGCATTAATGTAAGCCTACTTGTGACACTAATAAAATTTTTAAAAAGAGGTAACTCTGCTGTTTTCCACGTAACCCCACGTTGACGATGATGCAATCAGGAGAGGCAGTGGTATTATCGCTAGATTATTAATCCAGAAACTCAGCTAATGTTCTGGGGACCCAGGTTGGAAACCCGCCACGGCAGTTGATGGAATTTCAATTCAATAAAAAAAAGTATCTGGAATTAAGAATCTACTGATGACCATGAAACCATTGTCGGAAAAACCCATCTGGTTCACTAATGTCCTTTAGGGAAGGAAATCTGCTGTCCTCACCTGGTCTGGCCTACATGTGACTCCAGAGCCACAGCAATGTGGTTCACTCACAACTGTCCTCTAAAGGCAACGAGAGATGGGCAATAGATGCTGGCCAGCCAGTGACGCCCATGTCCCACGAATAAATAAAATAAAAACCTTTTAACCGCAAAATCTTTTCCATGCATGTCTTTCAATTAACATCAGCTAATTTTAAAGGAAGATGCTTTTGTTGATATGTAGTCTCAGGAATTAAAGATACACCAGTATCAACCTCCATCTTAATAAGTTGTCCACTTAACTTCAGAATCACCCAGAATCTATGTGATTCACTCTGTATGGAAAAGATGTTGAGTTGGAGCTCTTCATGGTATTTCAGGACCTTAATTTCTTCACAGTTGCAATTCGTTTCTTCCAGGTTGTGAATTCTTTTTGTAGAATGCAACTTGGTCTTCTTGAAGATTCCCAGATTCTTTTCCTGAATATTCTTCTCAGGGAAAGCTGGTCCAGACAACACACATTTACAATGTGACCCATTCTTCCACAATGTTTGCATTGACCATTCTTGCTCCAGTATTCGCTCGCTGAATGACCCATTTCGGCACACCTGTGACATGCTTGTTGCTGTTTTGACTTCGTATGGACAGTTCCCAACTTGTGGATCTTCATTCCTGCACCAAATTGTGAGGCCTCTTTAGCAGCCAGTTCCATTGACGCTGCAATTTCTACAGCCGTCTTTAAATTCAAACCATGTTCAGTAAGCATTCGTCTCTGGGTAGCCTCATTTTGGAGACCACAAGCTAGACAATCTCGAGGAGTATCTTCGAATGACTCACCAAACTCATAATGTTCTGCCAGCCTTTTTAAGATTGCCACAAACTGAGCAATGTTTCCGCCTTCCACTTGATACTTTCAAACACACGCACTTCCGGTCCTGCCGTCGGAACTTGATACAACTATGGTACAAGATTCTGCTTTGAGCGGCAGATGGTGGGGACAGGCAAGACAACAGGCAGTGTGTTTAAAAAAGGATTTTCAAGGGGGCAGTGGCATAAGGAAGAAGAGTTTTCACGACGCAGTGAATGAATCAATGAATTAATTCGAATCCCACCACGGCAGATGGTGAATTAACGATCTCTTCTGACCTTTAATACATCAATCATCCAATCTTACAAATGACGGACAGCTGTGTATCTGTTCCAAGTCGATACTTCAAAAAAACTCAATCTGATCTAAATGCCTCCTGGTGCAGGTACTAAGAGAAAGGCCCCTCGTTCAAATTTCAAATGGAAATCATTAGGTTGAATAAGCGGAAAATATAATGACCCCCATATCTGCGGGAGATCGCAGCAGGTAATTGTGAACCCTTTACTGGAGGAGGAAGGTGGAATCTTTACATTAACGCTGCAGGGTCAAACTGATTTAACTAAATGAGATGTCATTCCCGAAACTAATTATTTTATTCAGAAGGGGCCCAGTCCCTCCACTTAACAATATGTTAATTAACTCCTGTGCTCACATCATATATCATGGCTGGTCTATTTGTAGCAAACGTTTTATTCACTTATTGAGAGATCATGGTGAAATGTTGGTCAGAATTTCCATTACATAATAGCTTGCACATTTAATTATTTGCATGCTATTTCTCACAACTTATTCCATTTGAGTCCAGCATTTCATTGCCACACAGGAAGGCAGTAGCACAGTGGTATTGTCACTGGGCTGGTATTCCAGAGACCCAGGGAAATCCCCGGAGGATCAGTGTTTCGAATCCCACCACGGCCGATGGTGAAATTTGAATTCGGGAATTAAAAGTCTTGATGCGCGATATAACTCACGAGGCTAGAGGTACTCGGGGAAATAAAGGCTTTTATTGACTACAACAATAGAGCTACCATATATAATACACGATCCCAGACTAAAGGGCCCCAGACAGAGCAGTGACCTTTATACCTCTCCCAGGAGGCGGAGCCCGACTGGGATGTACCATAAGAACTATATTACAGGTAGAACAGCCCAACCCTAACCCCAACAGTAACATGTAGAACAGCCCAACCCTAACCCCAACAGTAACATATATACAGACTCATAGTACTGGCCAGACCCTGGCTCAGCACTACCTGGTGGGAACCAACAATGGTTCACCACAAGTCTAATGACCATTGTCGTAAAAACCCATCTGGATCACTAATGCCCCTATAGGGAAGGAAATCTGCCATCCTTATCTGGTCTGGTCGACATGTGACTCCAGGTTCTTATGGGTGGCATGAAGGCACAGTGCTTAGCACTGCTGCCTCACAGTGCCAGGGACCTAGGTTCAATTCCGGCCTTGGGTGACTGTCTGTGTGGAGTTTAGGTGTTCTCCCCGTGACTGCGTGGGTTTCCTCCGGGTGCTCCGGTTTCTTTCCACAGTCTAAAGATGTGCGGGTTAGGTGGATTGGCCATGCTAAATGTCGGGGGTTTAGCAAGGTAAATACATAGGGTGACGGGGACAGATCCTGGGTAGATTGTGATCAGTGCAGGCCCGATGGGCCAAATGGCCTCCTTCGCACTGTAGGGATTCTATGATTCTATGAAAAGTTAGACAGGCTGGGTTTGTTTCCACTGGAATTTAGAAGAGTGAGTGGTGACTTGATTAAAGTATATAAGATCCTGAACGGTATTGACAAGGTGGATCTGGAAAGGATGTTTCCTCTTGTGGGTGAGTCCAGAACCTGGGGGCACTGTTTTAAAATTAGGGGTAACCCTTACAGGACAGAGATTAGGAGAATACTTTTCTCTCAGAGGATTGTGTCACTTTGGAACTCTCTGCCTCAGAAGGTGATGGAGACAGGGGTCACTGAATATTTTTAAGGCGGAGGTAGATAGATTCTTGTTAGACAAGGGAATCAAAGGTTATCGGTGGGTGGGAGATGGGAATATAGAGCTTGAAACAGAAACAGATCAGCTATGATCTTATCGAATAGCAGAGCAGACTTGAGGGGCCAAATGGCTTACTCCTGCTCTGATTTTGTTAGTTCGTACATCGGCAATCCTCCGATTTTGGCCTCTTGTGCATCACTGCTTTTAATTGTTCCAACTTAGACGGCCACTTGAGCTGCTAAAGGCCCTAAAACCCCAGGAGTCCCATTCCGAAATCGCCCTGCCTATTTTTCTGTCTTTCCCCCTTTCGAACCTATTTGACCTAGCTTTTGGCCATTTCTTTTAAGTCTTATTTTATTAGTGTCACAAGTAGACGTACATTAACACGACAATGAAATTACTGCGAAAATCCCCCAGTCGCCACACTCAGGCGCCTGTTCGGGTACACTGAGGGAGAATTTAACATGTCAAATGTACCTAGCCAGCACGTCTTTCAGACTGTGGGAGCGCTCGGAGGAAACCCACGCAGACACGGGGAGAACGTGCAGACTCCGCACAGACAGTGAACCAAGCCGGGAATTGAACCCGGGTCCCTGGCGCTGTGAGGCAGCAGTGCTAACCACTGTGCCACAATGCCACAAACATTGAAACACAACCTCTGGATAGTCAAGAACCACCAAGTGTTGAGTCAAACAGGATAAATCAGGCACGTCAAATTTATCAAACTGAAGCCGGGAATCGAACCTGGGTCCCTGGTGCTGTGAGGCAGCAGTGCTAACCACTATGCCACCGTGCCGCCCCTAATCTTGATCTGATCTGTAGCCGGGTATTAACATTTGTCCGACACCGCTCCTGCAAAATACTTTGTTACAGGCGCGTGGCAAATGCAAGTTGTTTACGGAGCAGCTTTGTCAAAAGCCGACTGAAAATCCCTAAGCACTTCACACGCTGCGTTCCCTTTCACAATCCAATCTCGCTTTTCTCCAAAAATACTCTGTTCCACCGCTATTGCAGATGTAATCTGGGCAGCAACCAATGCTTATAAAAACTGCATGAGAAAAATTATTGGATTAGAGCATGATTGAATACTTACCAAGCATAGCCTCTTGTAGTGAGTGTTATTTATCAGAGGGGATAGAGTGAATCAGTTGATTGTTTTATCTTTAGCCAGTTGCTGCAGCTACAGGCATTAAAAATAGTAGCCGCACACAGAAATGATTGATTTTAGTCATGACACTTTATTGCCAACCTACTTTTAAGTTCCCATTGAAACTCTACCTAAAACTTCCAAGGATCTGACGTTCCCAAAAGAATAGGAATGTTCATTATTCTCGAAGCGCAGATTTTTCCGGATGCATCACAGCTTGGTGTGGCTCCTGCTCTGACCAAGACCTCAAGAAACTACAAAGGGTCATGAACGTAGCCCAGTCCATCTCGCAAACCAGCCTCCCAACAACTCCGTCTACACTTCCCGCTGCCTCGGAAAAGCAGCCAGCATAAACAAGGATTCCACGCACCCCGGACATACTATCTTCCACCAGGAAAAGGATGCAAAAGTCTGAGGGCACGTACCAACCGACTCAAGAACAGCTTCTTCCCTGCTGCCATCAGGATTTTGAATGGACCGATCTTATATTAATCTGATCTTTCTCCACACTCTAGCAGTGACTGTAACACTGTGTTCTGCACCTTCTCCTTCTCACCTATGTTTAAGGTTTTAAAGTTTATTTATTAGTGTCACAAGTAGGTTTACATTAACACTGCAATGAAGTTACTGTGAAAATCCTCTAGTCGCCACACTCTGGCATCTGTTTGGGTACGCTGAGGGAGAATTAAGCATGGCCAATGCACCTAATCAGCACATCATTCGGACTGTGGGAGGAAACCGGAGCACCCGGAAGAAACCCACGCAGACACGGGGAGAACGTGCAGACTCCGCACAGACAGTGACCCAAGCTGGGAATTGAACCTGGGTCCCTGGCACTGTGAGGCAGCAGCGCAAACCACTGTGCCACCATGTTGCCCTATGTACTCTATGAACGATATGGTTTGTCTGTATAGCATGCAAGAAACAATACTTTTCACTGTATCCCAGTACATGTGACAATAATAAATCAAATCAAAAAACATTTCTCTTCATTCACTCTTTAAAACATAGCAAATAGAAGCAGGGGGCAGGCCATTCGGCCCATTGAGCCTGCTTCACCAGTCAAGGTGATTGTGCCTGATCTTCTATCTCAACCTCATTCTCCTGTTTCCCCCCAAGACCCCTTGGCACCTTTAGTGTCTAGAAATCTATCTATTTCTTTCTTAAGTACGTTCAGTGACTTGGCCTCCACAGAGTTATGTGCTAAAGAATGCCTAATGAATTCCAAGTGAAGAAATTCTCCTCACCTCAGCCCTGCCCTGTATCCTCAGACCTAACATTTGGGATGGGAGTGTCATTGGCTTGGCCAGAATTCATTGGCCATCCTTAGTTGCCCATAAGATGGTGGTGGTGAGACAGCTTCTAGAACTTCCGCAGTTCCAATGGAATAGGTACACCCATAGTGCATTTGGGGGAGGTTCCTGAAATTTGACCCAGTGACAGTGAAGGAACGGCGATATATTCCCAAGTCAGGATGTTGCGTGGCTTGGAGGGGAACTTGCAGGTGATGGTGTTCCCATTTTCCTGCTCCTCTTGTCCCTCTAGGCGGTAGAGGTCACTTGAAGGCCTGGATTTTCTGTTGACGTCAGAGCTTGCCACCCTGACCCATTTTCTTCAGACAAGCGTTATTAACTATGAGGGGGTAAGACGGGCAAAACGTTGCCAACAAGAGTTGGAACATCCGGGCAGCATTGTCATTGGGGTGCCAGCCAGATTAGACCTGGTCAAAGCCTGACAGAAGGATTGCCAACCCTCCAAGGTTGGCATGGAGTCTCCAGGAACCGAAGGTCAATCTGCGGGACACTGCTGTGCGCGACCCTGAAGAATAATCATGGAGGACATCAAAAAAGATTATTTTTTTGTCATTTTCTTTGAACACTTCTCTTTACCAGATGTAAAAATATTGAAAGTGCGGGAAAAAATGGCTGACAGTGATACATCATCCAACTGGGTAATGAGTCTTTATGTTTTCTGATTGGAGGAGGAAGGCAGTGCATCACAAAGATGGACTAATGGATGGAGCTTTCTTTTATTCTTTCATGGGATACGGGCATTACTGGCATGGCAAGCAATCTGTTGCCCAGAGCACCTGGAGGAAACCCATGCAGACACGGGGAGAATGTGCAAAAATGGTTAGCACTGTTGCCTCACAGCAGCAGAGACCTGGGTTCAACTCTGTCCTCGGGTCACTGTCTGTTTGGAGTCTGCACTTTCTCCCCGTGTCTGCGTGAGTTTCCTCCGGGTGCTCCGGTTTCCTCCCACAGTCCAAAGATGTGCGGGTTAGGGGGATTGGCCATGCTAAATTACCCTTAGTGTCAGGGGGACTAGCTAGGTTAAATGCATGGGGTTATGGGGGTGGGACCTGGGTGGGATTGTGGTCAGTGCAGACTTGATGGACCAAATGGCCTCCTTCTGCTCTGTAGGGATTCTATGATTCCACACAGACAGTGGCCCAAGCCGGGAATCGAACCTGTGTCCGTGGCGCTGTGGGGCAGCAGTGCTAACCACTTGTGCCACTGTGCCACCCATTAGACACACTGATCTTGCAAAAATAACCATTCGAATGGAAAAATGTAACTTTGGAAATTAAAGGGAGATTTTTCTTTGTAAGGGTTGTGATTCACAATCTCTGAATGGCGGGTTTTGCTGGTTTGCAAATCAACATGGTCTTGTCTAAGCCCAGTCTACCATGCTTTGATACACATTCAGAGCCATTTCCTGTATTCTGACATTGGGATATGTGGCTACAACATTTCAAATGTGCAATCACAAGTTTTGCAATCACAACTAACAAAAGGCAAAATTAGTTTCTACTTCTCCACTGTGGAAGTGAGGAACTTTTTCTTTTACTCATTCGTGGGACATGGGCGTCGCTGGCTGGGCCAGCATTTATTGCCCATCCCTAGTTGTCCAAGGACAGTTGAGAGTCAACCACATTGCTGTGCTCTGGAGTCACATGTCGGCCAGACCAGGTAAGGACGGCAGATTTCCTTCCCTGAAGGACATAAGTGAACCAGATGGGTTTTTCCAACAATCGACAATGTTTGTCATGGTCATCAGTAGATTCTTAATTTCAGATATTTTTTCATTGAATTCAAATTCCACCATCTGCCGTGGCGGGATTTGAACCCAGATCCTCAGAACATTAGTTGAGTTTCTGGATTACTAGTCCAGCGATAATACCACTAGGCCATCACCTAAAGTTAACCTAAAGTTGCATAAAGTTAAATCTCACGGGATCCAGGGTGAGGTATCTAAATGGATACAAAATTGGCTTCTTGACAGAAGCCAGAGGGTGGTTGTAGAGAGTTGTTTTTCAAACTGGAGGCCTGTGACCAGCGGTGTGCCTCAGGGATCAGTGCTGGGCCCACTGTTATTTGTCATTTATATTAATGATTTAGATGAGAATATAGGGGGCATAGTTAGTAAGTTTGCAGATGACACCAAGATTGGTGGCATGGTGGACAGTGAGGAAGGTTATCTCCAATTGCAGCGGGATCTTGATCAATTGGGCCAGTGGGCTGACGAATGGCAGATGGAGTTTAATTTAGACAAATGTGAGGTAATGCATTTTGGTAGATTGAACCAGGGCAGGACTTACTCAGTTAATGGTAGGGCGTTGGGGAGAGTTACTGAACAAAGAGATCTAGGGGTACATGTTCATAGCTCCTTGAAAGTGGAGTCACAGGTGGACAGAGTGGTGAAGAAGGCATTCGGTATGCTTGGTTTCATCAGTCAGAACATTGAATACAGGAGTTGGGACGTCTTGTTAAAGTTGTACAAGACATTGGTAAGGCCACACTTGGAATACTGTGTGCAATTCTGGTCACCCTACTATAGAAAGGATATTATTAAACTAGAAAGAATGCAGAAAAGATTTACTAGGATGCTACCTGGACTTGATGGATTGAGTTATGAGAGGCTGAATAGACCGGGGACTTTTTTCTCTGGAGCGTAGGAGGCTGAGGGGTGACCTTATAGAGGTCTATAAAATATTGAGGGGCATAGACAATGTAGATAGTCAATATATTTTCCCAAAGGTAGGGGAGTCTAAAACCTTAGGTTTAAGGTGAGAGGGGAGAGATACAAAAGTGTCCAGAAGGGCAATTTTTTCACACAAAGGGCGTTGAGTGTCTGGAACAAGCTGCCAGAGGTAGTAGTAGAGGCGGGTACAATTTTATCTTTTAAAAAGCATTTAGATAGTTACATGGGTAAGATGGGTATAGAGGGATATGGGCCAAATGCGGGCAATTGGGATTAGCTTCGGGGTTTTAAAACAAAAAATAAATAAGGGCAGCATGGACAAGTTGGGCCAAAGGGCCTGTTTCCATGCTGTAAACCTCGATGACTCTATGACCTCCGCTAATGATACCGGAAGATTTTTTGAGGCATTTGCGGTCGTGCAAGATAAAAACAACTACGGCTCAGCAAATATGGCGCTAATAACCCGATTCCATTAAAAAAACTCAATATATGAAAAAATTGTCTTCCGATGCACAAAGCAAGAATCAGTCGAGACAATTGATCATGCGATTGAGGCAACTAGTAACCGATTGTGACTTGAGTAACGTCAAAAAAATCAAACAGGAAATCAAAACACAAGTAAGCAAAAGTTGTCTCTCAGGTAACCATGCCGATAAGCACTGGAGACAGACAGAAAGATGTTGGAGCTGCTGGGGTTCAGGAGGTCACGATAGCTTTCAGAGTCCAGAGCTATTGAACTTGAGGCTGCCAACAGTATCTACCACACTCCATGTTCACCTCCTGTGGCTGCTGCTCACTGCTCCCCTGCCAGGAAACCCCCTGCAAAGCAACAACAGCAATCTCACAAACAGAGGGGCCACTTGTTCAAAAGATGTTTCCACTGTGGCAGTGTTTGTCCACACTGGACACAGCGTCCTGCTGTTAGCAAACAGTGTAAAGTCTTGCATAAAAGCCAATCACTGTGCTTATGTTTACCGCTCTTTAGCAGAGTCAACAACAAAGACAAATACCATCAGAACCATAGAATAGAATCCCTACAGTGCAGAAGGAGGCCATTCAGCCCTTTGAGTTTGCACCGACTCTCTGACACAGCATCTTACACAGGCTCACCCTCCTGCCCTATCCCTGTAATTCCACACACTTACCATGGCCAATCCACCTAACCTGCACATCTTGGGACACTAAGGGACAATTCAGCGTGGCCAATCCACCTAACCTGCACATCTTTGGACACTAAGGGGCAATTTAGCATGGCCAATCCACCTAACCTGCACATCTTGGGACACTAAGGGATAATTTAGCATGGCCAATCCACCTAACCCGCACATCTTTGGACACTAAGGGGCAATTTAGCATGGCCAATCCACCTAACCCGCACATCTTTGGATACTCAGAGTCAATTTAGCATGGCCAATCCACCTAACCCGCACATCTTTGGATACTCAGAGTCAATTTAGCATGGCCAAGCTACCTGACCTGGGCTTCACTCATCAAATAATCACCCCCTGTTGGGCAAGAGATAATGGAGAAGACGATTAGCAATTTATGCATAGCTTGACAAGATGACAGCACTCATCCTCCAAATGCTGCCACTCTGCCTTGCCCATACCCATGCTAAGATGTTGCAGTCCAGAGTTGGACCTTCTCGTCCTAGGCCTGCCTGGAGTTTACCCTCCATGGCCATTAGTCGTCTCCTCCACTGAACGTCAGCAGTCTTCCCCTGGCCAGGCTGTAAGCACTGGGGGAAGCACTGCTTTAGAGCATTCGGACAAGAAAAGATGCATGGAAAATAGGGAGAAGCACAAATGTACTTAGTTTGAGTCTGTACACAACGCAGCATGGTATAATTTATACATTTGGTTTGGACTATTTTGTGTTAGCTTTTATTTTTGCATTGTGGGTAAGAAGGTAATGTGATTACCAATTACTAGGAAGAGCCAATTACTAGGGGGCACCAGGTTTAAGGTGCGAAGGGCAAGGTTTAAAGGAGATGTACGAGGCAAGTATTTTACGCAGAGGGTGGTGGGTGCCTGGAACTCGCTGCCGGGGGAGGTAGTGGAAGCAGATACGATAGTGAGTTTTAAGGGGCGTCTGGACAAATACATGAATGGGATGGGAATAGAGGGATATGGTCTCCGGATGGATAGGGGGTTTTAGTTAAGTCGGGCAGCATGGTCGGTGCAGGCTTGGAGGGCCGAAGGGCCTGTTCCTGTGCTATAATTTTCTTTGATAATCAGTGTCAGAGGGAAGGGACAGAGTGTCGGACCGGTGTTGAATGGGGGTTTAGAGTTAAGGTTGCTGATCTCTCTTTGTCACAGTGGGTTAGCACTGCAACCTCACAGGGCCAGGGACCCGGGTTCGATTCCCAGCTTGAGTCACTGTCTGTGCGGAGTCTGCACGTTCTCCCCGTGTCTGTGTGGGTTTCCTCCGGATGCTCCGGTTTCCTCCCACAGTCCAAATGACGTGCTGGTTAGGTGCATTGGCCAGGCTAAATTCTCCCTCAGTGCACCCTAACAGGCGCCAGGAGTGATGCGACTTGGGGATTTTCACAGTAACTTCATTGAAGTGTTAATGTAAGCGTACTTGTGACACTAACAAATAAACTTTTTGAAAACAACTTTAAAACTTCTTAATTACATTTATAGACAACTCCTACACATCGAGATTGCCCCCCCGCCCCCCCCCCCCCCCCCCACTTCCTCATCCATGCTCTGGCCCTTCCCCCTCCCCCTCCCCTTCATGCTGCTGTTCCTGAGCTCCTAGCCTGCTGTGTAGGGGCAGGGCTTGTTCCCAATGTTGTGCAGCTTGGAGCAGACCCACCACAAATCTCCAGCCCCTCCCCGCCAAGTGCTGCAGGGCACCTCCAGAGTGACCCAAGCAGCGGAAACCTTGTCACAGTAACAGTCTGCAATGACAGGTTCCTCATGGCAACATGGCTCTGAATGTGGGCAAGGGGAGAGTGTGTGTGAGTCTGAGTGTGTGTGTATGTGCGTGTGTGTGTATGAGTGTGTGTGTGTGTGAGTGTGTGAGTGTGTGTGTGAGTGTGTATGTGCGTGTGTGTGAGAGAGTGTGTGTGAGTGTGTGTGTGTGTGTGTGTATGTGTGTGTGTGTGTGTGTGTGAGTGTGTGTATGAGTGTGTGTGTGTGTGCATGAGTGTGTGTGCATGAGTGTGTGTGTGAGAGAGTGTGTGTGTGTGAGTGTGTGTGTGTATGAGTGTGTGTGTGTGTGAGTGTGTGTGTGTATGAGTGTGTGTGTGTGTGCATGAGTGTGTGTGCATGAGTGTGCGTGTGAGTGTGTGTGTGTGTGAGAGAGTGTGTGTGTGAGTGTGTATGAGTGTGTGTGTGTGTGCATGAGTGTGTGTGCATGAGTGTGCGTGTGTGTGTGTGTGTGTGTGTGAGTGTGTGTGTGTGTATGTATGAGTGTGTGTGCATGAGTGTGCGTGTGTGAGTGTGTGTGTGTGTGTGTGTGAGAGTGTGTGTGTGTGAGAGTGTCTGTGTGAGTGTGAGAGAGTGGGTGTGTGTGAGAGAGTGTCTGTGTGAGTGTGAGAGAGTGGGTGTGTGTGAGTGTGAGAGAGTGTGTGTGTGTGAGTGTGTGCGTGTGTGTGTATTTTCACCCTCTTCGACTCGGGGATGGAGAATTACGATTGACACAGCCTCTCACTGAATCCAACACCTTTAATGCACGTTAATCTAAACAGTTTTAAATAATCCACGCAGTGAGCCCTCAGGTGGTCACACGCTGAGGTGCCTGTGGGAATGATCTTTGACTGAGATCTTCCTGCTTCTTTCACTGAAATTCTTCCCTTTGATAACTATCTTCTGTTTGACGGGATCCTGTTGGACATCCCACTTCCGAGAGCCTCTCTCGTATCACAGCAGCACCATCAGGAGCAGTGGCCACTGCTGGAACTGCAGGAGATCCCCGAAGACAAGATACCATTAGACCTGGACTTAAAGGTAAGCCTCTGCAAGACGTGCCGGATCATCGACACGGATGCCATCATCTCACGTGAGAACACCATCCACCAGGTACACGGTACATACACTTGCAACTTGGCCAACATTGTCTACCTGATACGCTGCAGGAAAGGATGTCCTGAGGCATGGTACATTGGGGAGACCATGCAGACGTTACGACAACGGATGAATGAACACCGCTCGATAATCACCAGGCAGGAGTGTTCCCTTCCAGTCGGGGAACACTTCAGCAGTCATGGGCATTCAGCCTCTGATCTTCAGGTAAGCGTTCTCCAAGGTGGCCTTCACGACACACGACAGCGCAGAGTCGCTGAGCAGAAACTGATAGCCAAGTTTCGCACACATGAGGACAGTCTCAATTGGGATCTTGGGTTCATGTCACACTATCTGTAACCCCCACCACTTGCCTGGGCTTGCAAAATCTCACTAACTGTCCTGGCTGGAGACCGTACACATCTCTTTAACCTGTGCTTAACGCTCTCTCCACTCACATTGTCTGTACCTTTAAGACTTGATTACCTGTAAAGACTCGCATTCCAACCATTATCTTGTAAATTGAGTTTTTGTGTCTTTGTATGCCCTGTTTGTGAACACAAGTCCTCACTCACCTTGATGAAGGAGCTTGAGACTCCAAAAGTTAGTGCTGTCAGATAAACCTGTTGGACTTTAACCTGGTGTTGTGAGACTTCTTACTGTGCTTAAAGGTAAGTCCAGGGTTTCACCTGGGCCGGTTGGCTGGCCCCATCGAGGGGTGTTGGAGGCCTAGTTCGTCAGGGCATGGCGGGGAGTGCAGAGGATGTCCGGGCTACTGTGAAGGGGACCTCCATGTGGCTTAGAGTATCAAGACTGGTGGCATCCATCACAGGCTGGCAACAAGACATATAGCCTTAGCACCTGCCACTGCAGTGAATATCCCATGATGTGGAGATGCCGGCGTTGGACTGGGTCAACTTTGTCAACCTGATATCCAGTGGCCAACATTGTCTACCTGATACGCTGCAGGAACGGATGTCCCAAGGCATGGTACATTGGGGAGACCATGCAGACGCTACGACAACGGATGAATGAACACCGCTCGACAATCACCAGGCAAGACTGTTCTCTTCCTGTTGGGGAGCCCTTCAGCGGTCACGGGCATTCAGCCTCTGATCTCTGGGTAAGCGTTCTCCAAGGCAGCCTTCACGACACACGACAACGCAGAGTCGCTGAGCAGAGACTGATAGCCAGGTTCCGCACACATGAGGACGGCCTCAACCGGGATATTGGGTTCATGTCACACTATCTGTAACCCCCACAACTTGCCTGGACTTGCAAAATCTCACTGGCTGTCCTGTCTGGAGACAATACACATCTCTTTAACCTGTGCTTAATGCTCTCTCCACTCACATTGTCTGTATCTTTAAGACTTGATTAGCAGTAAAGACTCGCATTCCAATCATTATTCATTATTCTGTAACTTGAGTTTGTGTCTTTACATGCCCTGTTTGCTGTTTGTTAGCAGATCTCCCACTCAACTGACGAAGGAGCAGCGCTCCGAAAGCTAGTGGCGTTTGCTACCAAATAAACCTGTTGGACTTTAACCTGGTGTTGTTAAAACTCTTACTGTGAATATCCCAGCCAAGGGTAGGGAGGTAACAGGCATGGCGACCATTCCTTGGTGTCCAATTTTATGCCCCCTCCAAGTGCCAACCCATTCCTGGGTTGTGTGGGGTTGGGGAAAGGGGGGAAGAGGGGGTTCGGTGGGAGGGGGTATGGGGTCAGATCAGATTCCAGCCTCAGAGCTTGGAATTCCTCCTGAAGGTGGAAGAATCAATGGATAGTTTTCCCACTGTTGTGTCTCTATTGGTTATTTGTCCTATTCCAGGTCAGACTGACTGAGTCATTTATAAGAAGCCTGAAGCCATTATCAAAACAACACAAAATACAGCCCATGTTCCAAACACTGTTAATTCCCAATATCTAATAAGCTTAATAAACAGAAGTACCTCTAGATTCTCGTATCATTCATGCCTGCTGTTTAATTGTCAGTTTTCTGCCTGGTCTGTCACAGTTTGTACTGAATAATGTATCTCTACAGGAGCAGAGTACAACTGATAATACCCATTATGTATTGTGTTCACTCACTCACTCATTATCTCACTGTCTCACTCACTCACTGTCTCACTCACTGTCTCACTCAGTCACTCACTCACTGTCTCACTCACTCAATCATTCACTCACTCACTCACCGTCTCACTCACTCACTGTTTCACTCACTGTCTCACTCACTCACTCACTGTCGCACTCACTCACTGTTTCACTCACTGTCTCATTCACTCACTGTATCACTCACTCAATCATTCACTCACTCACTTATTGTCTCACTCACTCACTCACTTACAGTCCCACTCACAGTCCCACTGTCTCTCTCACTATCTCACTCACTCACTCACTGTCTCATTCACTCAATCACTCATTCACTATCTCACTCACTCACTCACTGTCTCACTGTCTCACTCTCTCACTCACTGTCTCACTCACTGTCTCATTCACTCACTGTCTCACTCACTCACTCACTGTCTCACTGTCTCACTCTCTCACTCACTGTCTCACTCACTGTCTCATTCACTCACTGTCTCACTCACTGTCTCACTCACTGTCTCATTCACTCACTGTCTCACTCACTGTCTCACTCATTGTCTCACTCACTCACTCACTCACTGTCTCATTCACTCAATCACTCACTCACTATCTCACTCACTCAATCACTCACTCACTCACTATCTCACTCTCACTCACTGCCTCACTCTCTCACTCACTGTCTCACTGTCTCACTCACTGTCTCACTCACTCACTGTCTCACTCACTGTCTCACTCACTCAATCGCTCACTCATTCACTTATTGTCTCACTCACTCAATCACTCACTCATTCACTCATTCACTCACTCACTCACTGTCACACTCACTCAATCATACACTCATTCACTCACTCACTGACTCACTTACTCACTGTCTCACTCACTCAATCACTCACTCAATCACTCAGTCACTCATTCACTCACTCACTCACTCACTGTCACACTCACTCAATCATACGCTCATTCACTCACTCACTGACTCACTTACTCACTGTCTCACTCACTCAATCACTCACTCAATCACTCAGTCACTCATTCACTCACTCACTCACTCACTGAATGTCTCACTCATGCAGACTTACTCACACACTCACTCACTAAAACAAAAATTGACACCACACCACACAAGGAGATAACAGGTGCGATAACCAAAAGCTTGGTCAAAGAAGTATGTTTGAAGGAGCTTCAGAAAGTGAGGAGGGTGGAAGTGAGAGATGGAGGGGTGTCAGGAGGGAGTTCCAGAGCTCACGGCCACGGAGCTGAAGGCAATGGGCTCAAATCATAGAATTTCCTTCTCAATTAGGAGCAGAATTAGGCCACTCGGCCCATCGAGTCTGCCCCACCATTCAACCATGGCTGATAAGATTCTCATCTCCATTCTCCTGCCTTCTCTCTGTAACCTTTGATCACCTTATTGATCAAGAACCTATCAATCTCTGTCTTAAAGACACTCAATGGCACTAATAAATAAAATATTGAAGAAAAGCTTTAAAAACATTGACTTAATTGATTGCCTGATTTTCTCCTGATTACCTGTAGTTCGTCCGTGGGCACTGATGGAATAAAACTGGTTTTGATTTGCTCACATGTCGGCAGTTGGAGATTTGATTGGTGGCCAAAAGGATATGAACATTATTTAGCCAATAGTAAATTTTGCCTTCCAGCTCAGTGCCCCAGCCATCCCCAACACTCCACTATGATACTGATCCAATGGGAGCATGCTGGGCAAAAGATGTGGTTCGATTTGTGTTTATATCCTGTGTGCCTATTTCTGCAGATGGAAGTGGAAAGTAGTGATGACCATAGCTGCCATCTTGGATGGATTGGACTGGACTTGGCCGATTATTATTGGGTAGCAAATCCATTCGAAGTTGAGAAGGAAATAGAACTTCCACTTGCAATGTCATGTCATTCAAAGCCCAAAGAGACTCATAGAATCCCTACAGTGTCAAAGGAGGCCATTCAGCCCATCGAGCCTGCACTGACAACAATCCTACTCCTATCCCCACAACCCCATATTTTTGCCCTGCCAGTCACCCTGACACTAAGGGGCAATTTAGCATGTCCCCCGCGCAGACACGGGGAGAATGTGCAAACTCCACACAGACAGTCATCCGAGGTCAGAATTGAACCCAGGTCTCTGTCGCTGTGAGGCAGCAGTAAAATGGAGTGCTGCTGTGATATCAGAAGTCCCAGGTGTGAGCAAACCCCTCTGAAGTGCTTTGACTGACAGGAGATGACAGCTTCACTGGGGAACTCCCTTGTTTTTTGCTTGAATGAGCCACAGATGCACCCCAGTCACTTTGAACTGCTCTAATTGACAGCTCCAGCTCAGATCAAACAATCCATGGTTGATACAATCTCAAGAGCTTCCTCTTCTCTCCACATTTGCTCACTCTGCCCCACCCTTTTAACACTGCTTTTTCCAAGTCTCTGACCTTTCCTAGAAAGCTCAAAGGGTTTGAAGTGCTTTGTTCACGTTCAATTTCACACTCCAGTACCTTCAACTGGCCTCTTGATTGACAGGTGCAGGCTATTACACAGCAGGCAGGAGCTTTGTTTGCTTTTGTTTCCCTTCATGGTTGTAAACATCTCAAGTACTTGCTTTTGTTCTTAACAACAATGTTTATAAATAGGTTTGTTCTGATTGACAGGTTGAGGCTATTATACAGTAGGCATGAGATTTCACTTCCTCTTCTCTAACCGCAGTGTTTATAAACTGTCTGTTCTTAAATCTTAAAACTTTGGTTGACTGTTTTTCTTCTCTGGTTAAACTTCTAACATTCGTGCTGGAATTGTATGTCTGTACTGGAGGTGGCTTTCAGCCATAGAACTGGCTGGCACCATTCCCTTTGATACCCTGGCTGTGTCATTGTGGCTATGACACCCTGGCAGTGATTCCCTGACAGTGACACCCTGGCAGTGATTCCCTGGCTGTGTCACAGTGAAATCTGGAGTTTCTAAGAGAGGGAGCAGCAGGATCCCTTCTGTAAAATGGAGTGCTGCTGTGGTTATGAAGGCTACCAGCTGCCCAGGGAAATATGGTTAGTAAAGTGACCAGGTCACTTCAAAGGTTTCGCAGTGCACAGACACAAATAAAGATTCTGAACAGAAAGATGCCTGAAATCACTATGCCAAGAGTAATCTCCACTTTTTCCCAGGGCAAGAAGGGGCAGTCCAGCCACAAGACCCCCATCCCGGGGAAGAGTCCTGAGGTCAACACCTTCCCTCCATCCCGAGCTCACTCAATGCCCAGGTCCCTTAGCAGACCCTCCTTCTACAGCTTGGCAGCAGGAGAGGGGCACATGGGCACAGAACCTAACCTTCTAGCCCGCCTGACCCTCAGAATCCAAGGCTCCAGATCAGGATGTTACTGCCAGGGTGTCAGTGCCAGGGTGCCAGGGGGGCAGTGCAGTGTTGGCACTGCCAAGAAGTGGGGCTTGAAGGGGGAGGCTTTGGGGGTGGGGTGGGTGTGTTGAGGGGAGGAGAATGATCCCTTTGTCAAAAGGAGGGGTGTCACCATGTGTGTGGTGGGACGGAGGTGCTGACTCTGAATGCTGAGAGCTCAGTGCAACCGGACTGGCCAGTGCGTTTCTTTTCAGTTTAAGTTTATCTATTAGCTTACTTTCCCAATATTTACACTTGCTGAAGTACTGTGTGCCGTTCTGGTCACCACGCTATAGGAAGGATGTAATCGCATTAGTTTAAAGTTTATTTATTTATTAGTCACTTGTAGGCTTACATTACAATGAAGTTACAATGAAGTTACTGTGAAAATCCCCTGGAACACTCCGGCGCCTGTTCGGGTACACTGAGGAAGAATTTAGTAGGGCCAATGCACCTAACCAGCACGTCTTTGGACTGTGGGAAGAAACCGGAGCACCCGGAGGAAAGCCACACAGACACTGGGAGAACTTGCAGGCTCCGCACAGTGACCCAAGCCGGGAATCGAACCCGGGTCCCTGGCGCTGTGAGGCAGCAGTGCTAACCCACTGTGCCACCGTGCCGCTCTGTTTTACGCTCTTGCACATTTTAACTTTTCAAAGGTGGCTGAATCCCACCTCAGCAGTGCTACCAGTGGGAAACATTCCCACTTTCCCACTGAAGACTCCACAACAATGGGAGAATGGCTCCCACTGTCTCCCCGGGGCTGACAGGGAAGAGGTGGGTGGGGGGGGGGGGGGGGGGGGGGGGGGGGGGGCGGAGTGGGGTGGGGGGGGGGTGGGGGGTGCTGGTGGAAGGGTGGAATCCGTAGGGTCTTCACTTCTCTTGAAGCTGAGATATCCTTCATGAAGTCAAACACCTCTTCTTAACTGTAGGACCTCACGTGAAGCTCCATGCACTGAGCGCCATCCAAGCTCCTGATCGCAACCCAAGCGATTTTCCGATTCCATTGACATTTCGAACTCTGAGTCAGACAATATCTAAAAATATTACCACTTCTCCCATGTTTCCCCAAGGTACTGTCAAAAATCATTAAAATCAGCAACATTCACTGAACAGAAAGACCTTTGTGACAAACCCCCAGCAGATGTTACTCTGAATTCCATGCAGATTCCTGTTCAGAATCTTTGTGAAGTATGTGGGGGCCTGATGGACCTAAATAAAGCAGATGCCAATTTTTAAAACTCTTTGAGAAGAAGAGTCAATATTTCGAATGATTATAATTCTCATTCGACTCAAATTCCCGACCATACCAGACCTAAGACACAATTATATTCTGTATTGCTGCAGAGGGGTGACGCAGTGGTTAGCACTGCTGCCTCACAGCACCAGGGACCCGGGTTCAATTCCCGGCTTGGGTCACTGTCTGTCTGCACATTCCCCCCGTGTCTGCATGGGTTTCCTCCGGATGCTCCGGTTTCCTCCCACAGTCCGAAAGCCATGTTGGCTAGGTGAATTGGCCGTGCTAAATTCTCCCTCAGTGCACCCGAACAGGCGCCGGAGTGTGGCGACTAGGGGATTTTCACAGTAACTTCATTGCAGTGTTAATGTAAGCCTACTTGTGAGACTAATGCGGCACGGTGGCACAGTGGTTAGCACTGCTGCCTCACAGCACCAGGGGACCCGGGTTCGATTCCCGGCTTGGGTCACTGTCTGTGTGGAGTCCGCACGTTCTCCCCGTGTCTGCGTGGGTTTCCTCCGGGTGCTCCGGTTTCCTCCCACAGTCCAAAGATGTGCGGGTTAGGTTGATTGGCCATGGTAAATTGAATCTAGTGTCAGGGGGATTAGCAGGGTAAATATGTGGGGTTACGGGAACAGGGCCTGGGTGGGATTGTGGTCGGTGCAGACTTGATGGGCCAAATGGCCTCCTTCTGCACTGTAGGGATTCTATGATGCGGAAACAGAATGAGGTGGTGCTTTTGATGTTGGGTCGTTAATGAGTGGAAGTGAATTAATGTGCTGTTGGAACAATATCTCATATTCCTGTGTCCGCGAGTGCTTCAGAGGCTCATTAAGAGTCGGATGTGTACTTGTTAATTGTGCAATGCAGCAGACAGAATTGATGCAATCACTGTTTCAATATGTTAACTTGGTTTCATAATCTCTTTCATCCCCATTGCAAAACTATCCTGAACTTCATGGGGAATTGTCTATTCCTCCAACTTGCAGTATGTTTTATAGAGAAAGAAAGAACCATAGAATCCCTACAGTGCAGAAGGAGGCCATTCAGTCCATCTAGTCTGCACTGACAACAATCCCACACAGCCCCTATCCCCGTCACCCCATATATTTACCCCGCTAATCCCTCTAGCCTACACATCCTGGGACACTAAGGGGCAATTTAGCATGGCCAATGCACCTAATCCGTACATCTTTTGGGCTGTGGGAGGAAACCGGAGCACCCGGAGGAAACCCACACAGACAGTGACCCAAGTCGGGAATCAAACCCAGGTCTCTGGAGCTGTGAGGCAGCAGTGCTAGCCACTGTGCCACCGTGCCGCCAATATATGATATATAAAACACAGCTGGGGTTCTACGAGGGAATTGACTTTAATCATTATTGATTTTAAAAATATTTATTTGGTATTTGATTTGATATTCTGACTTAACACCACCACACTATCCACTCTTAAGAGGGTTTAACTGATTGGAGTTGAAGGAGGGGGCGTTGAACTGCCCTCTGGTCACAGTGTTTGTAAATAACAACAGCAGCTCTGGAATGGAGTAAACCTCTGCAGTGCACTTCATTAGAATAAAAGTTTATTGGAAGAAGAACATTTTTACTATTAACAGAAATACTGCCAAGTTTCTAAATGAGAGTGGCACAGTGGCACAGTGGTTAGCACTGCTGCCTCACAGCGCTAGGGACCTGGGTTCGATTCAGGCCTCGGGTCACTCTCTGTGTGGAGTTTGCGCATTCTCCCCATATCTGCGTGTGTTTCCTCCGGGTGTTCCCATTTCCTCCCACAGTCCAAAAGACGTGCGAGTTAGGTGCATTGGCCATGCTAAATCCTCCCCACCGAGCATCGGGCAGTGCCAAGGGGGCGTGGGGCCAGAGTAGGCAGGGCCTACAGGTTGCAGGGCCTCTGGGGGGCAATCAGTGGGAGTGGGGGCCCTGCTGCCACTATGCAGTGTACAGAGTGTGGGAGATTCATTTTGAAAATCCCGCTGGAAAAACTCCAGCTTTTACGCAAATTCGACACATAGAATGTTTTTGGGAGACTGCCACCCCAATAGCTAGAGTGCAGAGAAAGATCAACTTAGTGCGAGGGAGGTCCATTCAAAAGTCTGATAGCAGTGGGAAGAAGCTGTTCTTGAGTCTGTTGGTACGTGATCTCAGACTTTTGTATCTTTTTCCCAATGGAAGAAGGTGGAAGGGAGAATGTCCGGGGTGTGTGGGGTTCTTAATTATGCTGGCTGCTTTGCCGAGGCAGCCAGAAGTGCAAACGAAATCAATGGATGAGAGACTGGTTTGAGTGATGGACTGGGCTTCGTTCACAACCCTTTGAGGTTTCTTACTGTCTTGGCCAGAGAAGAGTCATAGAGTTATAGAGGTTTACAGCATGGAAACAGGCCCTTCGGCCCAACTTGTCCATGCCGCCCTTTTTTTTAAAACTCCTAAGCTAATCCCAATTACCTGCATTTGGCCCATATCCCTCTATACCCATCATACCCATGTAACTGTCTAAATGCTTTTTAAAAGACAAAATTGTACCCACCTCTACTACTACCTCTGGCAGCTTGTTCCACCCTCTGTGTGAAAATATTGCCCTTCTGGACACTTTTGTATCTCTCCCCTCTCACCTTAAACCTATGCCTCTAGTTTTAGATTCCCCTACCATTGGGAAAAGATATTGACTATCTAT
Source organism: Mustelus asterias (assembly GCF_964213995.1). Lineage (NCBI taxonomy): Eukaryota > Metazoa > Chordata > Chondrichthyes > Carcharhiniformes > Triakidae > Mustelus > Mustelus asterias. The sequence continues at coordinate 88,360,545 of NC_135815.1, read as the reverse complement.
TTGATCCGTGCTCCTCATTATTTTATGGACCTCTATAAGATCACCCCTCAGCCTTCAACGCTCCAGAGAGAAAAGTCCCAGTCTATCCAGCCTCTCCTTATAACTCAAACTCAAGCTGTGATACAACCAGAAAGAATGCTTTCTGTGGTGCATCCGTAAAAGCTGGTGAGAATCGTAGTGGACATGTCGAATTTCCTTACCCTCCTGAGAAAGTGGAGGCGTTGGTGGGTTTTCTTAATTACATTGTTGGCATGAAAGGACCAGGACAGGTTGTTGGTGATCTGGACACCTAGAAAGTTGAAGCTCTCGACCATTTCCACTTCATCCCCATTGATGTAGACAGGGGCATGTCCTCCACTGCGCTTCCTGAAGCCGATGACTATCTCCTTCGTTTTACTGACATTGAGGGAGATTATTGTTGAACCACAGATCATGGATTTCAAGGTTTGTTTCCCATTTACTCTGGCTCTTTGTATTCCTAAACCTTCTTAGCTGCCACCTCCAGCCTTCTTCAAAAGCCCTATTGGAGATGGTGAGCCTCGAGGCTGCAAGGGACATCTTCCTGAGAGGTCTTGGCTTGCGATGCAGTAAGGTAGTGTTGCCTGTTTTCCAATCAAATGTGCTCTGAATTGAAGAAGTTGCAGCCAGCACACAAGACCTGAGCGATTGTCAAGGTTAAAAACCAATTCGAACGCTCTTCCCCGGAATAACAAATACTTCTTTGAGCAAAGAAGCTTTTCTCAGTAACTTCACTGCAGTGTTAATGCAAGCCTACGTGGAAAATGAGTTACAATAACTATGGCAGAAAACTCTGTCAGCAAGAATGGAAAGTGCTTATGTGCAGACAAGGTCTGGGTGAGATCAGCAGTTGCTTATTCAGAGAAGTGACTAATCTAACCTTGTGTCAGTTTCTTAAACACTGTAGCCAGAATTTTACCGCCTTGCCCGCCCCAGAAAGCTAGACCGTGATTGGTGGACCATGTATGTAAATTAAGGATTAGAATGTTGCTCATTTCTCTGAACTATAACTGCAAATTATCTGTATGAATCGACAGAATACCTAGCAGTGCATCCCACTGTATGTGTGTCCTCCTTGTTGTAATGCCTTTAATCAGACAATCGAGGTGGGTCTGTTAGTATACGAGCTCCCTGATTGAGGGTCAAATTGATGGGCCAATCAGGGAGCCTCTTGCTTTGTACTTAACCAGGCGTGCCAGTTCCTCTGGGACTCCTAGTGTAGGCTGCTAACTGACGGCACTCTGCATGCTGTAGTCAGACTTGTAAATAAAGGGATTTTGGTGAAGGGACTTCTGCCTCCGAGGATTTATTACACTTGTGCGCAAGTAATAAAGCCTGGAAGTTTGACCACTCTTGGGTGTTGATTGCACCCAAGTCGACTACAGTGTCATAGTCTGGATTGTACCCAAGTCGACTACAGTGTCATAGTCTGGATTGTACCCAAGTCGACGACATCTACTTGTGACACGAATAAATAAATAAAAAGTTTCGAGTGTTAAGCTTGGACAATGGTAATTCTCAAAGTTCTCCCTTAGGAAACAGCTTCCCACATCTTGTGAGTCGGTCAATTTAAATTCCTTCCTTACATCACATCCTCTTAAACAAATTGACGAAAATTTTAAAGAAAGGGTCTTACTTGGCAGCTGATTGACCCCCTGTACACTTCTGTCTTGATAGAGAATTCTGGTCCAATAGTAATTATACATTTCCATTAAAATAAGGTGTTCGCATTTTCCCTATCTTTAACAGCCTATTTTATTCTGTGAGTGGAACGTGAACCCAATTAAGCTTGTGAAGAATGGAACCGCTCCCAAAGATTTGTAGGAATGTAGTTCATGAATAATTTTACAATCTAGCTTGTCATTCAAGCAGTTCAGGAATACTTGCCAAATAAGCAGCTACCTTTTTGGCTCATATTCATTGGAGTTCTTTGACTGTGCACCGCTGATTTGATTAATCTGCAGTCGGAGTGAAAACGGATAGTCCTACATCCATTTACACAGCAAGGCACATTATAATAATGGGCAGGATCTTACGATTATAATAATGGATTTCAATGTCCGGAAAGGCATGGGTTTGGGAAGGTGGTTAAAACTGGTTGTTTTGAGGGCATACCAAGAATCATAGAATCCCTGCAGTGCAGAAGGAAGCCATTTGGCCCATCGAGCCTGTACTAACAACAATCCCAACCAGGCCTTATCCCCGTATCCCCACGTATTGACCTTAATAAGAAGTTAAGGATGGCACGGTGGTGCAGTGGTTGCCACTGCGGCCTCACAGCACCAGAGACCCGGGTTCAATTCCCGGCTTGAGTCACTGTCTGTGTGGAGTCTGCATGTTCTCCCCGTGTCTGCGTGGGTTTCCTCTGGGTGCACTGGTTTCCTCCTACAATCCGAAAGACGTGCTGGTTAGGTGGATTGGCCATGGTAAATTCTCCCTCAGTGTTACCCGTACAGGCGCTGGAGTGTGGCGACTAGGGGATTAGCACAGTAACTTCATTGCAGTGTTAATGCAAGACTACTTGTGACTAATAAAAATAAACTTTAACTTTTCTTATTAACTTGCCTCACAACTTCAGTTTTATTACTTCAATTTCTTATTTTTATTTTTCCACTTTTAACATCTTGCTCCTCCCGCCCACTTTCCCCACCTTTTAGGGCCTAGTGCCGCATCTATACAATCTATACCTTTGTTCTGCCATTCACACATTCCGATCTCTTAATGGATGCTTTTAGCACCATTCCTAGCCTTTATCATCACCATTTGCATTCCCTTTGTGTTTTTGTCTCTAACATTCCTATCATCACATCCCCCCCTTCACCCTCACAGTATAACTCTTGTCTGATTTTCATTACCTTTTAAGATAGAGTGATAGACACATCAGGGGTGTAGCTGAATGTGCCAGTGTATCCACCTTTGGTCATTGGATCCAGCAGTGTGGTACCACACTCCTGCTGCCAACATCTTGTGCCACCTAGAACCACACCTCCTGGGTTTACCTGGCAAATTTCCTCCTCGAGTTGCTTGGGAACAGTTTTTTTTATCATTTATGGGACATGGGCATCGCTGGCTGGCCAGCATTTATTGCCCATCCCTAGTTGCCCGAGAGCAGTTGAGAGTCAACCACATTGCTGTGGCTCTGGAGTCACATGTAGGCCAGACCGGGTAAGGATGGCAGATTTCCTTCCCTAAAGGACATTCGTGAACCAGATGGGTTTTTCCGACAATCGACAATAGTTTCATGGTCATCAGTAGATTCTTAACTCCAGATTTTTTTATTGAATTCAAATTCCACCATCTGCTGTGGCGGGATTCGAACCCAGGTCCCCAGAACATTAGCTGCGTTTCTGTGATCCAGTGATAATACCACTAGGCCATCGCCTCCCCCTCCGCCTCCTCACAGCCACCAGCAGTGCAGCTGGGGAGGCAAAAGAAGGTTGGGCAACACCCTCTGATCATCTACTTTCCATCTCAATGTCTCTATCTCTCACCTTCCCAACTCGAACTCGTGCGTTTGGATAATCCCTTTAAATAACAGCGTTGTGATCTTGCCACATGTGTCTTCAGCTTTGGATAGAAAACCTCAGATAAAATGGTATCAACGTGGTTGCATTGGAAAATCTCTGGTAGGCACATGTAGCATATTTCGGAAAAACCCACATGCTTATTGGCAGCGCCCCCCCCCATCCCACCCCACCCCTAACCCACCCCTCCCACACCCACCCCACCCCCCACCCCCCACCCCCCACCCAACTCCCCACCCCCCACCCCACCCCTCACCACCCCCCATCCCCCCCCAACCCCAACCCCAACCCCCCCATCCCCAACCCCCCCATCCCCAACCCCCCCATCCCCAACTCCAACCCCCATCCCCCCCATCCCACCTCATTTACACACTGAAATCCATCTCAAATATTTCTTAATTTATCATAGAATCCATAGAAACCCTACAGTACAGAAGGAGGCCGTTTGGCCCATCGAGTCTGTACCGACCACAATCCCACCCAGGCCCTATCCCCGTAACACCACACATTAACATGCCAATCCCCCTGACACTAATGGTCAATTTAGCATGGCCAATCCACCCCACCCGCACATCTTTGGAGTGTGGGAGGAAACCGGAGCACCCGGAGGAAACCCACACAGACAGTGACCCAAGCCAGGAATCGAACCCGGTTCCCTGGCGCTGTGAGGCAGCAGTGCTAACCACTGTGCCACCGTGCCGCCCGGTTATTCACAGATGACAGTCGCATCTCTGTTTAGTTTTACTCTTGTTTTCCAATTTACCCTTGTTTTTCTGGACTCAGTACAAATTGCTTTGCCAGGGTCTGGGCCTTGTGGAAAAGGAAGTTGAGATGATGACCCACTCAGTCTGTGAAGCCAATGCTGCCAGTTCGTGTTTTGCAGTAGTTATTTGGCAGTTGCCTCTCTGCTAATTCAGTGCAGAAGTTTGTCTGCCGGGTATCGCTATTTATTATGTTATAATTTGTTAAATACGTGCTTGATTAAACCTGTATGTCTGGCATTCTGTAAAAACAGTAAGAAGTCTCACAACACCAGGTTAAAGTCCAACAGGTTTATTTGGTAGGAAAAGCCACAAGTTTTCGGAGCGCTGCCCCTTCATCAGGTAAGTGGGAGTTGTGTTCACAAACAGGGCATATAAAGACACAAACTCAATTTACAAGATAATGGTTGGAATGCGAGTCTTTACAGGTAATCAAATCTTAAAGGTACAGACAATGTGAGTGGAGAGAGGGTTAAGCACAGGTTAAAGAGATGTGTATTGTCTCCAGCCAGGACAGTTAGTGAGATTTTGCAAGCCCAGGCAAGTCGTGGGGGTTACAGATAGTGTGACATGGACCCAAGATCCCGGTTGAGGCCGTCCTCGTGTGTGTGGAACTTGGCTATCAGTTTCTGCTCTGCGTTGTCGTGTGTTGCGAAGGCCGCCTTGGAGAATGCTTACTCGAAGATCAGAGGCCGAATGCCCGTGACCGCTGAAGTGTTCCCCGACTGGAAGAGAGCACTCCTGCCTGGTGATTGTCGAGCCGTGTTCATTCATCCGTTGTCGCAGCGTCTGCATGGTCTCCCCAATGTACCATGCCTCGGGACATCCTTTCCTGCTTCCAACCATTATCTTGGAAATTGAGTTTGTACCTATATATGCCCTGTTTGTGGACAGAACTCCCACTTACCTGATGAAGGGGCAGTGCTCCGAAAACTTGTGCTTGTGCTGCCAAATAAACCTGTTGGACTTTAACCTGGTGTTGTGAGACTTCTTACTGTGCTTACCCCAGTCCAACGCCGGCATCTCCGCATCATTCTGTAAAAATCCAGTTCAAACCTACAATTGCTTTCGCCAATGTCAAGTCTAACTTCAAAGGGAGCCTCTGCCTCAAGTTGGGGCGGAATTTTCCTGTCCCACCCGCCACGGGAATTGTAGCGGGCGGAACAGAAATTTGGGGCAGACGATGCCAAGGTCCGCTGACCTCGGGCAGGAATATCCAGCCTTGGGACGGGCGCAGTGGGAAGGGGCGCAGGTTCACAACCGTTCTGGAGCTGACGATATGCATGACGTTCACACCCTTTGCTCTTTTGGGTGGTGGTGGCAGGGGTGAAGGTGGGAGGAGGGTGGGGGGAGGGGGGTGGAGCACAGGACAATGGTAAAGAACTGTGCAGGGTCTGGGCGATGGTTTTGTTGAAACGACATGAAGCGTTGAGGAATTTTGGGTGTAGCTTAAGAATCTGTCTCCTGATTTTCTTGAGCTGATTTGACCCAGCACTTGGCATTGTGACATTCTTACTCTGTGTTTTTGGGCACAGTAAGAAATCTCACAACATCAGGTTAAAGTCCAACAGGTTTATTTGGAACGCTGCTCCTTCATCAGGTCACCTGAAAGTGCTCCGAAAGCTCGTGCTACCAAATAAAGCTGTTGGACTTTACCCTGATGTTGTGAGACTTCTTACTGTGCCTACCCCCAGTCCAACGCTGGCATCTCCACCTCATGAGTTCTTGGGCACAGGTTAATGTGACCTTTGGGGTTATTACAATGATGTCCTAAGATAGTGCTTGCATCCACCCTCTTCCAACTCAAGAGATAAAGTCAACGTGGGACAAATACACTCCTGCCGATACCACAACTTACCATCCTGTGGAAGGCCGCAGCCCTTTAACAACAGCTGCCAATTTGACGTGATTTGATTTGATTTATTATAGTCACGTGTATTGGGATACAGTGAAAAGTATTGTAACTTGTGCACTATACAGACAAAGCATACCGTTCATAGAGTACATAGAGGGGAGAAGGAAAGGAGAGGGTGCAGAATGTAGTGTTACAGTCATAGCTATGGTGTAGAGAAAGATCAGCTTAATAAAAGGTATGTTAATGTTGGACTATGAAATAAACGTCAATATTGGCCTATCAACTACCCCCTGCCACATTCCCCCCACCACCGACCCACCACTGCCAACCAAGTGTGCCAAAGGCCCGATTCTCTGTGATTTTTTATCTTTATCCTGCTACTGGATGTAGACCAGCAAGACCCAGCATTTATTGCCCATCCGATGACCTTTGCACTGAATGTCTTGCTCGGCCATTTCAGAGGGCAGTTAAGATTCAACCGTGGGTCAGGAGTTACGTGTAGGCCGGACCAAGTGAGGACGACTGATTTCTTCCTCGAAGGGCATTGAATCCAAACTTCCAGTCACGAGGCGAGCACAGTGCCCGCCCGCTGCTCCATTTAATCTTCCTTCGACTAAACCGTTTTAGAAACACAATTCTCGGACTTGCGGGGAGTCGCGTAAATCACAGGTGAAGCGCAGCAAATTTCACGCCACTTTCCATAAGACCTTGTCGAAAACACTGAAGTTACACGGCTGAGGCTGAATGTGATGCTGTTTATTTCAGATCAGATACCATTCAGCAAACCACGGGGTTCCCTCATCCAAAATTCATTACTTCTCCAATGCGGCGACGGGATAAGCTCTGTAATATTTCACCCAGCAGAGCCCTCCGAACCCAATCCGTTATATTAAACTCTGAAAACCAATTGAGCTTGGCGAGATTGGTTACTGACAGCTAACCCACTGTATAGCAAAGTGGGAACTCTCCAAAAGCTCCAACAGCTCCCCGGAGACCACATTCCGTCAACCTAGAAATTGAGATTCTCCAACGTCAAGCTACTGAGTTCTTTTTTAAAACAAGGTTTGATTAATTTGATCAGTAGTTTTAATGTTTCCCTCGTATTTGAGTGCAAGACAGCAGCATTATTAAACCAATGAGATACAATTCATCCTGGTTTAGTATGCGGTCGCATTAGAATTTTTTATTTGAAGTGGGATATTTTGACTCACAGGGCTTTTCAACATCTAATGTTTTTCTTTCTTTTTATACCAATTATGTTAATATAGACCGAGATTAAGCAATCAATAAACCAGGCACTGCTTCATATTTCCATTCCAATTCTCTTCCCATGCCAATTCTCTTCCCATTCCTCATGGTGCACTAAGACTTAAGTTCAAAGTTTATTTATTATAGAATCATTGAATCCCTACAGTGCAGAAGGAGGCCATTCGGATCATCGAGTCTGCACCGACCACAATCTCACCCAGGCCCTATTCCCATAACCGTGCATTTATCCTAGCTAGTCCCCCTGACTCTAAGGGGCAATTTATCACAGCCAATCCACTTAACCCGCACATCTTTGGACTGTGGGAGGAAACCGGAGCACCCGGAGGAAACCCATGCAGACACTGGGAGAACGTGCAGATTCCAAACAGACAGTGACACAGCTGGTCCCTGGTGCTGTGAGACAGCAGTGCTAACTACTGTGTCACTGTGCCATATTAGTGTCACAAGTAGGCTTACATCAACACTGCAACAAAGTTACTGTGAAAATCCCCCAGTCGCCACACTCTGGCGCCTGTCCGGGTACACTGAGGGAGAATTTAGCACCTAACCAACATGTCTTTCAAACTGTGGGAGGAAACTGGAGGAAACCCACGCAGACACGGGGAGAACATGCAGACTCCACACAGACAATGACCCAAGCCGGGAATCGAACCCGTATCCCTGGTGCTGTGAGGCAGCAGTGCTAACCACTGTGCCACCGTGTCGCGCCGAGGATGCACTGAGGTAGGCATTCTTATGTTTCCATAGCTAGTAATTCCTGGAACAGCTCGCCTGTCTGTCACAAGGGACTTCTAGCTTGAGGGGCGTCACTCCACATCAAACCAGAAGTCTTTCCCACTCTTACTGCCAGCCATTGGTGTGTTTGGAAGGATTTTGCAGGTTGACATTCAAACTGTTTGGCCGTGTTATGAATGCACCTTCCTTGGCCATCAAGTCCTGTGTTGGGACTTGAACCTGGACCTTCTGGCTCAGAGGCAGTGACGCTATCCACTGTGCCCACATGACCTCCTACGTTACATTTAAACACAAGCAACACCTCACCCAAATATTCTTGCGGCTCCAGATTTAAAAATACCAGAACTGTACGTATTTTTACAGCACGACAGAGACTTGTTCACCCAAAAGAATTTTGTTGCAATAATAATGTTGAATTAACCATTCATTTTGAATCAAAAAGCATCATGAATGAAGCCAATGAAGAAGTTAATCTAAATTTTGGTTTGCAAAGTAAACTGGAGAGCACGGCCGGAGATTCTCCAGTCCCGCCGCCAGCAGACCCCTGCCCGGGGGTTTCCCGCCCGCGGGGGGTGATGTCAATGAGAATTCCCGTTGACAGCGGAGGGATCAGAGAATCCCGCCGCTAGCAAAGAACGTGCCACCTCCTGCTGGCGGGAAACACGCTGTGAGGCTGGAGAATCTCACCGCATTTCTTCTTTTAGTTGTAGTTTATCCAAAGTGTAAAATATCGGGAAAGGAATTGAACTCACCGCCTGAGAAGCTGAAGGCTTTTCGTTGACTATCAGGAACACACCACACCCATCACATCAACGCCTAAGGCCCACCTTATTATGTTGTTAACCTGCAGGTTCAGTCGGCAGTTAGGAAGGCAAATGCAATGTTAGCATTCAGGTCTAGAGGGCCAGAATACAAGTGCAGGGATGTACTTCTGAGGCTGTATAAGGCTCTGGTCAGAACCCATTTGGAGTATTGTGAGCAGATTTGGGCCCCGTATCTAAGGAAGGATGTGCTGGCCTTGGAAAGGGTCCTGAGGAGGTTCACAAGAATGATCCCTGGAATGAAGAACTTGTCGTATGAGGAACGGTTGAGGACTCTGGGTCTGTACTCGTTGGAGTTTAGAAGGATGAGGGGGGATCTTATTGAAACTTACAGGATACTGCAAGGCCTGGATAGAATGGATGTGGAGAGGATGTTTCCATCAGTAGGAAAAACTAGAACCAGAGGGCACCACCTCAGGCTAAAGGGACGATCCTTTAAAAGAGATGAGGAGGAATTTCTTCAGCCAGAGAGTGGTGAATCTGTGGAACTCTTTGCCACAGAAGGCTGTGGAGGCCGGGTCATTGAGTGTCTTTCAGACAGAGACAGATAGGTTCTTGATTAATAAGGGGATCAGGGGTTATGGGGAAAAGGCAGGAGAATGGGGATGAGAAAAAAAATCAGCCATGATTAAATGGCGGAGCAGACTCGATAGGCCGAGTGGCCTAATTCTGCTCCTGTGTCTTATGGTCTTATGGCCTGATGCCACATTAAACTGAACCCTAGAGATGGGCGACTGATGAACCTGAAACAGGTACCAGGCTGTAATATTACACAAGTCAAGGTGCCAAACTAATTGTGGGATCTCGATGTAAAATCCATGTGCAAATTGTCAGTGCTTGTTGGGTCAGTTTTTCACTTTTTAATTCACCTCGCTAACTCACCATATTTTTCACTTCACAAAGTTGGGTGCAGGTTGAAGTGAGGGCCACTCCCACTAGAAGCAAACCTCAGGCAGAAATGGAAGCGGGCAAGTTAGAAGGCCCATCTCTGCTCACTGGGACATTGGCCCTGTTCTTTATGTGAGGGTTAGGCGCACTACCCCTCACCCCCCCATCTACCCGCATTTCCTCATTTCCTTCTCTATGAATGGTATGCTTTGTCTGTATAGCGCACAAGAAACAATACTTTTCATTGTATAGTGATACATGTGACAATAATAAATCAAATCATGTCCCCTCCATACAACCCTGTGTCCCTTGCATACTCCACATCCTCAGCATGGTGGCACAGTGGTTTGCACTGCTGCCTCACAGCTCCAGGGACCCCGGGCTCAATTCCCAGCTTGGGTCACTGTCTGTGCGAAGTCTGCACGTTCTCCCCGTGTCTGCGTGGGTTTCCTCCGGGCGCTCCGGTTTCCTCCCACAGTCCGAAAGATGTGCTGGTTAGGTGCATTGGCCACGCTAAATTCTCCCTCAGTGTACCTGAACAGGCGACCAAGGGATTTTCACTGTGACTTCATTGCAGTGTCAATGTAAGCTTACTTGTGACTCTAATAAATAAACATAAACATAGCAGCCATGTCCATTCTCCCAATATCCACGCTGCACAGAAGGTATGAGCCTTCTACTAAAGTTAGGAAGTTTTTATGATGCTAATAAAATTGTCAAAATAAGCATGCAGCCATTCAGAAACCTATTTAAATAACTTTAGTCCTATTAACTGCACATAAAACTGTCAATCTAAACCAAGCTCAAAGACCCTTTGACAGCTGTCAACAATCCCTACACAGTTGAATCTATCGGTGGGATTTGGAGCTCAAGCAAGTATTCATAATGGAATTTCAAAGTACAGATATGACAACAAAGCCTCTAGATCTGAATACAGGAAATCCTTTTGAATTAGGGAAAGAACTGTTCATCTGCTACATAGCTCCAAAAAGCTAAACAGATGGCTGGACTGTGAATCAACGTAAAGATTAAAGTACAGAGTATAAATGGCACATTTAATACTCTTTAGTACAGAAGAGTACTTTATAGAAATCATAGAAACCCTACAGTGCAGAAGGAGGCCATTCGGCCCATCGAGTCTGCACCGACCACAATCCCACCCAGGCCCTACCCCCACATATTTACCCGCTAATCCCTCAAACCTATGCATCTCAGGACTCTAAGGGGCAATTTTTAACCTGGCCAATCAACCTAACCTGCACATCTTTGGACTGTGGGAGGAAACCGGAGCACCTGGAGGAAACCCACGCAGACACGAGGAGAATGTGCAAACTCCACACAGACAGTGACCCGAGCCGGGAATCGAACCCAGGTCCCTGGAACTGTGAAACAGCAGTGCTAACCGTTGTGCTACCGTGCCGCCCCAATTATCCAATGGACAATGAACTCTAATGTATCTGGTAACTTTCACAATGCTGGTCAATTTAAAGGATCACTTAGCTTTTAGGAACAAAGCACTTTTGTCAATCACTACATTAAAAAAACATTTAAATGATTGTGTAGCTTCTAAATATGACATCTGATGCTGGAAATACCTTTTAAACTGATCTGACAAAAGGTCCCAACGGCAGAAAGATCTTTCCCCATGATTCATGAACCCTTTGATCTGACATGTTTCATGTGGACTTCAGCCCTTTGAGTCTGCACTGATTCTCTGAGATAGCACCTTACCCAGGCCGACCTCCCTCCACCACCCCATTCCCATAACACTGCGTCTTTATTATAGTCAATCCACCTAACCTGGACAACCTTCCGGGCACTAATGGTCAATTTAGTGTGGCCAATCCATCTAACCTGCACGCCTTTGGACTCTAGGAGAAAACCGGAGCATCCGGAGGAAACCCATGCAGACACAGGGAGAAGGTGCAAACTCCACACAGACAGTGACCCGAGGCCAGAATTGATTCCGGGTCCCTGGCGCTGTGAGGCAGCAGTGTTAACACTGTGCCACCGTGCCATCCTGGTACAACGAATTGTCCTATAATTTTTATTTATTCTTCCATTGTCGGTGGGCCACATTGGCAAGGCTAGCAGTTGTTCCCATCCCTAATTGCTCTGGAACTGAGTGTCTCACCCGGCCATTTCAGAGGGCAGTTAAGAGTCAACCACATTGCTGTGGCTCTGGAGTCACATGTAGGCCAGACCGGGTAAGGACGGCAGATTTCCTTCCCTAAAGGACATTAGTGGAGCAGATGGCTTTTTGACCACGTCAAATATTCCATGATGACCATTAATGCGACTAGCTTTATATTCTGGATTTATTAAGGGATGTGAACTCATGCGCCCTGGAGCATTAGTCTTGGCCTCTGCATTACTAGTCCAGTGACATTACCACTACACTACTGTCTGGTCAATGGAGAGAGAGGTCCTTTGCAGTGGCTGTATAACTGATGCATTAAATATTGAGCCTGGAGCCACAACGCTGGATCCACATGAGACTAGTTATGTATTTCCAACGTTGCGGGGGTAAGAAAGGCAATTTGCTTCCTCACACACAAATTGGATTCTCATAATTTGCCGTGTGCACTTAAAATTTAATACGCTGTAAAGCAAATCATTCTTTATCAGCATTTCAAATTAACCTTTGAAGCCCTGAAGCCATTGATCATCCCAGCGATCGGGACTCAGCTGATACATTCCTGCTGCTCTGAAATGAGATTTGATAATGACAGTGCGAAATGACCCAACTCCTCTTCACAGCACTCCGAGGATTAGAAAAGTAATTTTCGGTAAGCAAATCATCAGTTTGCGCCGATATTATGACTGGCACAAAGGTGTGGAGGCTGCCCGATTCCCTTTCGTAGTGAATTGTGTCGAAGGGCGAATTCAATTGAAGGCTCATGGAGCGTCAGCGGGGCAGAAGTTAATCCGTCAGTGGCAAATCCGCAACTGGCCCACATCCCCGGGTGTTGTTCCCTGCTGTTACCGTAACCAAATGTAAAGATTTCTATCCAGCATACTTCAAGTGCCGCGGTCACTGTCTTATTTGTTGGTGAGCTGCGTTGGAGAGTCATCTGCACCATTTCTCTTTTCCACCGTAACTCATCGCCGTCAGTTAGAACGTAGGACAGGTCAGAGAAGAATCATAGAATCCCTCCAGTGCAGAAGGAGACCATTCAGCCCATCCAGCCTGTACTGACTCTCCCTGCGATTTACAATTGACATAGATGATTTTTCAGTACCATTCATGTTCAAATGCAACAAGATCTGGACAATATCCAAGCTTGGGCTGACAAGTGGCAAGTAACATTCACACCACACACATGCCAGGCAATGACCATCACCAATAAGAGACACACTAACCACCGCCCCTTAACATTCAGTGGTGTTACCATCACTGAATCACCCACTGTCAACATCCTTGGGGTTACCATTGACCAGAAACTCAACTGGACTCACCACATAAACACAGTGGCTACAAGAGCTACAGAGGCTAGGAATACTGTGGCGCATAACTCACCTCCTGACTCCCCAAAGCTTATCTACCATCTACAAGGTACAAGTCAGGAATGTGATGGAATACTCCCCACTTGCCTGGATGGGTGCAGCTCCAACAACACTCAAAAAGGTTGACACCATCCAGGACAAAGCAGCCCACTTGATTGGCACCACATCTACAAACATCCACTCCCTCCACCACCGACGCTCAGTAGCAGCAGTGTGTACTATCTACAAGATGCACTGCAGCAATTCACCAAAGGTCCTTAGACAGCACCTTCCAAACCCACGGCCACTTCCATCTAGAAGGACAAGCGCAGCAGATACATGGGAACCACCACCTGCAAGTTCCCCTCCAAGCCACTCACCATTCTGACTTGGAAATATATCGCCGTTCCTTCGCAGTCACTGGGTCAAAATCCTGGAATTCCCTCCCTAACAGCATTGTGGGTCAACCCACAGAACATGGACTGCAGCGATTCAAGAAGGCAGCTCACCTCCACCTTCTCAAGGGCAACGAGGGATGGGCAATAAATGCTGGCCAGCCAGCGATGCCCATGTCCCAAAAATGAATTTTTAAAAAATTTGGAGTTGGGGTCCAAGTGTAGTTTGTCAAAATTCGCAGATGGCACTAAGCTGAGTGGCAAAGCAAAGTGTGCAGAGGACATTGAAAGTCTGCAAAAGGATACACAGCACCAGGGACCCAGGTTTGATTCCCGGCTTGGGTCACTGTCTGTGTGGAGTTTGCGCATTCTCCCCGTGTCTGCATGGGTTTCCTCCGGGTGCTCCGGTTTCTTCCCTCATTCTGAAAGACGTGCTGGTTAGGCGCATTGACGTGAACAGGCACCGGACTGTGGCGACTAGGGGAATTTCACAGTAACTTCATTGCAGTGTTACTGTAACTCTTACTTGCGACTAATAAATAAACTTTAACTTTAATTAGATCGTCTAAGTGAGTGGGCAAGGGTCTGGCAGATGGAGTACAATGTTGGTAAATGTGAGGTCATCCATTTTGGTAGGAATAACAGCAAAATGGATTATTATTTAAATGGTAAAACATTGCAGCATGCTGCTGTGCAGAGGGATCTGGGTGTCCTTGTGCATGAATCACAAAAAATTGGTTTGCAGGTGCAATAGGTAATTAAGAAGGCAAATGGAATGTTGTCCTTCATTGCTAGAGGGATGGATTTTAAAAACACGGAGGTTATGTTGCAGCTGTATAAGGGGCTGGTGAGGCCACACCTGGAGTACTGTGTACAGTTTTGGTCTCCTTACTTGAGAAAAAATATACTGGCACTGGAGGGGGTGCAGAGGAGATTCACCAGGTTGATTGCGGAGATGAGAGGGTTGGCTTATGAGGAGAGACTGAGTAGACAGGGGCTATACTTATTGGAATTCAGAAGAATGAGGGGAGATCTTATCGAAACATATAAGATTATAAAGGGAATAGATAAGGTAGAAGCAGGGAGGTTGTTTCTACTGGCAGGTGAAACTAGAACTAAGGGGCATGGCCTCAAAATAAGGGGGAGCAGATTTAGGACTGAGTTGAGGAGGAACTTCTTCACACAAAGGGTTGTGAATCTGTGGAATTCCCTGCCCAGTGAAGCAGTTGAGGCTACCTCATTGAATGTTTTTAAGGCAAGGATAGATAAATCTTTGAACAGTAAAGGAAGTAAGGGTGATGGTGAGCGGGCGGGTAAGTGGAGCTGAGTCCACGAAAAGATCAGCCATGATCTTATTGAATGGTGGAGCAGGCTCGAGGGGCCAGATGGCCTACTCCTGCTCCTTATGTAACCCCACGTATTTACCCTGCTAATCCCCCTAATCAACGGACCTTTGGACACTAAAGAGAATTTTAACATGGCCAATCCACCTAACCAGCATGTCTTTCAGACTGTGGGAGGAAACCAGAGCAAACCCACGCAAACACAGGGAGAATGTGCAGACTCTACACAGACAGTGACCTGAGGCCGGAATTGAACCCGGGTCCCTGGCGCTGTGAGGCAGCAGTGATAACCACTGTGCCACCGTGCCGCCTCAGGTCGACATTGTTCTGACTGAAAGAGGTCGTTCCTGTGGCCTGACCTTTAAATGCCGAAGCTCTCACTCCGATATAAATAATCACAGTACACAGAAACAGAGACTAACAGCTCAGCCAATTTACCTCCTTTGCAACGAAGCCAGGCTGCTATCCTTCCCTTTCGATGCAGAAAATGTGGCGGAGATCCTGCTTTATTTTACTGGAAATAATTTGATTTGATTTGATTTATTCCTGTCACATGTATTTGGATACAGTGAAAGGCATAGTTTCTTGTGCGCTATACAGACAAAGCATACCATTCGTAGAGTACATAGGGGAGAAGGTATGGAGAGGGTGTGGAATATAGTGTTACACTCACAGATCGGATGTAGGGAAAGATCAACTTAATAAAGCATATGTTCATTCAAAAGCCTGACAGCAGCAGGGAAGAAGATGTTCTTGAGTCGGTTGGTGACCTCAGACTTTTGTATCTTTTTCCCAGTGGAAGAAGGTGGAAGAGAGAATGTCCGGTATGCTTGGTTATGCTGACTCATTTTCCCAAGGCTGCGAGAAGTGTAGATGGATTCACTGGATGGGAAGCTGGTTTGCGTGATGGATTGGGCTATGTTCACAACCCTTTGTAGTTTCTTGCGGTCTTGGGCAGAGCAGGAGCCAAGCTGTGATACAACCAGAAACGATGCTTTCTATGGTGCATCTGTAAAGGTTGGTGAGAGTCATAGCTGACATGACAAATTATTTTAGCCTCCTGAGAAAGTAGATTGGTGGGCTTTCTTAACTATAGTGTCGGTATGCAAGGACCAGGACAGGTTGTTGGTAAATGATGATCTTACTCACTGTAATGACCCTTCACAATGGTCACGATGCCAATTTGCCATCACTGTGGAGGGATATGGAGTGGAGGGATATGGAGGGAACAGTGCATTTCCCCAATCCAGGAGGATCAGTACAAAACAAGTCCAGGTTCAGATACTCACTCACTGATTTCATTTGGAGCATCTGAGGATGGGCGGTCAAGGATGTACAACAGCAGATGCAGAACACCAGGCAAAGTGCCACCTTGCTGCCTCTGCAGTCGTGCATCAGATGCTAGTGATGGGATTGGCAGTGTACATCCACATAGTCACAAGTTAGATCATAGCTAGCTGTAGCCTCTTGCCAGAAATATTTATTCTTCCTGTGGTGCTCTCTGAATAGAAGATGGCCTGGAGGGCAGGTTCCTTAGGTGATTCACTGCTGGAGAAGCAAGAGACTCTGTATCTGTGCTGCTACAATAGTCCCTATTTCTTTATAGTGTGCAGTAATCACCAAACCACACAATAGGTTCCGCAGTAGCTGAATGGAGCTGTCTGAGCCCTCCACTGAGTTTTGTTAGGGGGCAGTCTTCAATGATGTGAGTCACAGCTGCAGTCTGGGTTCCTACAAAGCCCCATTTGTGCCCATTTGTTGCACAAAGACTCTGGGCAGTGCGGAAATGGTTGAAGAGTGCCCAATGTTGGCGTGGCAGGTTGAAGCCGGGTGTGTGATCTGTGACCAGGAAGTGGTTAGAGTAGTGTAACGTGCGGATAGATTTTGGTTTAATGCACGCAGAGCAGCTTCTACAGGACAAATAGCTCGGATGTGTCAAAGGGGAGCGAAAACATTGGCCTGAATTCTCCGGCCGTTCACACCCTGCCGCTGCTGCGGGCGAGGATGGAGAATTTGGTGCTCAGCCAAATCTCCCTTCACTGCAGCGGGACTGGAGAATTCTGCCGGAGTGAATGGCCACAGAATCCCACCCATTGTTTATGATTAGTGTACCAGAGTGGTGGAAATGTCACGGTCAAAAATATTCCTCGTGTGGAGGTGTTGAGAATGGCAGATAATGTTGTATTTACTGCAAGCAATATCATGGTTTCCAATGGTAAACTGATCTGAACCATAGAATACGACAGTGCAGAAGGAGGCCATTTGGCCCATCGAGACTGTACCGACCACAATCCCACCCAGGCCCTATCCCTATGTATTTAACCTGATAATACCCCTGACACTAAGGGGCAATTCAGCATGGCCAATCAACCTAACCCGCACATCTTTGGACTGTGGGAGGAAACCAGAGTACCCGGAGGAAACCCACGCAGACACGGGGAGAACGTGCAAGCTTCTCCCAGACTGAGGGCAGGATTTTCCGGCCGTGCTCGACCCAAAACCGTAAAATCCCACCCGAGGTCAATGGATCTTTGCATGGTCCGCACTCCCACTGCTCCGATTCCTGTGGAAGGCAGAGCGGGAAAATTCCCCCCTGACCCAAGGGTAGAATCGAAGCCGGGGTCCCTGGCACTGTGAGGCAGCAGAGCTAACTAATTACTGTGCCACCGTGGCCACCCCTAGAGAACCAGCTCAAATCCCTGGAGTGTGAATTGGATTTTCCGGTTTGAATATGACAACACGGGAACGGGAGAGCCCGGCAAGATTTCATATTTTACGAGCTGCAATTTGGAGTATTGGGTTAAAAAGTAAGAATTAATCCGTAAATAATTGTTAGGCAGAAAACTGAGTATTGTACAGAGTTTTGGATGCCCCACTTATAGAGATCTTACTAAATACCAGGATGATCCGAGGGGTGAGACATTATATTTGCTTGGAATACTCCGATTATTTCCATGAAAACGGAGCAGGCTAAGAGGCGATTTGGCAGCATTCTCAGCAGTGTGTTTGAGCTTTTATAGGGTGAATTTATTTTAGTTGACTGAATACCATTAAAAAAACACCATGAATGAATAATGAGATGCGGGCAACTCTGAAGGTGATGTAAAAGCTCGTGGTATTCCACCATCGCATTGAAGCTATGAAAAATTAATAAGACAAAAAGCTTCCTTCTATCCCTCAGACCCTCCCTCACCTCCCGCACACCTCCTCCCCCATCCATGCCAACCCATTCCCCCCTCACCTCCCACACACTCCCTGTGCCATCCATGCCAACCCATTCCCTCCCTCACACTCCCTGTCCCATCCATGCCAACCCATTCCCCTCTCACTTCCCACACAAGCCCTGTGCCATCCATGCCAACCCATTCCCCTCCCACACCTCCCACACACTCCCTGTGCCATCCATGCCAACCCATTCCCCCCTCACTTCCCACACACTCCCTGTGCCATCCATGCCAACCCATTCCCTCCCTCACACTCCCTGTCCCATCCATGTCAACCCATTCCCCCCTCACTTCCCACACACTCTCTGTGCCACCCATGCCAACCCATTCCCTCCCTCACACTCCCTGTCCCATCCATGTCAACCCATTCCCCCCTCACCACCCGCACACTCCCCATTCCATCCATGCCAACCCATTCCCCCCTCACCTCCCACACACTCCCTATGCCATCCATGCCAACCCATTCCCCCCTCACCTCCCGCACACTCCCTGTTCCATCCATGCCAAACACATTCCCCCCCTCTCCTCCTGCACACTCTCTATCACATCCATGCCAACCCCCCCTTCATCTCCCGCATGCTTACTGTCCCATTCATGCCAACCCATTCCCCCCTCACCTCCCTCACACTCCCTGTCCCATCCATGCCAACCCATTCCCCCCTCACCTCCCGTACACTCACTGTCCCATCCATGCCAACCCATTCCCACCTCACCGCCCGCACACCCCCTCCCCCATCCATGCCAACCCATTCCCTCCCTCTCACTTCCCGCACACTCCCTCTCCCATCCATGCAGACCAATTCCCTCCCTCACACTCCCTGTCACATCCATGCCAACCTATTCCCCTCCTTCTCACTCCCTGTCCCATCCATGCCAACCCATTCCACCTCATGCCACTGCATTCACATCACGGTCCCTCATATTTACCATGTCAATCTATCCCCCCACCTACTCCCAATGCACTTTATAACCATTGTCAACTTGGTGCCAACTC
The DNA here is from genome assembly GCF_964213995.1 of Mustelus asterias. Lineage (NCBI taxonomy): Eukaryota > Metazoa > Chordata > Chondrichthyes > Carcharhiniformes > Triakidae > Mustelus > Mustelus asterias. The sequence goes on along the minus strand of NC_135815.1, from coordinate 88,341,232 downwards.
ATGCCTCCTTACCCTCCATCCTTTGCCCTTACACCTACCATGCCAACTCACCCAGTACCCACCATGCGCAGACCTCAGGACCTATGCTGAGATTAAATAAAGTTCTTAAGTGCATATCGATGAATTCACCATTTCTCACAAAATGACACTCATTGATAGAAACCCATTCATTACATTAACTTACACCAATCTCTTAGAAAAACAACTATTTGTATTCATAGTAAAGAGTTTATACCCACTTGGAGTTGTCAATCAAGCTGACTGGCACTCCACTTTGATATTGGCAGGTTGTGAAATCAATTATACAGCACTAATCATGTAATGATTACCCTCAAACTTTTTTTGAATTCATTTGTGGGACATGGGTGTCGCTGGCTGGGCCAGCATTTGTTGCCGATCCCTTGTCGCCCTTGAACTGAATTGCATGCTGGGCCATTTCAGAGGGCAGTTGAGAGTCAACCACATTGCTGTGGCTCTGGAGTCACATGTAGGCCAGGCCGGGTAAGGACAGCGGATTTCCTTCCCGAAAGGACATTAATGAACCAAATGGATTTTTCCAACAATCAACAATGGTTTCATGGTCATCAGTAGATTCTTAATTCCAGATTTTAAAAATTGAATTCAAGTTTCACCACCTGCTGTGGCGGGATTCGAACCCGGGTCCCCAGAACATTGGCTCTGATGAAGGGTCATCTAAACTCGAAACGTTGGCTCTACTCTCTCTCCAGTAGACCCTCTATTCCCATCCTATTCATGTATTTGTCCAGTCGCCCCTTAAAACCCGAACAGGCGCTGGAGTGTGGCGACTAGGGGATTTTCACTATAACTTCATTGCAGTGTTAATGTGAGCCTACTTGTGATGAATAAATAAACTTTAAATAACTTAAACTTTTAAAAACCCCTCCACCCCTGCACCCCCCAAGTCAGGTTTACGGAGTCAGAAATTTCCCCAACTCTGTGGTCCCGACTCGAGAGCGAAAATGTGTCCCTCGGAGTCTAAATGGGATAAAGGGACAAAAGGATCTAGTGGTGTAGAAACATCAAGTTTATTTATTAACGTCACAAGTAGGCTTACATTAACACTGCAATGAAGTTACTGTGAAAATCCCCTAGTCGCCACACTCCGGCGCCTGTTCGGGTACACTGAGGGAGAATTTAGTACTGTCAATGCACCCTAACCAGCACGTCTTTTGGACTGTGGGAGGAAACTGGAGCACCCGGAGGAAACCCATGCAGGCACGGGGAGAACGTGCAAACTCCACACAGACATGACCCAAGTTGGGATCAAACCCGGGTCCCTGGTGCTGTGAGGCAGCAGTGCTAACCACTGTGCCACCGTGGCGCCATAATGAGGTTAATGAAGCCATCGAGAAAGCCAACAACCCACTATGGTTTATTTCCAGAGGAACAGAGCGGAAAAGCCATATTTATGTTCAACATGTATACAACGTTGTTCAGATTACACCGAGTACAATGCATAGTTACAGCTCCCCTACAACAGAACGGTCTCTGAGGAACTGGAGGAAGTAAAGAATATTTCCATTTATAATGAGAGATTAGGATCAATATGCTGATTTGCATGAACCATTCGCTTATATTGGAAGGACTTGATTCAAAACCTTTGGGCCGTGTGACTTCCTTGCCTGTCGAGTTCCTTGCATTTGAACCCAGAACTTCTGGTCGCTACCCAGAAGATCTCCATTTTAAATCATCTTAAATCCTCAATCAGGTCACTCAAAGAACAAAGAACAAAGAACAGTACAGCACAGGAAACAGGCCCTTCGGCCCTCCAAGCCTGTGCCGCTCCTTGGTCCAACTAGACCAATCGTTTGTATCCCTCCATTCCCAGGCTGCTCATGTGACTATCCAGGTAAGTCTTAAACGATGTCAGCGTGCCTGCCTCCACCACCCTACTTGGCAGTGCATTCCAGGCCCCCACCACCCTCTGTGTAAAAAACGTCCCTCTGATATCTGAGTTATACTTCGCCCCTCTCACCTTGAGCCCATGACCCCTCGTGATCGTCACCTCCGACCTGGGAAAAAGCTTCCCACTGTTCACCCTATCTATCTCCTTCATAATCTTGTACACCTCTATTAGATCTCCCCCCATTCACCGTCTTTCCAGGGAGAACAACCCCAGTTTACCCAATCTCTCCTCATAGCTAAGACCCTCCATACCAGGCAACATCCTGGTAAACCTTCTCTGCACTCTCTCTAACGCCTCCACGTCCTTCTGGTAGTGCGGCGACCAGAACTGGACGCAGTATTCCAAATGTGGCCTAACCAGCGTTCTATACAGCTGCATCATCAGACTCCAGCTTTTATACTCCTTATTTTTCCGTACTCAGTGGAGTACAAGCCCAGGAATTTTACCACCCCGCCCGCAACGGGAATCGGAGCAGGCGAGGCACGGACCATGGAAAGGTCCGTTGACCTCGGGCGAGATTTTATAGTTTCGTACGAGCGAAGCCATAAAATCCTGCCCAATGCCTCTTAGTTTAACACTTTCAGACTTGCAGTCTGTTCAGTCTGTGTTGGACCTGCTCCAAAGCCATTATCTACTGTGCACAACACTCCATGGTACAGCGCTATCAATGGGATGTGCCTCCCTTCCAATCCTGAGGCCTGGGAATGCCAGGCAGCTGGTGTTAAACCTGGATCAGGGAAAACCACCTGATGCTCACAGCTTCATTCAAATATGTGGCCCACCTCAGGGGAATGGCTTTGTTAACTACCGCACACCATTCCCCCATATCCCACCCCCAATAAAACCAGATGTCATAAAGCCATGAGAATCGTAGCCAGCATAATCAAGGACCTCATGCACCCTGGACATACTCTCTTCCACCTTCTTCCGGGGGAGGTCTATGCAAAGGTGCGTTGACCCCGTGCTGGGATTTTCAGCCTTGGGGCGAGCATGGCCGGAAAATCCCGCCCATTGCCTGGGATTTTACCGGCACGCCCACCCCCAGAATTAGAGGCTCGGAGAGCGGCATTCTCCGTTGGCCTTGGGCGGGACCATACGAACCTCGGGCGGACATGCCGGTAAAATTCCATCCATCGAGTTATGGAGCACGGAGGGCGGCACGGCGGCACAGTGGCTAGCACTGCTGCCTCACAGCGCCAGGAACCCCCCGGGTTCAATTCTGGCCTTGGTTCACTGTCTGTGCAGTGTCTGCACTTTCCCCTCATGTCTGCGTGGGTTTCCTCTGAGTCCTCCGCTTTCATAGAATCATAGAATCCCTACAGTGCAGAAGGAGGCCATTCGGCCCATTGAGTCTGCACTGACAACAATTCCACCCAGGCCCTACCCCCGTAACTCCACATATTTACCCCGCTAATCCCTCTAATCTACGCATCCCAGGATACTAAGGGGCAATTTAGCATAGCCAATCAACCTAACCCGCACATCTTTGGACTGTGGGAGGAAACCGGAGCACCCAGAGGAAACCCACGCAGACACGAGGAGAATGTGCAAACTCCACACAGACAGTGACCCAAGCCGGGAATCGAACCCAGGTCCCTGGAGCTGTGAAGCAGCAGTGCTAACCACTGTGCCACCATGCCGTCCCACAGTCCAAAGATGTGCTGGTTAGGTGGATGGGCCATGCTAAATTAACCCTTAGTGTCAGGGGGACTAGCTAGGGTGAATACGTGGGGTTGCGGGGATGGGGCCTGGTGGGATTGTGGTTGGTGTAGGTTTGAAGGGCCGAATGTCCTTCTTCTGCACTGTCGGGATTCTCCGATTCTTTGAGCATGGAAACAGGCCCTTTGGCCCAACTGGTCCATGCCGACCATGGTGCCTTCCCAGCTAGTCCAAATTGCTCGTGTTTGGCCCATATCCCTCTAATCCTTTCCGATGTACTTACCCAAATGAGGTTTAAATGTTGCTATTGTACCTGTCTCAACCACTTCCTCTGGCAGCTTATTTGGGTCAGAGGCAGGTTCTGTTCAAGTTTGAGATTTTTAAAACGTGCAAACACTTTTACGTTCCAGCCAATCCAAACCCATCCTTTTTTTGGGGGAGGGTGGGGGTTCAAATTATAATTTCCCCTTATGGGGCAAGATGTCTAAAAACATCACGGAGAGAATGCCATTTAAACAGCAATCTCACAAAGGTCTGTTAAACACAGCTTCCAAAATGTGAGCCAGAAAAATTTCAAAATGCTTTTCAAGTGATCTGCAAATCAAACGCTCATATTCAAAATTCATCAATACAACATTTATAAGCTACAAATTGTGCTTAGGGCAGACTTTCTCACGTACAAATGCTCCAACCCAGAATCCCCAGAGGTCCATGTCTAATGGCTTCCATTTCTGGCTTATAATGAAGCGATGCCACAGGGCACAGGGTGACAGGAAGTAGTTTAGTTTACTTCCTGTCCTCCTTTCTGACATCGCTCTTCTGGAGTGCCTCACTCACTCACATGACAATGTTGCAAGACGCTTCACCCGAGTGACCATTCATAATCTCTCCCTCAATGTCAGGAAAACAAAGCTCGATAGTCACCGACTTCAGGAAGAGCAGTGGAGGACGTGACCCTGTCTACATCAACTGGGGTGTGGTGAACCATCGTTGGTTCCCACTAGATAGTACTGAGCCAGGGTCTGGCCAGTACTACAAGTATGTATATATGTTGCTGTTGGGTTAGGGATGGGTTGTTCTACTTGTTGCTGTTGGGGTTAGGGTGGGGTAGTTACACCTTTGTATTGTGGTATTGTGCTACATCCCAGTCGGGCTCCGCCTCCTGGGAGAGGTATAAAGGTCCCTGCTCTGGCTGGGACCCCTCAGTCTGGGATCGTGTATATAATTGGTAGCTGCCTTGTTACAGCAAATAAAAGCCTTTATTTACTGAGCATCAAGCCTCGTGTATGATAACGCGCATCAAGGGGTGAAGTGGGAAATGTCGAAAACTTCAAGTTTCCAGGTGTCCAGATCACCAAAAATCTGCCCTGGTGCTTCCTCACCGATGTTATAGTTAAGAAAGCCCACTAACGCCTCTATTCTCTCAGGAGGCTAAAGGAATTCAGCATGTCCGCTGCAACTCTCACCAATGTCTGCAGATTACCTTAGAAAGCATTCTTTCTGGTTGTATCACAGCTTGGCATGTCTCCTGCTCTGTCCAAGACCGCAAGAAACTACTATGGGTCGTGAACGAAGCCCAGTCCATCACTCAAACCAGCCTCCCATCCATTGACTCTGTCTACACTTCCCGCTGCCTCGGAAAAGCAGCCAGCATAATTAAGGATCTCATGCACCCCGGGCATTCTCTCTTCCATCGTCTTCCGTCGAGAGAAAGATACAAAAGTCTGAGGTCACATACCAACTGACTCAAGCACAGCTCCTTCCCTGCTGCCGTCAGACTTTATATCATACCTTATATTAAGTTGATCTTTCTCAACGCCCTAGCTATGACTGTTACATTACATTCTGTACTCTCTCCTTTCCTTCTCCCCTATGTACTCTATGAACGGTATGCTTTGTCTGTATAGCACACAAGAAACAATACTTTTCACTGTGTACGAATACATGTCACAATAATAAATCAAATCAAAATAGGAAAGCTTTGGAACTTTAGCCAAGAGGAATAGTGGGATGGTTTAATATTCCCATTGTGTTGATGTATACATTTGCTCACTGTTTCATGGCAGCCTTTCAATCTCTTCCGGCAGATTGCTACCTAAATGGCTGTAAATTGGGAGAGGGGAGTGTGCAGCGGGACCTTGGTGTCCTTGTGCACCAGTCACTGAAGGTAAGCATGCAGGTGCAGCAGGCAGTAAAGAAGGCAAATGGTATGTTGGCCTTTATTGCGAGAGGTTTCGAGTACAGGAGCAGGGATGTGTTGTTGCAATTATACAGGGCCTTGGTGAGGCCACACCTGGAGTATTGTGTGCAGTTTTGGTCTCCTTTTCTGAGGAAGGATGTTCTTGCTCTCGAGGGAGCACAGCGAAGGTTTACCAGGCTGATTCCGGGAATGGCGGGACTGATGTATGAGGAGAGATTGACTAGATTAGGATTGTTTTCGCTGGAGTTCAGACGAATGAGGGGGGGATCTCATAGAGACTTATAAAATTCTAACAGGACTAGACAGGGTAGATGCAGGGAGGATGTTCCCGATGGTGGGGGAGCCCACAGGGGTCACAGTCTGAGGGTTCGGGGTAGGCCATTTGGGACAGAGATGAGGAGACATTTCTTCACCCAGAGAGTGGTGAGCCTGTGGAATTCATTGCCACAGGAAGTAGTTGATGCCAAAACATTGAATGTATTCAAGAGGTGGCTGGATATAGCACTTGGGGCGAATGGGGTCAAAGGTTATGGGGAGAAAGCAGGATTAGGCTATTGAGTTGGACGATCAGCCATGATTGTGATGAATGGTGGAGCAGGCTCGAAGGGCCGAATGGCCTCCTCCTGCTCCTATCTTCAATGTTTCTATGTTTATGACCAGCTCTGTAGGACTCCACCGCCGCGAGTTAATGGTTGTGCAGGATTTACCGTGTGGGATTGAAACAAAAAGTAATATTGCGAACGAGGTAAAAACTGCTGGTCAAATTCGAAAACATATCTACATATAAACAGAACTCTGCACATTTTGATTTGCTTTATTATTGTCACATGTATTGGAATACAGTAACATTATGTTTCTTGTGTGCTATACAGAAAAAAGCATACTGTTCATAGAGTACACCGGGGAAAAGAAAAGGAGAGGGTGCAGAATATAGCACTGCAGTCAGAGCTAGGGTGTAGAGAAAGATTAATTTAATATAAGGTAGGTTCATTCAAAAGTCTGATGGCAGCAGGGAAGAAGCTGCTCTTGAGTCAGTTGGTACGTGACCTCAGACTTTTGTATCCCTTTCCCGACGGAAGAAGGGGGAAGAGAGAATGTCCGGGGTGAGTGGGGTCCTTAATTATGCAGGTTGCTTTTCCGAGGCAGTGGAAGGTGTAGACAATGGATGGGAGGCTGGTTTGCGTGATGGACTGGGCTACGTTCATGACCCTTTGTAGTTTCTTGCGGTCTTGGTCAGAGCAGGAGCCATACCAAGCTGTGATACAGCCAGAAAGGATGCTTTCTATGGTGCATCTGTAAAGGTTGGTGAGAGTCGTAGTGGACATGCCAAATTTCCTTAGTCTTCAGAGAAAGTAGAGGCGTTGGTGGAGTTTCTTAACTATAGCATCGGCATGGGGGTGCCAGGACAGTTTGTTGATGATGATGGGCATTTTAAAAATTCTTTATTCATTTTATGGGATGTGGATGTCGCTGGCTGGCCAGCACTTATTGTCCATCCCTAGTTGCCCTTGAAAAGGTGCTGGTGAGCTGCCTTCTTGAACCGCTGCAGTCCCAGAAGTGGAGGTAGCACCCATTGTCTGTTAGGGAGGGAGTTCCAGGATTTTGACCCAGCCACAGTGAAGGAAGAGCTGATATTTGCAAGTCAGGATGGTGAGTGGCTTGGAGGGGAACTTCAACGTACGTCCTTCGCAAAGTAAGGAACTAAAATAATTTCCTTCTGTGCTTTCTGACCTTGATAACCCTTGCGTCTCCACTTGGGCAGGAACCACCCCAGACTGCTCACTTCACGAGAGAACAGCTAGCACTTTATAAAGTAATTTATTGTGGCTGGAATCTTCAAATAAGCCGAATGTTCCATTGTGTTCCCCGAAAGGCCAAGGGTTTGGAACATTCCCGGAGTGTTTTGAGGATACCACTTGATGCTGTGGTTGCAGTGTACACTTGGAATATACTCACTGAACTGTGCAGCGTTTTGTCATGAACGCAAAGGTCACCCCCTATTAATTGGGAGGAGCCAACTCATTGACAGCAATCTGACACATGGCACCTTCTAACACACCTAACGATTTGGCATTCTGAAGGCTGTTTGCACATGGAACGTTCCAGTGCGTGGCAGAGTCTAGTCTGTAGCTTTAAAGCACTGGAGTCACCTTGCAAAGTTTTTGATCGCTATTGTACCTGTCAGAGAGAGAGAGAGAAATACAACAAGATTGTCACACAATTAGCTTTATATAAATAGCAGTGGAAGGTTCCGTGTGGGAAGCGCCATAGTTACCAGCCCGACAATTAACTCTTTAAAGTCTGGAGCACATTGAAAGTATTGCTCCTTACTCACCTGTCTGCACTTTGCCAAGTACAACAAGCGAAGGGCAGCAGCACCTTTCAGATTAGTGCTGTTATCACAGGGTAAACCTTTGCGAGGTGAGGGCGGAACGGCACTGATGCAATTTGAAACCCACCAACGCGCTCTGAAGGCTGTGGTTCACGGTGGCATGGTGGTTAGCACTGCTGCCTCACTGTTCCAGGGACCTGAGTTCGATTCCCGGCTTGGGTCACTGTCTGTGCGAAGTTTACACGTTCTCCCCATGTCTGCATGGGTTTCCTCCGGGTATTCCGGTTTCCTCCCACAGTCTGAGGATGTGCAGGTCAGGTGGATTGGCCATGGAAAATTGTCTCTTAATGTCCAAAGATGTGTGGGTTAGGTGGATTGGGTATGCTAAATTGCCCCTTAATGTCCAAAGATGTGTGGGTTAGGTGGATTGCCCATGCTAAACTGCCCTTTAATGTCCAAAGATATGTGGGCTAGGTGGATTGCCCATGCTAAACTGCCCTTTAATGCCCAAAGATGTGTGGGCTAGGTGGATTGCCCATGCTAAACTGCCCTTTAATGTCCAAAGATGTGTGGGCTAGGTGGATTGCCCATGCTAAACTGCCCTTTAATGTCCAAAGATATGTGGGCTAGGTGGATTGCCCATGCTAAACTGCCCTTTAATGCCCAAAGATGTGTGGGCTAGGTGGATTGCCCATGCTAAACTGCCCTTTAATGTCCAAAGATGTGTGGGCTAGGTGAATTGGCCATGCTAAATTGCCCCTTAATATCCAAAGATGTGCGGATTAGGTGGATTGGCCGTGCTAAATTGCCCCTTAATATCCAAAGATGTGCGGATTAGGTGGATTGGCCGTGCTAAATTGCCCTATGGTATCCCAGGATGCGTTGGTTAGGGGGATTAGCACGATAAAACATGGGGTTATGGGGATAGGGCCTGGCTGGGATTGTTGATGGTGCAGACTCGATGGCCTCCTTCTGCACTCGAGGGCTTCTATGATCAGCTCTGTTGAGAGGTGATATGCACTGTTGATGTTCTCTGTATGCAGAGATATGCACATGTGTAGTGTTGCTCTACCTCCTGCATGGTGGGGCTTTACTGGTGACCACTGGATTCCACTCCCCTCGATACAGTCAATGCTTGCAGGCATCTTCATCTTAGCAGCTAGCAAGGCTGGACTTCCAGCTGCCCAGTGCAGAGAATTGACTGCATCTACTGATATCCTGGGGAAGGAGTGAGAGTGCGGAGGAAGGGACGGTGGACTATGACTGGATTTGAGCAGCTTAGAAAAACAATGCACATTTTGATTTGATTTATTGTTGTCACATGTACCGAGATACACTATTGTTTTGCATGCTATCCATACGAATTATAGAATCCCTACAGTGCAGAAGGAGGCTATTCAGCCCATCGAGCCTGCACCAACTACGATCCCACCCAGGCCCTACCCCCATTACCCACACATATTTACCCTGCTAATCCCCTTGACACTAAGGGTCAATTTAGCATGGCCAATCCACCTAACCCGCACATCTCTGGAGTGTGGGAGGAAACCGGAGCACCCGGAGGAAACCCACGCAGACAGTGGTTAGCACTGCTGCCTCATAGCGCCAGGGACCCGGGTTCGATTCCCGGCTTGGGTCACTGTCCGTGTGGAGTTTGCACGTTCTCCCTGTGTCTGCGTGGGTTTCCTCCGAGTGCTCCGGTTTCCTCCCACAGTCCAAAGATGTGCAGGTAAGGTGGATTGGCCATGATAAATTGTCTGTTGGTGTCAGGGGGACTGACAGGGTAAATATGTGGGTTTGCAGGAATAGGGCCTAAGTGGGATTGTGGTGCAGACTCGATGGACCGAATGGCCTCCTCCTGCACTGTAGGGATTCTATGATTCTAGTCACCCTGAGGCCGGAATTGAACCCGGGTCCCTGGCGCTGTGAGGCAGCAGTGCTAACCACTCTGCCACCGAGCCGCCCCACATCATACATAGTTCACAAAGGGTCACGACACTCCAGTGCCATCTTGATACATGGATATGGTCAATCCACAGTGAGGTCAGTACCACATCCCCATTCTCTCTCCACTGCCTGTGTTGTGGGGACCGGCTGCCGGGATTATAGGGCCTTGTGTCGAGGTCGGGTGAATTAAAGGAACTCAATCAAAAGGGAAAAGAAATAAAGTTTTAAAATGAACTCAAAAATTAAAGACAGCAACTTGCGCAATGGGTCGCTGCTCTACAGGAATATATCAACAGACAGACAGAGACTGCAAACACGTCAGTGACTCAGGGGGGTTTCAATGAGGGGACGGGGTCTCCATGTTGATTCTGAGGGTCCCAGGGAGGAGGATTTCACTGTCTCAGCCTCTCTCTGTCTCACCTGGTGGCTGGAAATTCACTGCCTCGCCTGCCCCAGAATCAGCCGAGTAAGGTCGTAAAGTCCCGATCAGTGTCCTCACCGCAGCACAGGTATTCAAATGAATCGCAGGCGGTCAGAATGCCCCCACCGCCACCCCCCCCCCCCCCCCACCCGCCACATGTCTATGTTATTGTAATAACAACAACAGCAACCTGGATTTAAATAGCGTCTTTAACACAGCAAAACAACGCTTGGTGTTTCACAGGTGTCAAACAAACAAAAAGGACTGCAAACCTAAGGAGGTTTATGTTCTCCCCGTGTCTGTGTGGGTTTCCTCCACGTGCTCTGGTTTCCTCCCACACACCAAAGATGTGTGGGTTAGGTGGATTGGCCATGCAAAATTGCCCCTTCGTGTCCAAAGATGTGCAGGTTAGATGGATTGGCCGTGCAAAATTGCCCCTTAGTGTGCAAAGATGTGCGGGTTAGGTGGATTGGCCGTGCTAAATTGCCCCTTAGTGTCCAAAGATGTGCGGGTTAGGTGGATTGGCCGTGCTAAATTGCCCCTTAATGTCCAAAGATGTGCAGGTTAGGTGGATTGGCCATGCTAAATTGCCCCTTAGTGTCCAAAGATGTGCGGGTTAGGTGGATTGGCCATGCTAAATTGCCCCTTAGTGTCCAAAGATGTGCGGATTAGGTGGATTGGCCATGCTAAATTTTCCCTTAGCGTCCAAAAGATGTGCAGGATAGGTGCATTGGTCTTGGTAAATTGTCCCTTAGTGTCCAAAGATGTGTAGGTTAGGTGCTTTGGCCATGCTAAATTGTCCCTTAGTGTCAGGGCGATTAGCAGGGTGGGGTTACGGGGATAGGGTCTGGGTGGGATTGTTATCGGTGCAGATTTGATGGGCTGAATGGCCTCCTTCTGCACTGTAGGGATTCTGTGAATCTATGACATTAATACAGGCGACCAATGCCTTGGTCAAAGAGATTTTAAGGGAGAGAGAGAGAGATGTGCCCAGAAGGGGAAATAGGAATTCTGGTCCGAACTGTTTTTTCACTTCCATGTGGAAAGGTGGAGGGAGGAATTCCGAGCAGGGAACAGCCTGGACACGGTGGCCAGTGGTGAAATGGAGAAAATTGGGAATGCACTAGATGCCAGAATGGGAGGATCGAAAAAGTTCCCCGATAGAGTAGGTTAAAGATAAAGAGGGGCAAGGGATGGGTCACAGGCTGACTGGGGATAACGTAATCTCCAGTATTCTGATACAATCAAATTGAACAGACGCTGATTTCTATTCCACTACCATCACCCCCCTTAACACTGGATTGATCACTCCTGATCTTCAATCGTACTTGCGAATGATCATATGTTAGAACATAGAACATAGAACATTACAGCGCAGTACAGGTCCTTCGGCCCTCGATGTTGCGCCGACCAGTGGAACCAATCTGAAGCCCCTCTAATCTACACTATTCCAATATCATCCATATGTTTATCCAATAGTTAAAGGGGGTTTATTTCTTGTTTGAGAATGACATTTTGATTTGATTTATTATTGTCACATGTATTGGCATACAGTGAAAAGTATTGTTTCTTGCGCGCTATACAGACAAAGCATACTGTTCATAGAGTACATAGGGGAGAAGGAAAGGAGAGAGTGCAGAATGTAGTGTTACAGTCATAGCCAGGGTGTAGAGAAAGATCAGCTTAGCAAAAGGTAGGTCCATTCAAAAGTCTGACAGCAGCAGGGAAGAAGCTGTTCTTGAGTCGGTTGGTACGTGACTTTAGTATCTTTTTCCCGACAGAAGAAGGTGGAAGTGAGAATGTCCGGGGTGCGTGGGGTCCTTAATTATGCTGGCTGCTTTTCCGAGGCAGCGGGAAGTGTAGACAGAGTCAATGGATGGGAGGCTGGTTTGAGTGATGGATTGGGCTACGTTCACGACCTTTTATAATTTCTTGCAGTCTTGATTAAAGCAGGAGCCAGACCAAGCTGTGATACATCTGGAAAAGATGCTTTCTGTGGTGCATCTGTAAAAATTGGTGAGAGTCGTAGTGGACATGCCGAATTTCCTTAGCCTCCTGAGGAAGTAGAGGCATTGGTGGGGCTTTTGTAACTATAGCGTCACAGTGGAGGGACCAGGACAGGTTGTTGGTGATCTGGACACCGAGAGACATGAAGCTCTCTTGGTGGGAAAGGATGGGGAGGGGCATGGGGGGAGATACGTTGCCTAGTAACAATCTAACAAGCTAACATTTAGCTGCTGAACACTGGGCAGTGAGGGACAGTACCTGGAATTTTACCGGCCTGCCCGCCACGGGAATCGGAGCGGGTAAGGGGCGGACAATGGGAAGGTCGGAACGAGCCAGGCCATAAAATCCCACCCAGTGGGTTAGTTGCCCGACAATAATTTGCACTAAACGGTCTGGTTTAGTTTGTAAATCCATCCACTGGCCCCAGTCAGGTTAAGGCACCAAATACATTGATGCCGTCATGGTACCAATTTTAGCCGTAATGATAATTTGGATGCACCCACATGTACTCGGGAGGTGCTGGCAGCATCTGCAGGAAATGATGGCAGTAAACTGGTGCGGTCAAGACTGGGTTTTCGTAACCCGGATGGAAAATCTTGTCTCGAAATTTAAAAATCCAACCACATTGCATCCAGCTGGTTACCGCGTGTCCTTCTCTCGCAGTAGTGTTCACGGCACTGGTGTAAATGTGGCAGAGCGCTGCGAGTGAACAGGAGTTCTCACAAGTCCGCACGCTCACTGACAGAGCAAGGTGTAGCTACAATTCCAAATATTTTCGTACCATTCATTTTCCACGGGCCTTGCTTTGTTTGCTATACAAACGGCTTAACATTCCACACAGCTAAATATCATAGAAACCCTACAGTGCAGAAGGAGGCCATTCGGCCCATCAAGCCTGCCTTGACAATTCCATGATGTGGAGATGCCGGCGTTGGACTGGGGTAAACACAGTAAGAAGTCTCACAGCACCAGGTTAAGGTCCAACAGGTTTATTTGGTAGCACAAGCCACGAGCTGTCGGAGCGCTGTGTGGGGTTTGCACAATCTCCCCGTGTCTGCCCGGGTTTCCTCCGGGTGCTCCGGTTTCCTCCCACACTGTGCGGATTAGGTGGATTGGCCATGCTAAATTGCACCTCTGTGTAAGGGGGTACTGGCAGGGTAAATACGTGGGGTTACGGGGTTTCGGAGCAACGCTCCGAAAGCTCGTGGCTTGTGCTACCAAATAAACCTGTTGGACTTTAACCTGGTGTTGTGAGACTTCTTACTGACAATTCCACCCAGGCCCTATCCCCATAACCCCAGGTATTTTTATTTACTTATTAGTGTCACAAGTAGGCTTACATTAACACTGCAATGAAGTTACTGTGATAATCCCCCAGTCGCCACACTCCGGCACCTGTTCGGGTACACGGAGGGAGAATTTAGCATGGCCAATTCACCTAACCAGCACATCTTTGGACTGTGGGAGGAAACCGGAGCACCCGGAGGAAACCCACGCAGACACGGCGGGGGGGGGGGGAGAACGTATAGACTCCACACAGACAGTGACCCAAGCCGGGAATCGAACCCGGGTCCCTGGCGCTGTGAGGCAGCAGTGCGAACCACTGTGCCACCATGCCGCCCACAACCAGACAGGCTTTAAAACAGACTGAAAACCAACAGAACGGACTTTAAAACACGTACACAGGAATTGGGAAGTGAGAGTTCGTTGTAAGTAGAACACACCGATGGCGCAAGGCCGTACAAAACATGGCTCGTGTGTCTTCAATAATTCGCAAGTGTCATTAATTAAGCCACCATTGTGCCACTGCTGGTTCATCTGCCTCTGGACATCAAAGCACCTTCTTTTCAGAAATTAAAGTTTTAATGTTTATTTGTTAGTGTCACAAGTAGGCTTACATTAGCAATGAAGTTACTGTGAAAATCCCCTAATCGCCACACTCTGGCGCCAGTTCGGGGACACTGAGGGAGAATTTAGCACCTAACCAGCATGTCTTTCGGAGTGTGGGAGGAAACCGGAGCACCCGGAGGAAACCCACGCAGACACGGGGAGAACGTGCAGACTCCGCACAGTCAGTGACCCAAGCCGGGAATCGAACCCGGATCCCTGTGAGGCAGCAGTGCTAACTACTGCCACCGTGCTGCTGCCCAGTGCTGAATAGCTTCTCTCTGATGCCAGCTCGTGTTTCTGGGTGCCCTGTGTTGTGGAGGGGGAGTGATGAGTGACACTCGTGTTGCTGAGAAAAATAGAGAATGCTGCATTTATAATGGTGTCTGGTTACTCACCTCATTAACCCAACAGCGCAGTCTGTGCCGATGTTTATACTTCATATCTGGATGGGATTTTTCCGGACACGCTCTCCCCAAGGCCAGCAATTCCTGCCGAAGTCAACAGACTTTTGCATGGTATGCCCTTGCCCGCTACGATTCCCGTGGCAGGGGGAACGGGAAAATTCTGCCCATTTGTGTGGCTATGTAAATCTATATGTATAGAATCATAGAAGCTCTACAGTGCAGAAGGAGGCCATTCAGCCCATCGAGGCTGCACCGACCACAATCCCACCCAAGCCCTATCCCCATAACCCCACGTATTTACCCTGCTAGTACCCCCTTACAGAGAGGTGCAATTTAGCATGGCCAATCCACCTAATCCGCACAGTGTGGGAGGAAACCGGAGCACCCGGAGGAAACCCGGGCAGACACGGGGAGATTGTGCCAACCCCACACAGGTAGTCAGTCACCCGAGGCCGGAATTGAACCCAGGTCCCCGGTGCAGTGAGGCAGCAGTGCTCACCACCGTGCTGCCCATTTTCACATTATTAGATTTAGCATTTTTATATAATATTGATTGATTCACAAGCTGTCAAGAAGCAGTCACAAAATTAAAGAAAAAGGAACGAGGAGATTTGCGAGGGCCTAGGAACACCAAGCAGTAGTAGGGGCTAAGGACATTTTGAGGTGTTGTGGATACGGATAGTGTAGGGCTTAATGCAAACTAGGCACACTGGTCTGTAGTGTACACTTTGCCGTGATGATGTGACTTGTGCATGAGCGATATTTATCTGTAATTTCACCAGCAGACCAACCATACACAGAACTATTTAAAAAGAACTTTCAAAGGACAAGAAGGCAGTGACTAAAGATGGCTGCCACAAGTCACCTGACATTGCAAGTTTCACCAGCTGCTAGAAAGTTCCACTCAGTTGCGATCCGGACATGCCACAACATCGTTCTCTGGAATTTAACACTTGAAGATGCCAACGACCACCTCCAAGGGATGTGTTGGAATGTCCTGGGCATAAAATTTGCATTTCCATAAGACTGTCGACCCCAGCAGAGACAGAAATATTGGAGAAAAATGTTTTCTTTCTCGATATTTACTTCCACATTCACTCAAAGAAAAATGTCCATCCTTGGATGAGACAAGCAGCAAAATTTCATTTCTTGAAGTCTACAAAAACAGGAAAATTCACTGCAGCAACTTGAAGTCGGGAAGACTCCCGACCCCAAAAACAAACAACAGCTCAGAAACTGCCTTTGACTTTCAGCCTCATGAGGTAAAGAGGAAGGCCAGTTTGCAACGGGTTTGAAAGTTACAGAAGGTGCTGGTGGAGTTGCGAATGCAGGAACGATAGTGGAGTAGTTTTTCTTATTCATTTGTGGGACATGGGCATCGCTGTCTGGCCAGCATTTATTGCCCATCCCTAGTTCCCCTTGGGAAGGTGGTGGGGAGCTGCTGACTTGAACAACTGAGTGGCTTGCTAGGCTCTGGAATCACATGTAGTCCAGACCAGGTAAGAATGGCAGATTTCCTTCCCTAAAGATCATTAATGAACCAGATGGGTTTTCCAACAATCGACAATGGTTTCATGATCATCAGTTGATTCTTAATTCCAGATTCTTTTTTTTAATTGAATTCAAATTGCATCATCCCGTGGCAGGATTCGAACCTGTGTCCTCAGAACATTAGCTGGGTTTCTGGATTAATTGTCTGGCGATAATACCACTCGGCCATCGCCTTCCATCTGCTCTCAGGCGCTTGGCTATTTTTACACCACTGGATTTTCTACATGTTAAGCGTTGAGGCCTAGTCTGACTGTCAACCCATATTTTCCTAAATTCGAGCACGATTCCAGTCATAAAGTCTCATTATTTCCAGACTCAAGATATTCCACATGCACTTTGAAAGGAATGAGGGGTAGTAAATGCATTTACATCAAAGAACAGACTATTCAGCTAAAACAATCAGCAGCAAACCACTCTTGAAGAAAGTAAAGTCAAACTTAAGACTTTTTGTGAGGAAAATGAAAAGTTTTGAAAATCTGCACTTCAGAAGTTTACTTTTCACATAAGTTCCTTAGGCAACCACCAATAAGTCTTATTCTGACCCAGCAATGGGAGAACGTAACAGCCAATCAACCTAATTGGTTAAAATCACCTCCACTATACCCGCTATCAAATATGGTCACCATTGACCAGAAATACTGTGAATACTAGAACAGAGTAAGAAGTTTGACAACACCAGGTTAAAGTCCAACAGGTTTATTTGGTAGCAAAAGCCACACAATAACCTGGTGTTGTTAAACTTCTTACTGTGTTCACCCCAGTCCAACGCCGGCATCTCCACATCATGAATACTAGAACAGGTCAGAGGTTAGGAATACTGCAGTGAGCAACTCACCTCCTGACTCCACAAAGCCTGTCCACCATCTACGAGGCACAAGTCAGGAGTGTGATGGAATGCTCCCCACTTGCCTGGATGAGTGCAGCTCCAACAACACTCAAGAAACTCCACACTATCCAGGACAAAGCAGCCCACTTGGTTGGTACCCCAGTCAGTTGTGTGGGTCAGTTGGGGGCTGATGAGTGCGTCAGTTGTATGGGGGAGTGGGCCAGTTGTATGGAGGGGCGGGGGGGGGGGGGGTGTTGTCAGTTGTACCGGACTGAGTTATACTGGAGGGAGTGGGTCAGTTGTAAAGGGGGAGTGGGCAGCTGTACTGGAGAGAGTGGGTCAGTTGTACTGCGGGGAATGGGTCAGTTGTACTGGAGGGAGTGAGTGGGTCAGTAGTCTGGGGGGAGTGGGTCAGTTGTATTGAGGGTGGGTCAGTTGTACTGGACGGAGTGGGTCAGTTATATGGGGGTTAGATCAGTTGTACGGTGGGGGGGGGGGGGGGGGGGGGGGGGCGGGGAGTGGGTCAGTTGTACCAGGGGGGTGAGTGCGTCAGTTGTCCAGGGGTGTCAGTTGTACGGGGGGGGGGGGGGGGGGGGGTGAGTGGGTCAGGTCCTGCCTTCTCTGCTTCCTTCCCTGTGGTTTTCTGGAGTGGGAAGGAATTTCCAGGGTGGGAAGGAATTGACAGGGATAACTTTGGAGCAGCTCCTTTGGGGAACGGCTCTGCGATAGGGAAATATTATTCCAGGATCGGGCATGGCTAGGCTGTGAATGACCCTGTGGGGGGAGGCCATGTTTTGGAGCTCAACAACTGAAGGGATCTCAAGAACATCTGGTTGGTGGAATTTGACAAGTTGGCCTTTTCTCTCTGGGCTGTGCAGTTCTGTGATCTGTCCACTGGGTGGGGTATATCCTGACCGTGGGACACCCCCAGTGAGAGAAGCTTGACTTAACCTTGAGCCTAAAGGGACACTAGCTCGAGGAACTTTAAACCATTCCCGGTGAATCTTGATGGAGCCTGTGATATACACCTGGAAAATTCCACAAAGAATGTTTGACATTTTTCTCATCATGCTGAATATTGGCAAAGTATTTTTAAAAACTGTTAAAAATAGATGTGGTTCCTTCCACGGTGCATTATCCTATAAGGAGAGATTGAGGAGAATGGCCCTGTATTCTCCAGAGGTTTGAAGAATGAGAGGTGACATCATTGAAAGATATAAAGTTCTGATGGGGTTTGACAAGGGATTTGCAGGAAGGATGTGTCTCTTGGCTGGGGGAGCTGTCTAGAAAACTCGGCATCACCACCAGCAGCAACAAAGCCTCCCCCGGTACCACTGCAGGGAAGTCCATTGTCAACTTGTCGGACTACACACTTCAACCAGATGAAATCGAAGTTCTCAGCCGAGGGCTCAATTTCTGCCCCACCACCAAAATAGACCCCATCAGTCTCGCAGCAGACACCGAGGAATTCATCAGGCGAATGAGGCTGCGTGAGTTCTTCCACAAACCCCAAGAGGCCAACAGCGAACACAATGAGACATCCAATGAACCGGAACAGCCGACAGAGAGATCCGTGGTGCAGCAACCGAAGAGGAAAGAGTTGAATTGGACCCCGGAAGGCCGCTGCCCTCGACTCGACATGTATGCCCAAGCCGTCAGGAGTGCGTTAATGCCAGATTCATCAGCCGCACTCACAAGACAGCCCCGAACATCACCCAAGCACAACGCAACGCCGTCCGCGCTCTCAAGACCAACCGCAACATTGTCAACAAACCAGCAGACAAAGGAGGGGCCATCGTCATACTGAACAGAATGGATTACTGCAATGAAGTGTACCAACAACTGAACAACGAGGAACACTACAGTTACCTGCAGATCCGACCAAAGAACACACCCGTCAACTCAGACTGATCAAGATCTTTGATCCGGACCTTCAGAGCACCCTCCGTGCTCTCATCCCACGTACTCCCCGTGTTGGAGATCTCTACTGCCTCCCAAAGATACACAAGGCCAACACACCCGGCCATCCCATCATATCAGGCAATGGGACCGTGTGTGAGAACCTCTCCGGCTACGTCGAGGGCATCCTGAAACCCATTATACAAACAACCCCCAGCTTCTATCGCGACATTACGGACTTCCTATAGAAACTCAGCACACATGGAGCAGTTGAACCGGTAGCACTCCTCGTCACAATGGATGTCTCGGCACTCTACATCAACATTCCCCACAACGATGGCATTGCTGCAACTACCTCAGTACTCAACGCCGACAACTGCCAATCTCCAGATGCAATTTTACAACTCATCTGCTTCATCCTGGACCACAACGTCTTCACCTTCAACAACCAGTTCTTCATCCAGACACATGGAACAGCCATGGGGACCAAATTCGCACCTCAATATGCCAATATCTTCATGCACAGGTTCGAACAAGACCTCTTCACCGCACAGGACCTTCAACCGATGCTATACACTAGATAAATCGATGACATTTTCTTCCTTTGGACTCATGGTGAACAATCACTGAAACAACTATATGATGACATCAACAAGTTCCATCCCACCATCAGACTCACCACGGACTACTCTCCAGAATCGGTTGCATTCTTGGACATATACATCTCCATCAAGGACCGTCACCTCAGCACCTCACTGTACTACAAGCCCACAGATAACCTCATGATGCTCCACTTCTCCAGCTTCCACCCTAAACATGTTAAAGAAGCCATGCCCTACGGACAAGCCCTCCGTATACACAGGATCTGCTCGGATGAGGAGGATTGCTACAGACACCTCTGGATGCTGAAAGATGCCCTCATAAGAACAGGATATGGCGCTCGACTCATTGATCGACAGTTCTGATGCGTCACAATGAAAAACTGCACCGACCTCCTCAGAAGACAAACACGGGACACAGTGGACAGAGTACCCTTCGTCATCCAGTACTTCCCCGGAGCGGAGAAGCTACGGCATCTCCTCCAGAGCCTTCAACATGTCATTGATGAAGATGAACACCTCGCCAAGGCCATCCCCACACCCCCACTTCTTGCCTTCAAACAACCGCACAACCTCAAACAGACCATTGCCCGCAGCAAACTACCCAGCCTTCAGGAGAACAGTGACCACGACACCACACAACCCTGCCACAGCAACCTCTGCAAGACGTGCCGGATCATCGACACGGATGCCATCATCTCACATGAGAACACCATCCACCAGGTACACGGTACATACTCTTGCAACTCGGCCAACCTTGTCTACCTGATACGCTGCAGGAAAGGATGTCCCGAGGCATGGTACATTGGGGAGACCATGCAGACGCTACGACAACGGATGAATGAACACCGCTCGACAATCACCAGACAGGAGTGTTCTCTTCCTGTTGGGGAACACTTCAGCAGTCATGGGCATTCGGCCTCTGATCTTCGGGTAAGCGTTCTCCAAGGCGGCCTTCACAACACACGACAAAGCAGAATTGCTGAGCAGAAACTGAACCAAGTTCCACACACATGAGGACGGCCTCAACCGGGATCTTGGGTTCATGTCACACTATCTGTAACCCCCACGACTTGCCTGGGCTTGCAAAATCTCACTAACTGTCCTGGCTGGAGACAATACACATCTCTTTAACCTGTGCTTAACCCTCTCTCCACTCACATTGTCTGTACCTTTAAGACCTGATTATATGTAAAGACTCGCATTCCAACCATTATTTTGTAAATTGAGTTTGTGTCTTTATATGCCCTGTTTGTGAACAGAACTCCCACTTACCTGATGAAGGAGCAGCGCTCTGAAAGCTTGTGGCTTGTGCTACCAAGTAAACCTGTTGGACTTTAACCTGGTGTTGTGAGACTTCTTACTGTGCTTACCCCAGTCCACATCTCCACATCGGAGCTGTCTAGAACCAGGCCACGCAGTCTTAGAATTAGGGACTGAGGTGAGGAGGAATTTCTTCACTAAGTTGATGGTGAAGCTTCAGAATTCTCTATCACTGTGGGGGCTCAGTTATTGAGTCTGTCCAAACTGATACATTTCTAGATATGAAGGATATCCAGGGACATGGGGATACTGCGGGAAAATGGTGTAGAGTTTGATTAGCCAGGATCCAGCTGAATGGTAAAGCAGGCTCAAAGTACTGTCTCCTATCACCTTTGTTCCTATTCCAGATCTTAACGACTTGCCGTGTGAAAAGGTCTCCATTTTGTCAATTGCCTTGAATCTGTGATCCTTTCACTGTGAGAACAGTTTCTCCCCGTTTCCTCTATAGGTGGTACAGTGGCACAGTGGTTAGCACTGCTGCCTCACAGCACCAGGGACCCGGGTTCAATTCCGGCCTCGGATCACTGTCTGTGTGGAGTTTGCACGTTCTCCCCGTGTCTGCGTGGGTTTCCTCTGCGTCCACCAGTTTCCTCCCATAGTCCAAAGATGTGGAGGTTAAGTGGATTGGCCATGCTAAATTGCCCCTTAGTTTCGGGGATTAGCAGCGTAAATATGTGGTTGTGGGAACAGAGCCTGGGTGGCATTGTGGTCGGTGCAGACTCGATGGGCCGAATGGCCTCCTTCTGCACTGTAATGATTCTATTCTATGGTTCGCTATTCAGGCAGCTCGTGATTTTGAACATCCCTATCATAGAAATCATAGAAACCCTACAGCACAGAAAGAGGCCATTCAGCCCATCGAGTCTGCACCGACCACAATCCCACCCAGGCCCTACCCCCATATCCACCCACTAATCCCTCTAACCTATGCATCTTAGGACACTAAGGGCAATTTTAGCATGGCCAATCAACCTAACCCGCATATCTTTGGACTGTGGGAGGAAACCGGAGCACCCGGAGGAAACCCACGCAGACACAAGGAGAATGTGCAAACTCCACACAGGCAGTGACCCAAGCCGGGAATCGAACCCAGAGCTGTGAAGCAGCAGTGCTAACCACTGTGCTACCGTGCCGCCCCAAGTCTCCCCTCGACCTTCACTTCTCCAAGGAGAACAGTCCGAACATCCCCCCCACCAACCTGCCTCCATGACTGAAGCTTCTCATCCCCAGAGCCACTCTCATGAATAATTTCTTTTTCAGTAAAATGAATGAAATGATGTGAGGGTCATTGAGGAGGTGCGGAGGGAGATTCACCTGCAAGGTTCCAGGGATGAGGGGATTTTATCTACAAGGGCAGGGTTGGAGAAGAAGGGATTGCTCTTCTTGGAGCAAAGAAGAGTGAGGGAAGATTTGATAGAGGTGTACAAGGTTACAGCGGACTAAGGGTAGAATTTGACTGCCCCTCCCACCAGCAGGGTGTTCCAATCCCACCCAAGTTGATGGAGTTTAGACAGAGTCACTGACTCCTGTGCCCCCGCCCCTGCTGAAAGATTCCACCATTGGATAAGGCTGACAAGGACAAGCGGCTAGTTTGATGGTGCAAGGACAAGGGCAGACAGTTGAAAGGTTTCAAACAAGAGATACAGGCCGGAATTTTACCGATCCTGGGGCAGGCACGGCTCGCAGAATGGAATTCTCTGCTGGCCGAGGGCGGGATTTTACGAGCCTCGCCCAAGCAAGGTCGTAAAATGCCAGCTACAGTTGGATGTGAGGAAGAACTTTTATACCCAGCGTGTACGGGGAGGCGATGGCCAAGCGGTATTACCGCTAGACTATTAATCCAGAAACTCAGCGAATGTTTTGGGGACCCAGGTTCGAATCCCACCACGGCAGATGGTGGAATTTGAATTCAGCAAAATAAATATCTGGAATTAAGAATCTGTTGATGACCATGAAACCATTGTTGATTGTTGGAAAAGCCCATCTGGTTCCCTAATGTGAAGGTTAGCTGAATGGGCCATGCTAAATTCTCCCTCAGTGTACCTGAACAGGTGCCGGAGTGTGACGACTAGGGGATGTTCACAGTAACTTAATTGCAGTGTTAATGTAAGCCTAAGACCATAAGACCATAAGACATAGGAGCGGAAGTAAGGCCATTCGGCCCATCGAGTCCACTCCACCATTCAATCATGGTTGATTTCAACTCCATTTACCCGCTCTCTCCCCATAGCCCTTAATTCCTCGAGAAATCAAGAATTTATCAATTTCTGTCTTGAAGACGCTCAACGTCTCGGCCTCCACAGCCCTCTGTGGCAATGAATTCCACAGACCCACCACTCTCTGGCTGAAGAAATTTCTCCTCATCTCTGTTCTAAAGTGACTCCCTTTTATTCTAAGGCTGTGCCCCCGCGTCCTAGTCTCCCCTGTTAATGGAAACAACTTCCCTACGTCCATCCTATCTAAGCCGTTCATTATCTTGTAAGTTTCTATCAGATCTCCCCTCAACCTCCTAAACTCCAATGAATATAATCCCACGATCCTCAGACGTTCATCGTATGTCAGGCCTACCATTCCTGGGATCATCCGTGTGAATCTCCGCTGGACCCGCTCCAGTGCCAGTATGTCCTTCCTGAGGTGTGGGGCCCAAAATTGCTCACAGTACTCCAAATGGGGCCTAACCAGTGCTTTATAAAGCCTCAGAAGTACATCCCTGCTTTTGTATTCCAAGCCTCTTGAGATAAATGACAACATTACATTTGCTTTCTTAATTACGGACTCAACCTGCAAGTTTACCTTTAGAGAATCCTGGACTAGGACTCCCAAGTCCCTTTGCACTTTAGCATTATGAATTTTGTCACCGTTTAGAAAATAGTCCATGCCTCTATTCTTTTTTCCAAAGTGTACGACCTCGCACTTGCCCACGTTGAATTTCATCAGCCACTTCTTGGACCACTCTCCTAAACTGTCTAAATCTTTCTGCAGCCTCCCCACCTCCTCAATACTACCTGCCCCTCCACCTATCTTTGTGCCTATTTGTGACTAATAAATAAATAATCTTTAATGTTCTTTAGGGAAGGAAATCTGCCGTCCTTACTTGGCCT
Organism: Mustelus asterias; assembly: GCF_964213995.1. Classification (NCBI taxonomy): domain Eukaryota; kingdom Metazoa; phylum Chordata; class Chondrichthyes; order Carcharhiniformes; family Triakidae; genus Mustelus; species Mustelus asterias. Next base: position 88,317,146 of record NC_135815.1, on the reverse strand, counting down.
GGCCTATATGTGACTCCAGAGCCACAGCAATGTGGTTGACTGTCAACTACTCTTGGGCAACTAGGGATGGGAACTAAATGCAGGCCACCAGCAATGCCCATATCCCACAAATGAATAGAGTGGTTACGAACTTGCTACCCACTAAACTAATGCAAGCTGAGATGACTGATTTCAAAAGGAAGTGGAGTGGCCACTTGAGGGAAGGTAATATGCGGAACCAAGCCAACGGAGCGGGCAATGATTTGATTTATTATTGTTGCATGCATTGGGATACAGTGAAAAGTATTGTTTCTTGCGCGCTATACAGACAAAGCATACCGTTCATAGAGAAGGAAAGGAGAGAGTGCAGAATGTAGTGTTACAGTCATAGCTAGGGTGTAGAGAAAGATCAACTTAATGCAAGATAGGTCCATTCAAATGCTGGGAAGAAGCTGTTCTTGAGTTGATTGGTATGTGGCCTCAGACTTTTGTATCTTTTTCCCGACGGAAGAAGGTGGAAGAGAGAATGTCCGGAGTGCGTGGGCTCCTTGATTATGCTGGCTGCTTTTCTGAGGCAGCGGGAAGTGTAGACAGAGTCAATGGAAGGGAGATTGGTTTGAGTGACGATCTGGGCTTCGTTCATGACCCCTTGTAGTTTTTTGCGGTCTTGGGCAGAGCAGGAACCATACCAAGCTGTGATACAACCAGAAAGAATACTTTCTATGGTGCATCTGTAAAAGTTGGTGAGAGACTTAGCAGGCATGCCAAATTTCCTTAGTCTTCTGAGAAAGTAGAGGCAATGGGAACTGATTGGATTATTCAGTCTCAGGGCGGAATTCTCCCATCCCACACGTTGTGGGAATCATAGCATGCGGGACAGGACCATGCAAAGGTTCGTTGACCTTAGGTGGGGATTTCTGGTCTTGGGGTGAGCATGGCCGGAGAATCCCGCCCACACTTATCACCGAATGGCCTTGTTGTCCACTGTGATAATGATTATACGGGCAGGATTTGATGGCCCTTCCTGCCGGTGGGGGATCTTTTGGTTCCACCAAATGTGACCACCCCCCTCTGTAGTAGTCACATCCCCTTGCATAGGTTGTAGTTGGTAGCCTTCACAACACAGCAATAATATTAAGCTGGGATTCTCTGACCTCGCCCACAGCTGGGATTCTCCAGTCCCGCTGCAGTGAATGGAGATTTGACTGAGTGCCAAATTTTCCGTTCTCGCTGGCAGCGGCATGTGAATGGCCGGAGAATTCCAGTCCTTGTTCCTACGTTCAAGACTCCGTCCTCTTAATAGAGGTTTATAAGATTTATAAGGTTGACAGGCGCATCTTGAGGGCCTGACTTAAACTCGAGGCTGGGAGTCTTTGAGGATGATTTTAACCTGACCCGACCATTGGAAAACCCACCTGATTGGGTGCAATGCTGATTTTCCATCCTGCCTGACTTTTCTTATCTCCATTATACTCAATGAAGACTAATATCGGGCAGGTTCTAACATCCGCCTTATATCCAATCCCGTGGTTCTCCCAGTGGGTGGATTAGCTAAAATCACACCCGGATCTGGCAGGCCCATTTTAAATAGAGATGGTCAACTTGATAACCTTTGAGTGGAAACACTCCCAGTGGGGAAGGGGAAATAGGGATCCCACCTGGAGGTGGCCTACCAACAGCAGCAAGATGGATCAGAAACTGGCTAAATAATAGGACACAAAAGTTAGTGATAGAAGGCTATTCGAGTGACTGGAGCCCAGTGTCCAGTGGTGTACCAGGAGGATCAGTGCTGGGATCCTCATTGTTTGTTATATACATAAATAGCAGCGGCACGGTGGCGCAGTGGTTAGCACTGCTGCCTCACAGCGCCAAGGACCTGGGTTCAATTCTCGTCTTGGGTCACTGTCTGTGTGGAGTTTGCACGTTCTCCCCGTGTCTGCGTGGGTTTCCTCCGGGTGCTCCAGTTTCCTCTCAGTCCAAAGATGTTCGGGTTAGATGCATTGGCCATGCTAAATTGCCCCCTAGTGTCCTGGATCGTGTAGATTAGAAGGATTAGTGGGGTAAATGTGTGGGGTTGTGGGGATAGGGCCTGGGTGGGATTGTGGTCGGTGCAGACTTAATGGGCCGAATGGCCTCCTTCTGCACTGTGGGGATTCTATGATGAAAATGTGCGGGGAATGTTAAGCAAGTTTGCAGACAACGCCAAGATTGGTAGGGCGGTAAATAGTAAAGAAGATGGTCACAGCTTACAGGAAGATATAAAATCATAGAAGCCCCACAGTGCAGAAGGAGGCCGTTCAGCCCATTGAGTCTACACTGACAACAATCCCACCCAGGCCCTATCCCTGTAACCCTGTATTTACCTTGCTAATTGCCCTGGCACCATGGGGCAATTTAGCTTGGTCAATCAACCTAACCCACACATCTTTGGGCTGTGGGAGGACCTGGAGCACCCGTAGGAAACCCACGCAGACACGGGGAGAACGTGCAAACTCCACGCAGACAATCACCCAAGGCCAGAATTGAACGCAGGTCATGGCGCTGTGAGACAGCAGTGCTGACCATTGTGCCACCGTACTGCCCTATAGGTGGGTTGGTCAGATCAGTAGAGCAGTGGCAGCTAGTATTTAATCCTGATAAGTGCATGGTGAAGCTCTTTGGAAGAAGAAACAAGATGGAGTATTTAATGAATGGAAGGACACTGGGAAGCTCAGAGGAAAGAGGGATCTTGGGGTAATTATTCACAGATCCCTGAAGACAGAGCCAGGCGAATTGGATAGTTAAGAAGGCATATGGGACACTTGCTTTCATCAGCCATGGTATAGAGTATCAGAGCAAGGAGGTAATGTTGAAGCTGTACAGAACGTTGGTTGAGCCACGGCTGGAATACTGCGTGCAGTTCTGGTCACCTCACTACAGGAAGGATGTGACTAGACAGGGTACAGAGGACTCACCAGGATGTTGCCTGGAATGGAGCATTGGAGCCATAAGGAGAGACTGCATAAGCTTGGATTGTTTTCTTTAGAGCAGGGAAGGCTGAGGGGGGACATGTTTGAGGTGTATAAGACTATGAGAGATATGGACAAGATGAATAGGGGAGCAGCTGTTCCCCTTGGTTGAGGGGTCAGTCACGGAGGGGGCATAGTTTTAGGGTAAGGGGCAGGAGATTCAGAGGGAATTTGAAAAAATCTTTTTCCTCCGAAGGTGGTGGGAATCGGGAATGAACTGCCTGGGAAGGTAGTGGAGGCTGGAAACCTTACAACCTTTAAAAAGTATTTGGATGAGCACTTGAAATACCATAACATTCAAGTTCAGGAAAATGTGATTTGCCTTTGGTGCTAGTGATTGTCAGCGCAGACTCGATGGGGCCTTTTTTGCGCTGTATGACTCTTTGTGTGGGATTTTATGGCCTTAGTCATCCCGAAACCATAAAATCCCGCCCAAGGTCAACAGGCCTTTCCATTGTCCGCCCCTCGCCCGCTCTGATTCCCATGATAGGCAGAGCGGTAAAATTCCAGCCTGTGACTCTACAACGTCAGGAGAAAGATCAGGAGGGGCAGGGAGGAAGCAAGGTTAGCAGAGCCTTTGATGTTCGCCGTGGGAGCTCATGGGGTCACTCTTACTTTCAAGGGTGCCTCCTCATGGGACCGCACTTCCTGAGGTTGGAGATCCCTATTTTGAGAAGTTATTGACCAGTGTGGGAAAGGGGTGTTGTTTTAAAATCAGACGAAACAAGTAATGACATCGAAAGGAAAAGGAAAATTCTGGAACAGACGGCCCCATTGAACGGAATCATTGATTGGTCACTATCTTTTGCTGTTTCTCTGTAAATAAAATGGATACAGTTCTTATCTGTTCCCCTGAACAATATGAACACGTGAACGACAGCCAGTCCCACGCAGTGGCTGTGCGTCACAATACATAGAATCCCTACAGTGCAGAAGGAGGCCATTTGGCCCCTCAGTTCTACACCGACCACTATTCCACCCAGGCCCTATTCCCATAACCCCACATATTTACCCTGATAATCCCCCTGACACTAGGGTCAATTTAGCACGGCCAATCAACCTAACCCGCACATCTTTGGCGTGTGGGAGGAAACCGGAGCACCCGGAGGAAACCCACACAGACACAGGGAGAATGTGCAAACTCCACACAGACAGTGACCCGAGGTCGGAATTGAACCCGGGTCCCTGGCGCTGTGAGGCAGCAGCGCTAGCCACTGTGCCACCGTGCCGCCCATCTCCTCCTTCACCCTGCCCAAGACTGAGTGAGCTTCCCTGGAGGTGAATTGAAGCGAAACTCAAACATGCAGTGGAAACCTATGGGAGGTGAACCATTACCCCGGTAACACATTACTGTCTAATCCAGCTGGAGTGGTCAATAAGTCTCCAAGGCCTGAGGGTCACACTACCTGCGATGGAAAAACAATTACCTCAGCATTTGTCTCCGTCATTGGTAGTCGTGTTTGGATGAGCAGAGAATCTGATCAAAGCAGCACTGGCTAATGAAATGAGATGCTGCCAACTGCACAGACCTTAGTGCCAGACCACACATCCAAACACTCCCATTGAGCTTATTTGTGCTTTTGTCCCACTTACATGACAACACGACTCTCAGAAACATTGTTTTGAAGTGTTCACTTTCTGAGGGACAGGGTGAGAGAGAACTGTTGAAATCTCAGACCCTCCTTCCCAACTGCCCGTGATCAGTCACGTTTGGAGAGGAAGGCACGTGCGTGCATCTTGAACCCCCGAGTTTGAGGATGATTTGAATAACCAGCAGCAAGTTTTTGTGGGTTTAAAATGAAGCAAGGTGAGTGCTTGTTTCAGCACTGATCCCAATATCTGACGCTACGGCGCCCACCCACATAATCACACATACACTCAAGTACAGAGGAAGGAATAGTGCACTTTTACCAGTTACAAATGAAAAATGAATAGTTTGTGATTCTGGTGGTGACCTCGTTTTGGAGAAGATACGGTGCTGGTTGGATGGAAGTTCTTCTTCACACTTGGAGTGTGGTTTAGGTGAAGTTAGCAACCAAACAGTTGCCCAAGTTGTTCGCAGGATTTTCTCAAAATGATGACCTTCCCATAGGTAAGTAAATCAGTTTCTTGTAGTTGCAATACCAGGAGGTTAGTTTGCTGCTTTTGGCGGGTCAGGAATGGAACAGGCTTTGAGAGGTTGCGATGTGGTAGCTTTTACATCTTTCTCAGGTGTGGATGTTACTGCCTTTTCTCTGTCTCTCCCTTTCTGCACACAGCAAAATTGAAAGGGGCAAACATCGTGGCTGCCCCACCATGTGACTCCACACGATTATGGACACACCACAGCTTGGTGTGGCTCCTGCTCTATCCGAGACCGCAAAAAACTCCAAAGGGTTGCGAATGTAGCCCAGTCCATCAGGAAAACCAGTCTCCCATCCACTGACTCCGTCCACACTTCCCACTGCCTCAGGAAAGCAGCCAGCATAATCAAGGCGCCCACGCACCCTGGAACATATTCCCTTCCACCTTCTTCCGTCGGGAAAAAGGTACAAAAGTCTGAGGTCACGTACCAACCGACTCAAGAACAGCTTCTTCCCTGCTGCCATCAGACTTTTGAATGATCCTATTACGTATTAAGGTGATCTTTCTCTTCACCCCATCTGTAACTGCTACACTATATTCTGTATCCTCTCCTTTTCTTCACCCTTCTTTTTCTATGAATGGTATGCTTTGTCTGTATAACGTGCAAGAAACAATACTTTTCGTTGTATCCCAATACATGGGACAATAATAAATCAATACAGTTCCTTTACTAAACATGGTGGGATTCTTAGATTGATGCACCACATCTTGTTCTAAAAACCTTGATGGGCTAAGGCGATTATTTTCTTGTTTTCAAAAGACCCATTCAAATTAAGAATGCCTTTTGATGGTCCTCCCAAGATATCTGCAATTAAGAACTTTCAGTTCGGAATGCCTGTCTGCCTGTCTTTAAGACTGTGTTCTTGAATGCATAAATCATCTGACCGGCTTGGGTCACTGTCTATGTGGAGTTTGATGTGGAGATGTCGGCGTTGGACTGGGGTGGGCACAGTAAGAAGTCTCACAACACCGGGTTAAATTCCAACAGGTTTATTTGGAATCACAAGCTTTCGGAGCACCGCTCCTTCATCAGGAAGGCACTTGAAAGCTCGTGATTACAAATAAACCTGATGGACTTCAACCAGGTGTTGTGAGACTTCTTATTGTGTGGAGTTTGCACATTCTCCCCGTGTCTGCGTGCGTTTCCTCCGGGTGCTCCGGTTTCCTCCTATAGTCCAAAGATATGCGGGTTAGGCTGATTGGCCGTGCTAAATTGCTCCTTAGTGTTAGGGGGACTAGCTAGGGTAAATGCATGGGGTTATGGGGATAGGGCCTGGGTGGGATTGTGGTCGGTGCAGACTCGATGGGCCGAATGGCCTCCTACCGCATTGTATGATTCTAATCTACAACCAGGCTCATTGGTGAATCTCTGGAATTCTCTGCCCACTGAAGTGGTGGAGGCTACCTCGTTGAATATGTTTAAATCACGGATAGATGGATTCCTGATCGGTAAGGGAATTAGGGGTTATGGGGATCAGGCGGGTAAGTGGAACTGATCCACATCAGATCAGCCATGATCTTATTGAATGGCGGGGCAGGCTCGAGGGGCTAGATGGCCTACTCCTGCTCCTATTTCTTATATTCTTATGTATATGGTGCCTATGTGTTTGGGTGAAGTTAAGATGTAGATCAGAAGTGGAATAGATTTGAGGGGCTGAATGGCCTATACTGTTCTTATGAGTTAAAACTCAATTGAACATCAGGAAGATTAAAGCCTCCAGATTCCTTCCTCTATCCCAGTTGATTGTTTAAGCTGAACCCCACAAACATGTGAGGAGGTTCAGAGGGGATTTGAGAAAACATTTGAGCTGGAACATGGTCCCACTCTCCTGGTGTCCATGCCTCCATTCCCTCCCCACACCCTCCCCACACCTAACCAGTCAGCAATTGGCCATTGCTCCTGTTCCCTCAGTAATTAACCCCTCGCCTTCAGCAAATTTGGAAACATTGTCCGGGATTTTCCTGCCACGTGTGCCCCAAGACTAGAAATTCCCAGTGGGCGACACGGTGGCACAGTGGTTAGCACTGTTGCTTCACAGCGCCAGGAACCCGGGTTCAATTCCAGCCTTGGGTGTCTGTCCGTGTGGAGTTTGCACATTCTTCCCGTGTCTGCGTGGGTTTCCTCCGGGTGCTCCGGTTTCCTCCCACAGTCCAAAGATGTGCAGGATGGGTGAATTGGCCATGGGGAATGTGTGGGGTTATGGGGATAGGTCATGACAGAGGGCATGGATAAGTTACTCAGGCGGCACAGTCGCGCAGTGGTTAGCACTGCTGCCTCTCAGCACCAGGGACCTGGGTTCAATTTCCAGCTTGGGTCACTGTCTGTGCGGCACATTCTCCCCGTCTCTGCGTGGGTTTCCTCCCACAGTCCAAAAATGTGCGGGTTAGGTGGATTGGCCATGCTAAATTGGCACTGAATGTCAGGGGGACTAGCTGGGGTAAATGCATGGGGTTATGTGGATAGGGCCTGGTTGGGGCTGTGATCAGTGCAGACTCGATGGGCCGAATGGCCTCCTTCTGCACTGTAGGACTCTATTCTATAAACTTTAAATGGTCTGCCGAGTTCTCTGTCCCGCCCATTACCATTCCTGCAGCGGACAGGGCCAGAAAAGTTCTCCCTTTATCCACCTCCCACCAGGAATGGGTTGGCAACCCTGAAAGGATGTGGAATTCCATCTCTTCAGCCAAAATCCGGCCCCTGATCCCTGGAGCTGCTCCTCCTGCTGTGAGCAAAGTGGAATGGCTGACAGAAATACAATGCGCTCCTACAAGGAAAACCCTTCTTTGATCCTTCTATGCTGCCTTTCACAGGGGCTATGATACCTCACTGAGGAGACCACCTAGACCAGTTCACTGCAAGACAAGGGGAAAGAGAAAGTAAAGGACTGACAGCAGAAAGCCTGATATGAAAATAGTGAACGCTGCTTATATTTATTGTTGTATCATCTGTGAAGAGCTAGGAACTAATCATTCTGTGCAAGTGTTCCAGGGGGCTATATTTCATGGCTGCACTGAACACTGACATAACGTGTAACCGAACCAGTTCAAACCGGTCCTTCTTTCGTATCTTAAATCATAGAATCCCTACAGAGCAGAAGGAGGCCATTCGGCCCATCGAGTTTGCACCAACCACAATCCCACTCAGGCCCTATCCCCATAACCCCATGCATTTACCCTGCTAGTCCACCTGACACTAAGGGTCAATTTAGCACGGCCAATCCACCTAACCCGCGCATCTTCAGAGTGTTTTTTGATTTGATTTATTATTGTCACGTGTATTAGTATACAGTGAAAAGTATTGCTTCTTGCGCGCTATACAGACACAGCATACCATTCATAGAGAAGGAAGCGAGAGAGTGCAGAATGTAGTGTTACAGTCATAGCTACCTGGAGGAAGCCCACGCAGACATGGGGAGAATGTGCAGACTCCGCACAGACAGTGAGCCGAGGCCGGATTCGAACCTGGGTCCCTTGCACTGAGAGGCAGCAGTGCTAACCACTGTGCCAGGTGATCATTACCAACTTCAAGGATCCAAAGGACAAGGACATTTCTGGCACTGGTAACACGTTTGGCAAGTCAATTGGAGAGAGAAAGGGCAATTCCGCATCTTATTTCTGACATAGGAGGCGGGATTCTACGGCCTCGCTTGACCTGAGACCAGAAAATCCCACCTGAGGTCAACAGACATTTTCATTGTCCGCCCTCGCCCGCCCTGAATCCGTACCAAGCGGGGCGGTAGAATTCCAGCGAGGATGTCTATCCAAAACTTGAAACTCCTGTTGACGGGCCTGCTGCAACATAATCTGCATTTTCCCAGGGGGAATTTTATTCCAACACCACTTGGTCGGTGGAAAGTGTCCCTAAGCTTGTAGCTTACGGCTGGGAACAGCTTGTTTACAGATATCAGGCTGGTGTTGTGATGTTGATAATATCATCATGCCATAACTTTAGCATTGCTGCCTGAAGCAGTGAGGTTAGCTAGAAAGAGAACTAAAGTCTGCCACAGCTATTAATGGCAAGCACGTTTGATTGTCAGCTGTTAGATAACCAACAAGGAGTGTGATGGAATACTCCCCACTTGCCTGGATGGGTGCAGTTCCAACAACACAAGAAGCTCGACACCATCCAGGACAAAGCAGCCCTGCTTGGTTGCTACCCCGTCCACAAACATCCACTCCCTCCACCACTGACACATAGTAGCAGCCTTGTGTACCATCTACAAGATACACTGCAGGAAATCACCAAGGTTCCTTAGGCAGCCCCTCCCAAATCCACTACCATCTAGAAGGACAAGGACAGTAGGCACATGGGAACACCACCACCTGGAGGTTCCCCTCCAAGTCACTCACCACCATGACTTGGAAATAGATTGCCGTTCCTTCAGTGTTGCTGGGTCAAAATCCTGGAATTCCCTCCCTAACGGCACTGTGTCTGTACTTACATGATGTGGCGATGCCGGCGTTGGACTGGGGTGAACACAATAAGAGTTTTAACAACACCAGGTTAAAGTCCAACAGGTTTATTTGGTAGCAAATGCCATTAGCTTTCGGAGCGCTGCTCCTTCAAAGAACAAAGAACAAAGAACAGTACAGCACAGGAAACAGGCCCTTCGGCCCTCCAAGCCTGTGCCGCTCCTTGGTCCAACTAGACCAATCGTTTGTATCCAACCATTCCCAGGCTGCTCATGTGACTATCCAGGCAAGTCTCCTCAGATATGAATACAGAATACAATATTCTGTAACTTGATTTTGTGTCTCTGTGCACTGTTTGAGAGCAGATTTCCACTCCATCTGACGAAGGAGCAGCGCTCCGAAAGCTAATGGCATTTGCTACCAAATAAACCTGTTGGACTTTAACCTGGTGTTGTTAAAACTCTTTCTGTACTTACACCTCAGGGATTACAGCGGTTTGAGAAGGCAGCTCACCACCACCTTCAAAGGGCAATTAGGGATGGGCAATAAATGCTGGTCTAGCCAGCTATGCCCACATCCCATAAAATGAATTTAAAAAAACACAGTATCACCAATGGCAAAATGGCAAACACATGGCACTCTAGGCTGACAGAACACCAACAGATATCATCTTAAACTGGAGCACACATGGCACCATTGGTCACAAGAGTAACAATGGATTGCACCATTGACTGTAACACATCAAAGAGGGAGGATACCAATGCATAACACCATGTCTAGGACAATACATGGTACCACAGTACACAGGGTGCAAACATTTGGCACACAGTTTAAGGTGCCAACTTACACACCATATAGAATCCAAATAGACACCATCATGGGTACCTTCTCATGGTAGAGTTTGTAGGATTCCAATACCTGCCACCTCCAAGCATAGGATACCAACATGTGGCATCACAGTGCATAGGATACCTCGGAAAAGCAGCCAGCATAACCAAGAACTCCACGCACCCCGGACATACCCGTTTCCACCTTCTTCCATTGGGAAAAAGATACAAAAGTCTGAGATCACGTACCAACCGACTCAAGAACAGCTTCTTCCCTGCTGCCATCAGACTTTTGAATGGATCTACCATATATTAAGCGGATCTTCCTCTACGTCCTAGCTATGATTGTAACATGATATTCTGCACCCTATCCTTTCCTTCTCCCCTATGTACTCTATGAATGATATGTTTTGGCTGTATAGTGCGCAAGAAACAATACTTTTCAGTGTCCCAATACATGTGACAATAATAAATCACATCAAAGTATGGCATCACAGTGCATAGGATACACACATAAATGCAACACCACAACACATAGGATGGCAACACAGATCACAAGGATGTTTGGAATATCTCAGTTGTCTATAGCTCCATGCTGCCATGTGGATCATATCCAACACTTGGTATTGCCTCTGCTTTGGAATTCTGCAGGACATGATACTATGTGTTGGCAACCTACTGTCCCTTGGGGCTCTGGATTGTATCCCAGACACCCTTATGATTTATGTTGCCATCCTACGGTGCTGTGGGTTCTTGGCCATTATTGGCTCTTCCTCCACTTTTTCCATGGCAACCCTAGTAACATATCGGAACATAGGAATTATGAGCAGAAGTAGGCAAATTCAGCCCTTTGAGCCTGCTCCGCTGTTCAATGACTGATCTCTCCCTGATCTCAAATCCACCTCCCCACCTGTTCCCCATATCACCTTATCCTTTTTTTTATTAGAAATATATCTATCCCTTGAAACCGTTTAATGATTCAGACTCAACCGTGCCATGGGGCAGCGGGACTTCCACCGATTCACAATCCTCTGCAAGAAGTAGTTCCTCCCCATCTCTCAGTGGAACACAGATGGAAAGACCACTGGGAAATTGGGCATTCAGCTACCTAGGAAGGGATGGGTGATGTTGTGGGTGAGGGTGGTAGGGTGGTGACGGGGAAATCTTGCTGGCGAGGGTAAGGTGAGATTGGGCGTAGGGTAATCACCTTCCAAAGCAGCTTGATTGCCCTCTGATTTCGGGAGCACTCCACACATCCTCCACACTTCCACATGCTCCCAAAGATAGGGGAGTCTAAAACTAGAGGGCATAGATTTAAGGTGAGAGGGGAGAGATACAAAAGGGTCCAAAGGGACAATTTTTTTCACACAGAAGGTATTGAGTATCTGGAACGAGCTGCCAGAGATTAGTAGCAGAGGCCTCTTTTAAAAAGCATTTAGACAGTTACATGGGTAGGGTGGGCACAGTATGAAGTCTCACAACAGCAGGTTAAAGTTCAATCGGTTTATTTGGTATCACGAGCTTTCGGAGCGCTGCTCCTTCATGACTCACCTGATGAAGGAGCAGCACTCCGAAAGCTCGTGATACCAAATAAACCTGTTGGACTTTAACCTGGTGTTGAGAACTCTTACTGTGCCCTCCACATTACTGGCATCTCCATATCATGGGTAAGATGGATATAGAGGGATATGGGCCAAATGCAGGCAATTGGGACTAGCTTAGTGGTTAAAAAGAAGGGGCGGCATCGACAAATTGGGCCAAAGGGCCTGTTTCCATGCTGTAAACCTCTATGACTTTTCATTAGGAGAACGAAACTTTCACAGGAGTCTGTATATAGCTGATTCACGTCACTGAAATAAATAGTTTGCCTCGAAAACAGTTTTCAAATGGAATTAAATTTCAATTTTATAATGGACATGCTGTGCTTTAAAGAGAGGATGTGTCACCTCCAGCAGTGGGCTTCCAGAAATGTCTGTACAGAATGGACTTCTTGAATAATTCATGGTCAGTTGCTGGAGATATTTGTATCTCATTGCTGGCTATGACATATTGTATTAATGCCACTCATTTAAAATATAATACTTCAATTCAGACATGGAATTACTTACCTCGTCTCTATTTAAAGATTTTTTCATAGGATGTGGGTGTCGCTGGCTAAACCAGCGTTTGTTGCCCATCCCTTCATCACCCTTGAGAAGGTGGTGGGTGAGCCCCCTTCTTGAACCGCTGTAGTCCCTGTGGTGTAGGTACATCCACGGTGCTGTTAGGGAGGGATCTGGTGACAGAGGAGGAACGGCCGATATATTTCCAAGTTAGGATGGTGATGTGCGTTATCATACACGAGGCTTGATGCTCAGGAAATAAAGGCTTTTATTTGCTGTAACAAGGCAGCTACTAATTATATACACGATCCCAGACTGAGGGGTCCCAGACAGAGCAGAGACCTTTATACCTCTCCCAGGAGGCGGAGCCCGACTGGGATGTACCACAATAACTATAATACAAGGTGTAACAGCCCAACCCTAACCCCAACAGCAACAAGTAGAACAACCCATCCCAAACCCCAACAGCAACATATATACATACTTGTAGTACTGGCCAGACCCTGGCTCAGTACTATCTAGTGGGAACCAACGATGGTTCACCACAGATGGTGAGTGGCTTGGAGGGAGACTTGCAGGCGGTGGTGTTTCCATGTATCTGTCCCTTGTCCCTCTTTATGGTATCATAGAATCATAGACGGCATGGACAAGTTGGGCCGAAGGGCCTGTTTCCATGCTGTAAACCTCTATGACTCTAATCCCTTGAGTGCAGAAGGAGGCCATTCGGCCCATTGAGCCTGCACCAACAACAATCCCACCCAAGCCCGATCCGCGTAACCCCATACATTTACCCGTTAATCCCTCTAACGTGCACATCCCGGGACACTAAGGGGCAATTTAGCATGGCCAATCAACCTAACCCGCACATCTTTGCACTGTGGGAAGAAACCGGAGCACCCGGAGGAAACCCACGCAGACACGGAGAGAATGTGCAAACTCCACACAGGCAGTGACCCAAGCCGGGAATCGAACCCAGGTGCCTGGAGCTGTGAAGCAGCAGTGCTAACCACTGCGCCACCATGCCATGGTAGAAGCTGTGAGTTTGGAAGGTGCTGTTGAAGGGAGTCTTAGCAAGTTGCTGCAGTGCATCTTGTAGATGGTACACACAGCTGCCACTGTGCGTCAGTGTTGGAGGGATCGAATATTTAGTTGGTCGATGGGATGCCAATCAAGTGGGGGCTGCTTTGTTCTGGATGGTGTTGATCTTCCTGAGTGTTGTTGGAGCTGCACTCATCCAGGCAAGCGAGAGCATTCCATCACACTCCTGACTTTGTGCATTTTGGACAGTGGGGCAGGCTTTTCGGTGTCCAGAGGTGAGTTACCTATAGAATCATAGAATCTACAGTGCAGAAGGAGGCCATTTGGTCCATCGAGCCTGCGCCGACAACATTCCCACTCAAGCCCTATGCCCGTAACATCACGTATTTGCCCTGATAATCCACCTGACAACAAAGGAGCAATTTAGCACGGCCAATCAACCTAATCCGCCCTTCTTTGGACTGCAGAGGAAACCAGAGCATCCAGAGGAAACCCACGCAGACAAGGGGAGAATATGCAAACTCCACACAGACAGTGACCCAGGCCGGGAATCGAACCCGGGTCCCTGGCACTGTGAGGCAGCAGTGCTAACCACTGTGCCACCGTGCTGCCCAGTATTTATAAGGCAGGTCCAGTTCAGATTCTGGTCAGTGGTAACTGAATCAAGATGAGATGGTTAGATTCTCTCCTGTTGTGATGGTCATTGCCTGGCACTTGTGTGGCTCAAAAGTAACGTGCCACTTATTAGCTCAAGTTTAAGTGTTGTCCAGGTCTTGTGGCATATGGATACAGACTGCTTCAGCATCTGAGGAACTGCGAATGGTACTGGATTGTGTAGAAGATATATATCAGGATTCAAGGGTGGCACAGTGGCACAGGGGCAGCATGGTGGCACAGTGGTTAGCACTGCTGCCTCATGGTGTCAGTGCATTGGATACCAATGTGTGGCATCACAGTGCATAGGATACCTCGGAAAAGCAGTCAGCATAACCAAGGGCTCTATGCACCCTGGACGTACTCTCTTCCACCTTCTTCCATCAGGAACAATTCCAGCCTCGGGTCACTGTCTTTGTGGAGTTTTCACATTCTACTCGTGTTTGTGTAGGTTTCCTCCGGGTGCTCCGGTTTCCTCCCACAGTCCAAAGATGTGTAGGTTAGGTGGAATGGCCATGCTAAGTTGTCCCTTAGTGTCCCAAGATGTGTAGGCTAGAGGGGGATTAGTGGGGTAAATACATGGGGTTAGGGCCTGGGTAAGATGCTCTGTCAATGAGTCGGTGCAGACTTAGAAATCATAGAAATCATAGAAACCCTACAGTGCAGAAGGGGGCCATTCGGCCCATCGAGTCTGCAATGACCACAATCCCACCCAGGCCCTACCCCCACATATTTACCCGCTAATCCCTCTAACCTATGCATCTCAGGATTCTAAGGGGCAATTTTTAATCTGGCCAATCAACCTAACCCGCACATCTTTGGACTGTGGGAGGAAACCGGAGCATCCGGAGGAAACCCACGCAGAAACGAAGAGAATGTGCAAACTCCACACAGACACTGACCCAAGCCAGGAATCGAACCCAGGTCCCTGGAACTGTGAAGCAGCAGTGCTAACCACTGTGCTACCGTGCTGCCCAAACTTGATGGGCCGAATGGTCTCCTTCTGCATTGTAGGGATTCTGTAAAAGGATCTCATGCAAAAATGATATTGGGCCCATCGTGTACAACTACAAGAATGGATCTACCTGACAATGTGGAAAAATTGCCCAGTCCACAAAAACAGGACAAGTCCATTGCTGCCGATTACTGCTCCATCATCAGCAAAGCAATGGGAAGGGTCATCAACAGTTCCAGCAACCAATACTTACTCACTAATAACCTGCTCACTGACGCACAGTTTGGGTTCCACCAGAGTCACTCAGCTCCTGACCTCAATGACAGCCTTGGTTCAAACTTGGACAAAAGAGTGGAATGCTAGTGGTCAGCTAAGAGTGACTGCCCTTGACATCAAGGCAGCATTTGACCGAGTGTGGCATCAAGGAACCCCAGCAAAACTGGAGTCAATGGGAATCGGGGGGAAAGCTCTCTGCTGGTTAGAGTCACTCTGACACAAAAGAAGATGGTTGTGGTGGTTGGAGGGTCAGTCATCTCAGCTCCGGGGCATCTCTGCAGGAGTCCCTCAGGGTTAGTGTCTTAGGCCCAACAACCTTCAGCTGCTTCATCAATGACCTTCCCTCCATCATGATGTCAGAAGTGGGAATATTCACTGATGACAGCACAATGTTCAGCATCCTTCCCGATTCCTCAGATACTGAAGTAGTCTGTGTCCGAATGCAGCAAGACCTGGATAACATCCAGGCTTGGGCTGACAAGGAGCAAGTAACATTCACACCACACATGTTCAGGACAATGACCAAATCCAACAAGAGAATCCAACTATCTCCCCCTGCTACTCAATGGCATTACCATTGCAGATTTATCCACTACCAACACTCTGGGGCATGGAGTGGGGTCACTGTTCATCAATTGGTTCAAATACAAATTCTGTGGCTCCAAGAATAGGTCAGAGGTCAGAGATTCCGTTGGTGAGCGGCTCACCTATTGTCTCCCCAAAGGCTTTCAATGACCTGTAAGGCACAAGTCAGGAGTGTGATGGATTACTCCCCACTTGCCTGGATATGTACGGACTGAACAACACTCATGGCCAATCCACCCAACCCGCACATCTTTGGACTGTGGGAGGAAACCGGAGCACCCGGAGGAAACCCACGCAGACACAAGGAGAACATGCAAACTCCACACAGACAGTGACCCAAGCCGGGAATCGAACCCGGGTCATCGGCGTTGTGAGCCACAGTAAGTAGTCTCACAACACCAGGTTAAGATTTATTCGGTAGCACGAGCTTTCGGAGCATTGCCCCTTCATCAGGTGACTCTTCATCAACTGACCTGCACATCTTCCTCACCCGATGAAGGGGCAACGCTCCGAAAGCTCGTGTTACCAAATAAACCTGTTGGACTTTAACCTGGTGTTGTGAGACTTACTGTGCCCACCCCAGTCCAACGCCGGCAAATGGCTCAAGGCACTCCACAGGAGAATAGTCAGCAAAAGAATGAGACTGAGACACACTAGGATGGGTGGCGTAAAGCTTGGCCAAAGCGATAGGTTTAAGGAGAGTATTAAAGGGGGACATTGGGGTGGAGAGTGTTTGGGGAATTCCAGAGCTTAAGGCTCAGGCATGGCCAACAATGGTGACACAATGAAAATTGGGGATGTGCAAGAGGCCAGATTCGGAGGAACGCAGAGTTCTCATAGGGGTATGGGCTGCAGGAAGTTACAGAGTCAGGGTCAAGTATGGCATGGTGGCACAGTCAGGCAGCACGGTGGCACAGTGGTTAGCACTGCTGCTTCACAGAGCTCGGTACCTGGGTTCAATTCTCAGCTTGGGTCACTGTCTGTGTGGAGTCTGCACGTTCTCCTCGTGTCTGCATGGGTTTCCTCCGGGTGCTCCGGTTTCCTCCCACACTCTGAAAGATGTGCTGGTTAGGTGCTAAATTCTCCCTCAGTGTACCCGAACAGGTGCCAGAGAGTGGCGACTGGGGGTTTTCACAGTAACTTCATTGCAGTGTTAATTTAAACCTGCAACAAAAAGAGAAAATGTTGGAAAATCTCAGCAGTTCTGACAGCATCTGTGGGGAGAGAATAGAGCTGAAGTTTTGAATGTAGATGACCCTTCAGATCTGGCTCTGACGAAGGGTCATCCAGACTCGAAACGTTGGCTCTATTCTCTCCCCACAGATGCTGTCAGAACTGCTGAGATTTTCCAGCATTTTCTCTTTTTGTTTCAGATTCCAGCATCTGCAGTATTTTGCTTTTAGCTTAATGTAAGCCTACTTGTGACACTAATAAATAAACTAAGAAACTTAAACAAGGCCAGGCCATGGATGGATTTGAAAACAGGGATGGGAATTTTAAAACTGAGGCACTGCCAGACCAGTTCGGAAGTGGAGGGGGGGGGGGGGGGGGGCGGTGCAACAGGGGTGGTTCCTGAAAATTGGGCCAATATTTACAGCCCTTCCACCATGGTGGGATATTAAACGGCAATTGAAATTGCCCACCGCATCCACCAGGGGGAGTGACGCTGTGGCGGGACTGTAAAACCCTGGCCTTGGTGTGAGTTGGGATGTGGGCCGCAGAGTTTCGGATGCGTTTGAATTTACAGATGGCAGAAAATGGGAAAACTGAGCTGGAATCCACGGGAATAGTCAAACCTTGAGCTGGCAATGGCAGGGATTTTGATTTGATTTATTATTGTCACATGTATTGGGATACAGTGAAAAGTATTGTTTCTTGCGCGCTATACAGACAAAGCATACCGTTCATGGAGAAGGAAAGGAGAGAGTGCAGGATGTAGTGTTACAGTAGGCTGTAGAGAAAGATCAACTTAATGCGAGGTAGGTCCATTCAAAAGTCTGACGGCAGCAGGGAAGAAGCTGTTCTTGAGTCAGTTGGTACGTGACCTCAGACTTTTGTACCTTTTTCCTGATGGAAGAAGGTGGAAGAGTGTATTTCTGGGGTGCGTGGGGTCCTTGATTATGCTGGCTGCTTCGCCGAGGCAGCGGGAAGTGTAGACTGAGTCAATGATGAGGGTTTCAGCAGCAGCTAAGCTGAAGCGCCGCATAGATTTGCGAGGAGTGTCACTCATCTCTGATAATTAAAGTGAGCAGCATCAGATATTTTAGCTGGGCCTCTGTCACGGTGGCGCTGTCCATCAGGATCATTTGAACAATTCAATCCATCTACAGAGTCTTCCTGTTCATGAGGTGGTTCGCAATCCTCAAATCCTCCATTATTAAAAAGATCACGGATCTCCCTGTGTCTTAACACTGATTAACTCTGTCACTTTTCGATAATTACTTAAACTGTTGTAAGCCAGCGTCCTAATCACTCACCTTCAGAGCCAGGCACACTTTCACCACGTGTCGCTTCACCTATCGCACTTTCAAAATTCTGGCGACTTTTGGAATAATCGGGTTAAAAACCAAATAAGATTTAGAACCCTTTCGTTAAAAAAAAATTTCAAAGGTGGCTGCTCTCTCTGATCAGGGACCTGACCAGTGTCATGGGGGGTCCCTCCAGGAGCACAGCCTCAGTGTAAATGTGGAAACATTGCTTCTCCTTATCTGTCCCTGTTGCTTTAATACACGTGACCTGCTTTAACTGAGGCCGTCCCTGCAGTGAACTGTAGCTGAAAGGTTAAAAATTCATTCAGATCGCTCCTCTTTCTCCTATTAACTTTTAAACAGAATTACTTTGGTGAATTTGTTAAATGTAAATGTATCATATGAATGTGTTCAACAGTGTGGTGTCAAAATCTCTATTTATTAATTTTTGTCATCGGTAGGCTTACATTAACACTGCAATGAAGTTACTGTGAAAATCCCACACTCCGGGGCCAACTTGGGTACACTGAGGGAGAATTTAGCATGGCCAATGCACCTAACCAGCACGTCCTTCGGAGGTAACCGGAGCACCCGGAGGAAACCCACACAGATACGGGGAGAACATGCAGACTCCACACAGACAGTGACCCAAGCCGGGAATCGAACCCGGGTCCCTGGCGCTGTGAGGCAGCAGTGCTAACCACTGTGCCACCCCAATTCTTTGAGAATTGTGCACACTGCAGACGAAAGATGCCCCCGCGAACAACCACAGACACTGATAATTGATATGGACTATAGCTTCTATCTTTACTGGTACATCATGGAGTTATTTATGGTATGGGTGAGGCTATTCAGCCCATCGGGTCTGTGCTGGCTCTCTGTTGGACAATCCAATCATTCCCAATCCCCCGCTCTGCACCCATACCTCTGCATGTTTATTTCCCAAGTTCCCGTCAATTTCCCTTTCAACTCATTGATTGTCTCCATGACCAGATGGACGGTGGAAGTGATCGGGCTGGACCCTATGATGCGGCTACGCGGGAAGCCGGGTCAATCGGGAGCAAAGGCACATGTCCTGGGACGGACAGGATCTTCAGTTAAAGCAGGGAGGAGAAGACAGTACACCTGAGCATGTTAACTGCTTAATAAAGTGGCAAAGTTCTCCCCGTCATTCCCACTGCATTTCCTGTCCAAATCCTTCAATCCATGTCCCCTAGTTCTTGTATAATCGCTTGTTCCTTGTTGACCTTATCCAGTCTTCAGAACCTTGTGCCTCCTTTATCAAACCATCCCTTAATCTCCTTTGCTGCAAGGAGAACAGCCCCAGTGTTGCAAAGTGCCCCCTTTAAGGGGCAATCCTTCGAGCACCACACGTTCGGGTTGGATCCTATGGAGAAGCCAAGCAGGAAGTCGGGCCTCTCGGCCTGAGCGAGGACGCACTTCCTGGGCCAGAGACAACAAGAGTAGACCTGTGAATAAGTTCTGTATTTTGATTTGACTTATTATTGTCACATGTATTAGTCTACAGTGAAAAGTATTGTTACTTACACACTATACAGACAAAAACATACCATTCATAGAGTACATAGGGGAGAAGGAAAGGAGAGGGTGCAGAATGTAGTGTTACAGCCATAGCTAGGGTGTAGAGAAAGATCAACTGAGTAGAAGGTACCATTCAAAAGTCTGATAGCAGCAGGGAAGAAGCTGTTCTTGAGTCGGCTGGCACATGACCTCAGACCTTTGTATCTTTTTCCCCAATGGAAGAAGGTGGAGGACAGTATGTCCGGGGTGCGTGGGGTCCGAGATTATGCTGGCTGCTTTGCAGAGGCAGCGGGAAGTGTAGACGGAGTCAATGGATGGGAGACTGGTTTGCGTGATGGACTGGGCTGCGTTCACAGCTCTTCGTAGCTTCTTGCGGTCTTGCACCGAACTTTTATCAATGAGTGGTAAGCTTTGTTGGTGAACACCATTTACACCCTTTAGCGGGCTTACCCTCTCTTTGTTAGTTAATCACCATTTTCCTTACTTCCCGCCAGATGTGTTCCGTGCTGAGATGGTATTCACGCCACGGTGATGTATTCCGACCCACACCTCCTTCTCTACTTCTATTGGGTCTCCTTCATCTAGCACAGAGGATGCCGCTAAGCTCCATAACAATTGTCCACACAACAGGGGAGTCTTCAGATCCTCCTGAGATCAAAAACAGAAGAGGAAGGGGGTGTGCCAAGTTGCCGATACCATTCCCAGCACCAACCATTTTTGCCGAGGAGATCTGGGCCTCATACGAACTAGAAACAGGAGTAGGCCACTCAGCTCCTCGAGCCTGCTACACTACCATTCAATTAGATCATGGCTTATCTGATTACAACTTCAACCCCACATTCCTGCCTACCCCCCAGATGATGTTTCACCCCCCCCCCCACCCCATTGGCAAAGCTGCCCATCCCCATCTAACTAATTAGGCTTCTTAGGAGCTTTGTAGCACAGTGGTTGGGGCGGCACGGTAGCACAGTGGTTAGCACTGCTGCTTCACAGCTCCAGGGTCCCGGGTTCGATTCCCGGCTCGGGTCACTGTGTGTGTGGAGTTTGCACATTCTCCTCATGTCTGCGTGGGTTTCCTCCGGGTGCTCCGGTTTCCTCCCACAGTCCAAAGATGTGCAGGTTAGGTTGATTGGCCAGGTTAAAAAAAAAATTGCCCCTTAGAGTCCTGAGATGCGTAGGTTAGAGGGATTAGCGGGTAAAATATGTGGGGGTAGGGCCTGGGTGGGATTGTGGTCTGTGTGGACTCGATGGGCCGAATGGCCTCCTTCTGCACTGTCGGGATTCTATGATTCTATAAACGGCTGTTGAAGGAAGCTGGCTGGGATCTTCCAGATGGCCTCCGATATCTAGACATGAGGAGATGTTCAAGGGTCGACATCCAATGTCAGGCCAGGGAGCCAGCGGTCCAGGCAGGCCTCCAGTAAACCCCCTACGTCCTGCCTGAGTGTGGGTGCAACCAGAGTCAGCCATTTTGAGAGGGCGTTCACACCACCAATGCCCACCCTCCTCGCCATGGTGACCTGGCTGCCTTTCCAGTTTTTTTCACTTGGCTTTTGAAAAGAAGACGGTACTTGGTGAGAGGGCGCCACCGTGTTGAGGCACCCTCTCTGTTACTTACCCTTCGCTGTCGTCTGCTGCTCCTCAAACCAAAAGGCCTCTGATCAGCACTCCAGCTTCGAGGGCCTGTCCGTCGCCATCCATGTCGGACAGGGGAACCAGTCTCCGTGCCAACTCAGGGGGCACCCCGAACAAAATACAGAAGAATGGGACCAGAATGGGACGGCCATTCAGGCAGGTGGGCTTTTCCTATCCCGCTGCAGTGAACGGAGATTGCATCTCGTTGCAGTGGGAGCGTGGCGTGAACAGCCAGTCAGATTGCACCTTGACTGTCCCCCCCCTCCCCCCACCCCCCCCCACCCCCTTCCACCCAGGAGTGGGGGGCAGGGGTGGTATTGGGAGAGCAGAAACAGTCCCTATTCCTGTTTCCCAGCCACACAATTCAGCCCAGAGCTTCAATCCTTTCCACTTCCAGTAGATGACCTATTTTCACAGTCTAATTACCCTGTGTTTGTTCTGATTAGTATTCTACTGCCTAGCGAGAGCAAGATCTGTTCCAATTCATCTTTGTTAGAATCAGATCGGGCTATTTCTTTGAGCTTCCCGTGCGATTAAAAACCTAAATGCTGCAAGTTCTATTTTACTTTTGATACATGATTTCTAATCTTACTCACAAAAGCAAAATCACGGCAGCAGCAAAGCCACAGATCCTCTCCTGTGCCTTTGTGCAGCACAAGTGCTTGCAGCTGGAGATACAGCAGCAGGAAAGAAGCTCTTAGTAAGATTCTCACTAATAAATCCAGCAAAATTCCTTTAACCCTGTCCGACTTCAAGGAGAGAGTGTGAGCTCGTAGAGTGCCTCCGGCTGGCTCAGTTTGCAGACAATACGTGTCACAACCAATGGATTGTTTTGATTTAGAGTAGCCAGTGCATGCACAGCAAGACTCCACAGACTGAAGCGAGAGGGACGAATTGAATTGATTAATTATTGTCAAAATGTATTGGGATATGGTGAAAAGTATTGTCTCTTGGGCGCTATACAGACAAAACATACCGTTCATAGAGTACACAGGGGAGAAGGAAAGGAGAGAGTGCAGAATGTAGTGTTACAGTCAAAGCTAGGGTGTAGCGATGGATCAGCTTAATATATTTTTGATTTGATTTATTATTGTCACACGTATTAGGATTAGTGACAGACAATGGTTCTGGTCTTCCCCTTCGCTAACCCAGGGAAAGTTAAGGTTCATTCCAAGACAGGATGCCAGGCAAGAAGCTTGACAGCTAGGGGTCAGGTCGGGGTTGAGGAGGATGGTGTAGACATAGGGTATGGTTAATGCGCAACGGCTCTGTGCTTCCAAGCACTTTATACAGTGTGGGACCGTGGCCCTTGAGTGGGGGAGGGGGGGTGGCAATGTTCTGAGGATCACATGACCAGCGAGCACCTTATGAATCACTCCGGCAGGAAGCTAAGCCAATGGGCAGGAGGGCGCAGACCACAGGTTGAGGAGGAACTGGCAGTTGGAGCCCAGAGGAGCAGTCACACTTTGGTCTTACCTTGTTGTACATTTATATGTTGATACTTCAGAAGGAACTCTTCAGTTGTGGGCAATAAAACAAGACTTACTCCAACTTATAAATGAAAGATTTAATGGAGATACTTCATTACTCCAACACTTGGCGCCTCACCCTGGGCCACTCCAAGCTCCCACAAACCCCGGCAGCTACTTATTTCTACTGAGTCAGCTGGTCAGCTGTCCACCACATCATTTTATCATTGGTTACATAGTTTACTGGGTCAGCTGACCCTTACAGCATGTTACCATTGGTTACACTACAACAGATCCAATGTTATCATTGGTTCCATTCTAACATATATAAGTATCCCATTGACAATTGAGCCTTCATAGTTATTGCTGCATCGAATCACCTTCGATCTATTACATACGTCTGTGGGAACAATCTGGACACCAAACATGGTGAAGGAAGGAGAAAGGTTTTTTTTATTCATATGTGGGACACAGGCGTCGCTGGTTGGGTGGCATTTATTGCCCATCCCTAGTTGCCCGAGGGCAGTTGTGAGTCAACCACATTGCTGTGGCTCTGGAGTCACATGTAGGCCAGACCAGGTAAGGACGGCAGATTTCCTTCCCTAAAGGACATTAGCGAACCAGATGGGTTTTTCCGACAATTGACAATGGTTTCATGGTCATCAATAGATTCTTAATTCCACAATTTTAATGAGCAAAATGATAGACCATAAGACCCAGGAGCAGAATTAGGCCACTCGGCCCATCGAGTCTGCTCTGCCATTCAATCATGGCTGATATTTTTCTCATCCCCATTCTCCTGCCTTTTCCCCATAACGCCTGATCCCCTTATTAATCAAGAACCTATCTATCTCTGTCTTAAAGACACTCAATGACCTGGCCTCCACAGCCTTCTGCGGCAAAGTGTTTCACAGATTCACCACTCTGGCTGAAGAAATTCCTCCTCATCTCTGTTCTAAAGGATCGTCCCTTTAGCCTGAGGTTGTGCCCTCTGGTTCTAGTTTTTCCTACTAGTGGAAACATCCTCTCCACCTCCACTCCATCCAGGCCTCGCAGTATCCTGTAAGTTTCAATAAGATCCCCCCTCATCCTTCCAAACTCCAACGAGTACAGACCCAGAGTCCTCAACCATTCCTCAAATGACAAGCTCTTCATTCCGGGGATCATTCTTGTGAACCTCTTCTGGACCCTTTCCAAGGCCAGCATATCCTTCGTTCAATATGCGGCCCAAAACTGCTCACAATACTCCAAATGGGGTCTGACTAGAGCCTTATACAGCCTCAGAAGTACATCCCTGCTCTTGTATTCTAGCCCTCTCGACATGAATGCTAACATTGCATTTACCTTCCTAACTGCCGAATGAACCTGCAAGTTAACCTGAAGAGAATCTTGAACAATGACTCCCAAGTCTCTTTGTGCTTCTGATTTCCTAAGCATTTTCCCATTTGGAAAATGATGCAAGAACTTGATGGAGTGGACCGCAGTACTGTGTATAAAAATAGTACTGACTTATCTCAAGGTTGGAACAGTCAAGTTCAGAGGACAATAAGTAGTTGGAATGTCAGTTATGATTGAACAGTGCGGTGATGAACAATCAGGAAAGCAAAAGTATTTCTTCTGTGTTATCTTAAGGCAAGAGCTTCAAACTGTGTAGAATGAAAGATATAAACTAAGATGTTCTTCTTCCCCCCTCCAGGCTAGGATGGACAGTAAGCAATTAATGTGAAATATGAATGAATATTATTATCATAAAGATAATCAGAAGAAACAGGAAACTAAAAATATGTATTTTGCATTGTTACAGTACAAAGCTTTCTAAATATGTACCGTGTATTGTGAGGCATTTTTGAAACACATGCATCGTTTGCTCTGTGCCAGATGTGGTTGGAAAGCTGTTCAAATATTGTGTAAATAATATTCAGCAATGCACCGTGTAGTGTTACATTTCTACATTACTGAAATGGGAGACGTGCTGCCGAAGTTTTTCACCTTGTACTCATCAGGACAAACACAGGTGCCACGGTGGGTGGAACTGGGTGGCACGGTGGCACAGTGGTCAGCACTGCTGCCTCACAGCGCCAGGGACCCGGGTTCGATTCCCGGCTTGGGTCAGTGTCTGTGCGGAGTTTGCGCATTCTCCCCGTGTCTGCGTGGGTTTCCTCCGGGTGTTCCAGTTTCCACCCACAGTCTGAAAGATGTGCTGGTTAGATGCATTGACCTGAACAGGCGCCGGAGTGTGACGACTAGGGAAATTTCACACGAACTTAATTTCAATGTTAATGTAAGCCTTACTTGTGACTAATAAATTAAACTTTAACTTTTAACAGCTGCCTCACAGCTCCAGGGACTCAGGTTCGATTCCCGGCTTGGGTCACTGTCTATGCGGAGTCTGCACATTATCCCCATGTCTGCGTGGGTTTCCTCTGGGTGCTCCGGTTTCCTCCCACAGGATTTTCACAGTAACTTCATTGCAGTGTTAACATAAGCCTACTTATGAATAATAAATAACTTTACTTTACAGTCTGAAAGACGTGCTGGTTAGGTGCATTGGCCATGCTAAATTCTCCCTCAGTGTACCCGAACAGGCGCCGGAGTGTGGCAACTGGGGGATTTTCACAGTAACTTCATTGCAATATTAATGTAAGCCGACTTGTGACACTAATAAATAAATGTAAACAAGAAGAATGCCAAATTTCCAACAATCACAACTATTTATGCTACGTACGAAAAGGGTGATGACTGGTTGGCAAGTTAAGGCTAATTCTAGTGTTTATCCTGATGAGTACAGGATATAAAGATTCGGCAACTTGTTTCTATTTTCAGTAATGTTCTAGTTCTATGCTACTAAGTGGCCATTTTGAAATTTGTAATATCTTTGAGGAATTTATTTATTGTTTTAGTTTCTCTATTTTTGAAGTGGAATCCGTGTTGCATTTTGCTGTAATATGCCTTTAAGGAATAGCAGCATGACATCACTAGAAGTGAAGTGTGTCATGCAATCCAGTCTTAGTTTCATGTTTGCTACTGAGCAGAGCACACACGCACAGCTCTGCTGCTGAGGGTTTCATGCTTGCTGACTAAGTATAAATGTTCCCCTGTACCTAGCCTAAACAAATGAACCTACAACATGTTTACACAATCCCTTGTGAGTGATTGGTGCCTATGTCATTAGAACAACACATTCCTCGAGGTATTTAAAGGGCAGAGCTGCACTTAGGGGGAATCATGATGAACAGAGTGAGGAGAAAGGAATAGACGTGTAGGCTAATGGAGAGAGGCAGGAGGAGCCTCATGTGGGACATAAATACCAATGTGGATGGGCCAAATGGCCTGTTTCTCTGCTGGGAATTCTACACCATTCAACATAATGATTTGTCCTCGGGTTTTCAATTGACACACACTCAATTTCTCGTATTAAGTGGGAAACATTGCAGGATCAAATGTCAGAGGATTGTTCCACTACCCGTAATGAGGGAGCACATTTTTGACATGTGTCTGCCAAAATAACAGACAGAGGAGAGTTAGAAGAAGGCTAATTTTCCCCCACTTGTCAAACCATGTTATCCGCTGTATGGTAATCCCGTGTCAGATTTACTAATCCTGCAACGGTCTACATGGAATATCCTTTGTCGCTTTGCTAAAAGGTCTCATTAAGCAAAATATCGCATAATTAATGTCGATCTGGTGGGGCGGACATTAGAAAAGTGAAACATATTCGACCTTTACCACATTCATTCTTCATTGTGATTCAGCGCAACGAGCTTTGAAGAGATTTTTGCAGCTTGGGTTTTATATAACATTAACAATGTTAATGTATAACAATGGGCAGCATGGTGGCACAGTGGTTAGCACTGCTGCCTCATAGCACCAGGGACCTGGGTTCGATTCCCGGCTCGGGTCACTGCCTGTGTGGGGTCTGCACGTTCTCCCCGTGTCTGCGTGGGTTTCCTCCGGGTGCTCCAGTTTCCTCCCACAGTCCAAAGATGTGCGGGTTAGGTTGATTGGCCATGCTAAATTGCCTCTTAGTGTCAGCGGGATTAGCAAGATAAATATGTGGGGTCACGGGGATAGGGCCTGGGTGGGCGGTGCAGACCCGATGGGCCAAATGGCCTCCTTCTGCACTGTAGGGATTCTATGATCTGTGATTAGCTTTCACACAGCGGTTAGCACTGCTGCCTCACAGCTCCGGGGACCCGGGTTCAATTCCTAGCTTGGGTCACTGTCTGTGTGGAGTTTGCAAATTCTCCCCGTGTCTGCGTGGGTTTCCTCCGGGTGCTCCGGTTTCCTCCCACATCCAAAAGACATGATGGTTAGGTGGATTGGCCGTGCTAAATTCTCCCTCAGTGTTGCCCGAACAGGTGCCGGGGTGTGGCGACTAGGGGATTTTCACAGTAACTTCATTGCGGTGTGTGGTGAACCATAGTTGGTTACCACTATGAGTGCTGAGCCATGGATGGTCAGCACTATGGGTGTTTGTAGATATGTTACTATAGTTACTGTTGGTGTTAGGGTTGGGCTGTTCTACCTGTTGATATTGTTCTGTGGTACACTCCAGTTGGCTCCGCCTACCAGGGGAAGTATAAAGGTCACTGCACTGCCTGGTGACCCTTTAGTCTGGGATTGTATTGTATATAGTATGCTCCATTCTTGTCAGTAATAATAAAAGCCTTTATTTCCCGGGTACAATCTAGCCTCCCGAGTGATTTAATCGCGCATCACGGTGTTAAATAAATAAACTTTAAACTTCACCAACCGAGACGAACGTACTCAGGTAAATCTGTTTTGAAGACTTGACGACATCTCTTTTTTGTTAAAAAAAGAACATTGTTCCTTGGCAAAGCTGATAATGTTTCCACACATGGGAGTGTATTTAATGGCTTCATCACTAATGGGCCCCGCCCCATGGCACTCTTTTAAGATAATTTGCAAAACATCCGGAGGCAGACTGAGGGAAACTTTTTTTTTGTAATTTTATTCCTTTCTCAGAGTTACAAAGCCAACTTGCAGAGTGGATGAGGCAAGCCATCTCCTTGCTTGCTCCAAAAACCAAATTAAATTCAAATTGAATCCAATTCATGGTCCCCACAAAGGGGCAATATGAGACCCCCCCCCCACCCCGAAGTTGACAAGAAAGGTCATTACGACTGATCTTAATCGATAAGCTTAATCAATGCTTGATCTCAGCCAAAAGGCCGAGAATCGATGAGGAAAACTCATTTTTCTTTCAAAAATATACTTTACTCATATATAATCTGAAAAACATTACAACCACATTTCTAACCATTACAACAGTAAAGTGCGGTCATACTTGCATGTGGAGTGGCACGGCGGCACGGTGGTTAGCACTGCTGCCTCACAGCGCCAGGAACCCAGGTTCGATTCCAGCCTTGGGTCACTGTCTGTGTGGAGTCTGCATGCTCTCTCTGTGTCTGCGTGGGTTTCCTCCGGGTGCTCCGGTTTTCTCCACAGTCGAAAGATTAGGTTAGATTGAGTGGCCATGCTAAATTGCCCCTTAGTGTCAGGGGGACTAGTAGGGTAAATACGTGGGGTTGTGGGGATAGGGCTTGAGATTGTTTTCTGTGCAGGCTCGATGGGCTGAATGGCCACCTTCTGCACTGTAGGGGTTCTATGATTCTATTTACATTTTTCCTGGGATCAAAGTTTATGCTGTGTTTAGTCTAAGAACATTACATATATTTCAATACAACTCCAAAGTTCTTCATAAAATTATGTACATTGGTCAAATCGCACTTTGTAGTGCTTTTATAGACATAGTTAGAGATTATAGACAGTCTGAGATGTTTTCTTGGTTACTAGCCCCTCGGTGTAGACTGGCTGAAAGGCCTTACATGGTGGCCTTTCCCCATTGTGTCTTGGTGGCAGCTGCCCCAAGCTTGAGTGCGTCCCTCAGAATGTAGTCCCGGACCTTGCAATCTGCCTGTCTGCAACACTGGGTTGAGGACAATTCTTTGCATTGCAAGATCAACAGGTTTCGGGCAGACCAAAGTATGTCTTTCACCGAGTTGATGACCCTCCAGTAACAGCTGATGTTTGCCTCGGAGTGCGTCCCGTAGAGCACTGAGTCCTGCGTCATGGGACTGCTTGGGGTAAGTCAGGAGTGTGATGGAATACTCCCCACTTGCCTGGATGGGTGCAGCTCCAACAACACTCAAGAAGCTCAACACCATCCAGGACAAAGCAGCCTGCTTGATTGGCACCACATCCACAAACACCCACTCCCTCCACCACCGACGCTCAGTAGCAGCAGTGTGTACTATCTACAAGATGCACTGCAGCAATTCACCAAAGATCCTTAGGCAGCACCTTCCAAACCCACGACCACTTCCATCTAGAAGGACAAGGGCAGCAGATACATGGGAACACCACCACCTGCAAGTTCCCCTCCAAGCCACTCACCATCCTGACTTGGAAATATATCGCCGTTCCTTCACAGTCGCTGGGTCAAAATCCTGGAATTCCCTCCCTAACGGCATTGTGGGTCAACCCACAGCACACGGACTGTAGCGATTCAAGATGGCGGCTCACCACCACCTTCTCAAGGGCAACTAGGGATGGGCAATAAATGCTGGCCAGCCAGCGACGCCCATGCCCCACGAATGAATTTTAAAAATTAAAAAATAAAATCATGAGGGGCATAGGTAAGGTGAATAGCCAAGGTCTTTTCCCCAGGGTAGGGGAGTCCAAAACCAGAGGGCATCAGTTCAAGGTGAGAGGGGAAAGATTTAAAAGGGACCTGAGGGATAACTTTTTCACACAGAGGGTGGTGCGTGTATGGAATGAGCTGCCAGAGGAGGGGGTAGAGGCGGGTACAATTACAACATTTAAAAGTCATTTGGACGGGTACATGGATGGGAAAGGTTTAGAGGGATAGGGGCCAAATGTAGACAAATGGGACTGTTTCAGTTTAGGAAACCTGGTCGGCATGGACGGGTTGGGCCGAAGGGCCTGTTTCTGTTTCCTCTATGGGCAGAATTTTCCCATTCCGCCCACCACGGGAATTGTAGCAGGTGTAGGACGGACCATGGAAATGTCCGTTGATCTCGGGCGGGATTTTCCGGTTTCGGGATGAGCGGGGCTGGAAAATCCCACCCTACGGCGCTACCAGCCATCCTGCCCACCCTGCTGAGTGAAATGTTGGAAAACCCCTAGCTGCATAATTAATTAGGCCATCAGTGCGCGATACGGCACGAATTCCCACCCGCATCCGTGGCAGAAAACTCCCTGTTCCCATCCTGCCATGGGGCGTAGTCCCAAAACAGGAAATTCCACCCTGTGACTGCATTTCCAAAGTACCTCGTTGACCGGAATGGGCTTTGAGGTGTCCTGAGGTTGTGGATGGTGCTATTGAAATGCAGCTCACATGTACGCTGGACTCAAAAGTTTCAGACTCAATACTGGATCAAAATGGCAGTTGGTGCAAGCCACACTCGATCGTGGCTGACCATAGAAAGCATTCTTTCTGGTTGTATCTGATGCGCGTTATCATACACGAGGCTTGATGCTCAGGAAATAAAGGCTTTTATTTGCTGTAACAAGGCAGCTACCAATTATATACACGATCCCAGACTGAGGGGTCCCAGCCAGAGCAGGGACCTTTATACCTCTCCCAGGAGGCGGAGCCCGACTGGGATGTACCACAATACTACAATACAAAGGTGTAACAACCCCACCCTAACCCCAACAGCAACAAGTAGAACAACCCATCCCTAACCCAACAGCAACATATATACATACTTGTAGTACTGGCCAGACCCTGGCTCAGTACTATCTAGTGGGAACCAACGATGGTTCACCACAGTATCACAGCTTGGTATGGGTTCCTACTCTGACCAAGACCACAAGAAACTACAAAAGGTTGTGAATATAGCCCAATCCATCACGCAAACCAACCTCTCATCCATTGACTCTGTCTACACTTCCCGCTGCCTTGGAAAAGCAGCCAGCATAATTAAGGACCCCACGCATCCCGGACAATCTCTCTTCCACCTTCTTCTGTTGGGAAAAAGATATAAAAGTCTGAGGTCACGTACCAACTGACTCAAGAACAGCTTCTTCCCTGCTGGACCTACCTTGCATTAAGTTGATCTTTCTCTACACCCTAGCTATGACTGTAACACTACATTCTGCACTCGCTCCTTCCCTTCTCAATGCTTTGTCTATATAGCGCGCAAGAAATAATACTTCTCACTGTATGCTAATGCATGTGACAATAATGAATCAAATCAAATCATAAAGCGACGAAGGCCTGACCACAGCTTCTGAAGTAAATATTTGACTTCAAAAATTCCCATGAAGCGGATGAGTAACATCGCTCTCCGAGTAGCTTGTGACGATCAGGTTACTGATCAGAGGGGTATCTTTGAGGGCACGGTTTAATCTGAGGAAGCTCCGCCACCGATACGGATAATCAGCCTGAACCCATTCCAGCAACTTCAGTAAGTGAACAACCTATTTGCTTTAAAGATTTCAACGAGCGATGCACCGAGAAAATGTCAAGTGGAAAGGAAAGCTGAAAGTGGCATTTAATCCCTCTGGCCTGTTTTGTCCTGGGTAAATATTTAATTTATTTTTATCAGCACATTGTTTGAAAAGAGGAAGAATATTGTAATTATACCTTTTGCAAGCAAAAACATTCATTAAGCATTAATTAATAACAGTCCAGCGAGCGTAATCAAACTCTCTGAGTCATCGAAGCTCGGCAGAATAAAAGGAAGACATATGGTGAGAGTCGTAATTCTAATTAAAATGTGGACCATCTCCTTATGCTCTTTCATCTGCTTATTAAACATTCAGGAATTAACTACCCACATCATTAAGAACAAGGTTCGACATAGCTTCCAGTATTACTAAAGGTCCGTTGTAAGCCAACTAGCAAGATCTCGCTTTCAACATTCTCTCCCTTGTTTCCAAGTCCTGTCCTGGTCTCTCCACGCCAACGCTATATTTAAGAAAGCCCGCCAATGCCTCCACTTTCTCAGGAGGCAAAGCAAATTTGGCATGTCGGCTACGACTCTCACCAACTTTTACAGATGCAGCATAGAAAGCATCCTTTCCGGATGTGTCACAGCTTGGTATGGCTCCTGCTCTGCCCAAGACCGCAAGAAACTACAAATGGAGTTGTGAATGTAGCCCAGTACATCACTGTGGTGAACCATCGTTGGTTCCCACTAGATAGTACTGAGCCAGGGTCTGGCCAGTACTACAAGTATGTATATATGTTGCTGTTGGGGTTAGGGATGGGCTGTTACGCCTTGTATTATAGTTATTGTGGTACATCCCAGTCGGGCTCCACCTCCTGGGAGAGGTATAAAGGTCTCTGCTCTGTCTGGGACCCCTCAGTCTGGGATCGTGTATATAATTAGTAGCTTCATTGTTACAGCAAATAAAATTGATGCGCGTTATCACACACGAGGCTTGAGATGCTCAGGAAATAAAGGCTTTTATTTGCTGTTACAACGAAGCTACTAATTATATACACGATCCCAGACTGAGGGGTCCCAGACAGAGCAGTGACCTTTATACCTCTCCCAGGAGGCGGAGCCCGACTGGGATGTACCACAATAACTATAATACAAGGTGTAACAGCCCAACCCTAACCCCAACAGCAACATATATACATATACTTGTAGTACTGGCCAGACCCTGGCTCAGTACTATCTAGTGGGAACCAACGATGGTTCACCACATTCACATAAACCAGCCGCCCATCCATTGACTCTGTCTACACTTCCCCATTGCCTCGGAAAAGCAGCCGGCATAATCAAGGAACCAATGCACATTCTCTCTTCCACCTTTTTTCTGTTGGGTAAAAGATACAAAAGTCTGAGGTCACGTACCAACCGACTCAAGAACAGCTTCTTCCCTGCTGCCGTCAGACTTTTGAACGGACCTACCTCGCACTAAGTTGATCTTTCTCTACACCCTAGCTATGGCTGTAACACTACATTCTGCACTCTCTCCTTTCCTTCTCTATGAATGGTATGCTTTGTCTGTGTAGCGCGCAAGAAACAATACTTTTCACTATGTACTAACACAAGTGACAATAATAAATCAAATCAAATCAAAAAGTCCTTCAGCTGCTATGCAAAGAGCTCAAACATCGGCCACCTTCCACTGATGCTGCAGTGGGGTTCACTGCTTCTACTAAACTTTGTGCAGCACCTCCGTCTCCAGGAGTTAATGCTGATGAAGAGATTATTCCTCAGGCTCCTGATGACAAGAGGAATATTGTGCACCAGAGTGTCAACTGTAACGTAGGCCATTAATTTCTCACAACACTGCGACAGCAAGTGCAATATTAGTTTTAAAAAAAAGAATTATCAGTGTGGCTTGAAAATTTATCATGATTACAGTATGGGAGCTCAAAAGAGACACAGCCTCAATGCACATCGATCTAAAAGGGACTGAGTAGTAATTTTCTAGTTAATGACTAGGGACAGTAGCACTCCCAGCGTGAGGTTGCCAGAAGAGAAATAAGTGCTGTAAATTATACCCAGTGATTTAGTTCCATTGAACCAATCCATAAGCCAGACAAACATGAGGTAATTGTAAGACAGAAGTCCCTTGTCTTGGAAACTGAGCTTCATAGCTGCTGCACCGAGCAGAGAACCAAGGCCGCAAATTAGCCAACAGGAAGCGGACGCACAATTCAGACAAGAAGTGTGACCGTCACATCCCCCTCATTCTATTAGTTTCGGACAAATAAGAGGCGTTTTCTACCCACACCTAAAGCAGTTTAAGGGGCCCAATGTCTACCTCATGTCCTTGCCCACAGCATTGGTGTGCCCTGAGGCAGTCAGTACTACACCACGCCCCCCCCCCCCCCGCTAGATTTCCACTGCCCACAAAAACATCCTAGGTATCCAGATCACCAACAGTCTGTCCTGGTCCCAACATGCCGACGCTATAGTTAAGAAAGCCCACACATGCCTCTACTTTCTCAGGAGGCTAAGGAAATTCACCATGTCCGCTACGAGTCTCACCAATCTTTACAGATGCACCATAGAAAGCATCCTTTCCGGATGTATCCCAGCCTGGTATGGCTCCTGCTCTGTCTAAGACCACAAGAAACTACAAAGAGTTGTGGATGTAGCCCAGTCCATCACGCAAACCAGCCTCCCATCCATTCACTCCGTCTACACTTCCCGCTGCCTCGGGAAAGCAACCAGCATAATCAAGGACCCCACGCACCCCGGACATTCTCTCTTCCATCTTCTTCCGTCGGGAAAAAGACACAAAAGTCTGAGATCACGTACCAACTGACTCAAGAATAGCTTCTTTCCTGCTGCCATCAGACTTTTGAATGGACCTACCATATATTAAGTTGATCTTTCTCTGCACCTTAGCTATGACTGTAACACTACATTCTGCACCCTCTCCTTTCCTTCTCACCTATGTACTCTATGAATGGTATGCTTTGTCTGTTTAGCACGCAGGAAACAATACTTTTCACTGTATCCCAATACATGAGACAATAAGAAATCAAATCAAATGAAATCAAATCAAATAATAAAACTAAAAGTTCTGTACGTGAATAATTCAGGGGAGAGGATGGCCTAGTGGTATTATTGCTAGACTATTAATCCAGAAACTTAGCTAATGTTCTGGGGACCTGGGTTCGAATCCCGCCACGGCAGATGGTGGAATTTGAATTCAATAAAAAATATCTGGAATTAAGAATCTACTGATGACCATGAAACCATTGTCGATTGTCGGAAAAACTCATCTGGTTCACTTCCTTTAGGGAAGGAAATCTGCCATTCTTACCCGGTCTGGCCTACATGTGACTCCAGAGCCACAGCAATGTGGTTGTCTTTCAACTGCCCTCGGGCAACTAGGGATGGACAATAAACGCTGGCCAGCCAAGGATGCCCATGTCCCACGAATGAATAAAAAAAATCTGAATAGCATTAAAACTGAAACTATCTAGAATTCGAAATAAAATAGATGGTGCAAGTAGAAACTAAAAGTACAACCTGATAGCCATCACGGAGACATGACCGCAAGAGGACATAGCTTAGGACCTGGATATTGAAAGATACATGTAGGAAGGGACAGGAAACTAGGAAAAGGTGGAGCGGTGGCTCTGTTAATTCGTGATGGTTTTAGCAAAACAGAGAGCGATGACCTAAATTCAGGAAATCAGGGTATAGAAGCAGTTTGGGTAGAGATGAGAAAAGGTAACTGCAAGTTGTCACCTGTGGACGTTGTGTACAGGCCCCCTAACAGTAACCACATGCCATTATGGGTTGTATAGGGAGAGGCCTGTCAGAATCATGGGGAATTTTAATCTACATACAGCCTGTAAATAGGTAGCCAAGAGAGGAATTCATTGAATGCTTTCGGGATAGTTTCTTCGGACACAGCACAATGGCATAGTGGTTAGCACTGCTGCCTCACAGGGACCTGGGTTCGATTCCAGCCTCAGGTAACTGTCTGTGCGGATTTTGTACGTTCTCCCCATGTCTGCGTGGGTTTCCACCGGATGCTCCAGTTTCCTCCCGCACTCCAAAGATGTGCAGTTTAGGTGGATTGGCCATGCCAAATTATCCCTTAGTTTCCAAAGATGTGCCAGTTAGGTGGATTGGCCATGTTAAATTGCTCCTTAGTGTCCAAAGATGTGTAGTTTAGGTGGATTGGCCATGCTAGATTGCTCCTTAGTGTCCAAAGATGTGCAGGT
Organism: Mustelus asterias; assembly: GCF_964213995.1. Classification (NCBI taxonomy): domain Eukaryota; kingdom Metazoa; phylum Chordata; class Chondrichthyes; order Carcharhiniformes; family Triakidae; genus Mustelus; species Mustelus asterias. Next base: position 88,281,371 of record NC_135815.1, on the reverse strand, counting down.
TAGGTGGATTGGCCATGTTAAATTGCTCCTTAGTGTCCAAAGATGTGCAGGTTAGGTGGATTGGCCATGCTAAATTGCTCCTTAGTGTCCAAAGATGTGCAGGTTAGGTGGATTGGCCATGCTAAATTGTCCCTTAGTGTCCAAAGATGTGCAGGTTAGGTGGATTGGCCATGATAAATTGCTTCTTAGTGTCCAAAGATGTGCAGGTTAGATGGATTGGCCATGGAAATTGTGCAGGTTTACATGGATAGGGCGGAGGGGAGGCCTGAGTGGGTTGCTCCTTCAGAGAATCGGTGCAAATTGGATGGGCTGAATGGCCTCCTTCTGCACTCTAGGGTTTTTATGGTCGAATGATATAATTTGACAAGATCTTGATACACCCTCGAAAAGAATTGTGTTTTCCCCTACAATGTATTTTTATTGAATGAGCAGCAAGACTGTTATTATTTCAGAAGAGACCAGTAACATTTTTTTCAATTGTTTTCAGAATCCAAGCAGTCAGGTATTTGTTAAAAGAATGAAAGAGCAAGATTCGCGACAAAAAGAACTGTGCTGCACAAAAATCAAAGAATGTGAGCACTGAGAAATACACTGGCTGGTATTTCACAACCTCACCCGGGTGAGGCTCATAAAATCCTGCCCAAGGTGAGTGGAGAATTCTGTTCTGCGATCCGCGCCCACCCCAATTCCAGGACGGGTGTGACGGTAAAATCCCAGCCATTCTATCTTAAATAGTCCCATTAAAGATATTAAAATATCTCATTTACTTCTAATTTGCATCCAACCTTCTTAATTTCACTATCCTTCTACACCCATTTAACCCACACCCCAATACAATCAAGTTAGATAGTTATCAAAACTTAGAATCATAGGATCCCTACAGAGCAGAATAAGGCCAGTCTGCCCATTGAGTCCGCACCGACCACAATCCCACCCAGGCCCTATTCCCGTAACCCCAAATATTTACCCAGCTAATCCCCCTGACACTAAGGGGCAATTTGTCATGGCCAATCCGCCCAACCCGCACATCTTCGGACCGTGGGCAGAAACCGGAGGACCCGGAGGAAACCCACGCAGACATGGAGAGAATGTGCAAACTCCACACAGACAGTGACCCAAGGCTGGAATCGAACCTTGGTCCCTGGCGCTGTGAGGCAGCAGTGCTAACCACTGTGCCACCGTGCCACAGGAAGATTAGCTGCTTGGTCTGAGCGCTGCGGCAAAGATTTTTACATGGGCTGAGATTTTTGGGGCATTCCACTTAATTCAGGCAAGGTTGTCCATTCAAATTTCCTCCAATCTGCTCACACTCCCAGAAGTCAAGTTGACCATTAAAATTGTCCAAGGCTGAATGCCCACCAGACGCTCTGCGTACATTTACCCAGTATCGTCCACCCCCGCCCACTCCCATCCCTGGCACTGTTCCTGCCCCGGCAGTGCCAAATGGCTTTGTGAAGAGGGAACCATCTCCACCGTTTCTCCATGAATGTTGAACTTTGTATGTGCGGCAGCGTGAGCAGGAGCCGGGAGTGTGTACCACTCGAATAAAACACATTTTATAAGTAAATGCAAATGTTTCAATTGCAACGGGACTGTTACAAGCAGCCTAAGCATTTTAATACGCCACCTGACTCTATTCAAGACTGCCTTCGAAGCAATCTCACTGCCGGCTTCTCACTTGAATACAAATTGTAACATTGGAGAAACATTCCAGGGGTTAGCATCACCCTTAACTCAACACCAGCACAATTTGGGGGGTTTCATTGAGCCGTTCTGCCTTGGTTCATAGGTTCATAAGATATAGGAGCAGAATTAGGCCATTCGGCCCATCGAGTCTGCTCCGCCATTCGATCATGGCTGATATGCTCCTCATCCCCATTTTCCTGCCTTCTCCCCATAACCCTTCAACCCATTCCCAATTAAAAATCTGTCTAACTCCACCTTAAATTTACTCACTGTCCCAACATCCACCGCGCTTTGGGGTAACAAATTCCACAGACTCACAACCTCTTTGGGAGAAGTAGTTTCTCCTCAGCTCTGTTTTAAATTTGTTGCCCCTTATCCTAAGACTCTGACCTCTCGTCCTAGAATGTCCCACAAGAGGAAGCATCCGCTCCATGTCTACTTTATCCATACCTTTTATCATCTTGTGTACCTCAATTTGATCCCCCCTCATTCTTCTAAATTCCAGAGAGTATCGGCCTAAACTGTTCAATCTCTCTTCATACGACAAACCCCTCATCTCTGGAATCAATCCAGTGAACCTCTTCCTCTCTTGTAATTCTTGAAAACAGGACTAATGTCTCCTGGTAACCAAGTTTCACAGCTTCCTGACCTTGCAATCTTCAAACTAACGACTTTTACTGGGTCACATGGCACGTTGTTCTCCCAATCACTCCCTGTCGCATCTCACTCAAGCTCTGTTAACTAGGTTGAGTTACTGAAATTAGGGCCCGGGTTTAACTGGGTGTAAGTGAATGGGTTTGGAGTGAGTTATCTATTGTGACCTTGTTCCCATTCCCCCTCAACATCTGACACTGAGCCCCTTCCCCGCTCCCAACCACAGGCGGGATTTCCCGGCCTCGCTCATCCCGAAACCGGAAAATCCCACCCGAGGTCAACGAATCTTCCCGTTCTCTGCCCCTCGCCCGCTCCAATTCCCGTGGCAGGTTGGGCGGTAAAATACCAGCCTACATCGTGTCTTGCTCCTGGCCCAATCATAGAATCCCTACAGTGCAGAAGGAGGCCATTCGGCCCATCGAGCCTGTACCGACAACAATCTCACCCAGGCACCATCCCCGTAACCCCACGTATTTACCCTAGCTGGTCCCCCTGACACTAATGGGCAATTTAGCATGGCCAATCCACCTAATCCGCACATCTTCTGTAGTATGCACCCCACAGTGTTTCATGGGCTATCGTGGTATGTTGTTAACTGCACAATTTTTATTAGTGTCACAAGTAGGCTTACATTAACACTGCAATGAAGTTACTGTGAAAATCTCCTAGTCGCCACACTCCAGCGCCTGTTAGGGTACACTGAGGGAGAATTTAGCACGGCCAATGCACCCTAACCAGCACGTCTTTCGGACTGTGGGAGGAAACCAGAGCACCCGGAGGAAACCCGCGCAGACACGGGGAGAACGTGCAGACTCCACACAGGCAGTGACCCAAGCCGGGTATCGAACCCAGGTCCCTGGTGCTGTGAGGCAGCAGTGCTAACCACTGTGCCACCATGCTGCTCATTTGGTCAAGAGCATAATTTTCTTTCCCTACATTATAAAAGTGACTACGCTTCAACAGCAATTCATTGACTGTAAACATAAAACACTTTTTAGATGTCTGGTGGTCATGAAATGAACTATAAATTTTCAAGTATTCTTTTCTTCAAAGGAGTGGGAGCCTTGCAGCTTTCAGATTGGTTATTTTATTGATTCCTCTAAGTCTACAAAGGCTCTGGCATGGTTCTACAGTCTGCTCTGACCCCACTCCTGTGGTCCAGAGAAACCTGCATCAGTGAGGATGCAGGAAAGAAAAACTAAAGTGATTTGAAATGTAAAGGGAATGAGGCATGATCTCGATGAGTGAAACTCCAAGCTCAGAGTCTAGAAACGGAATCTCATCATAGTCTACACAGTATCAATAAGATTAGCTCAGAATAGTGGGAGGCACGGTGGCACAGTGGTTAGCACTGCTGCCTCACAGCGCCAGGAACCTGGGTTCAATTCCCAGCTTGGGTCACTGTCTGTGTGGAGTTTGCACGTTCTCCCCGTGTCTGCGTGGGCTTCCTCCGGGTGCTCCGGTTTCCTCCCACAGTCCAAAGGTGTGGATTGTCTGTGCTAAATTGCCCAAAGCTGTGTAGGTTAGAGGGAGTTAGCAAGTGGATGCGTGAGGTTATTGGGATAGGACCAGGGCGGCACGGTAGCACAGTGGTTAGCACTGCTGCTTCACAGCTCCAGGGACCTGGGTTCGATTCCCGGCTTGGGTCACTGTCTGTGTGGAGTTTGCACATTCTCCTCGTGTCTGCGTGGGTTTCCTCCGGGTGCTCCGGTTTCCTCCCACAGTCCAAAGATGTGCGGGTTAGGTTGATTGGCCAAGCTAAAAATTGCCTTTAGAGTCCTGGGATGCGTAGGTTAGAGGGATTAGTGGGTAAATATGTAGGGATATGGGGGTAGGGCCTGGGTGGGGATTGTGGTCGGTGCAAACCCGATGGGCCGAATGGCCTCTTTCTGTGCTGTAGGGATTCTAAGATTCTAAGATGAGATGCTCTGTCAGAGAGTTGGTGCAGACGCGATGGACCGAGTGGCCTCTTTCTGCACTGTAGGGATTCTGTGACTAAAGGAAATCAGGCTAAAGGCACCAGATATTATAAATTTAAAGTAGAAGAAGTTAAAACAGGAATAATTTCTTTATCCAGAAGTTTGGAATAGTGTTAATTGCAGGAAAGGTGATAGCAACATTGGATGGTCATAGAAGGTTCATTCACAATACAGCTGGATAAACAACTGGGATAGTCAGAATGCCGCAGGCTAAATGGTCTGCTCTTGTCCTTAACTGATTTTAAGTTAGTGAACTGGTTTGACTCTCTGCCAGAGTTGACAATGATATGTCAAAAATGCCAGTCCTTGCCAGCAGACATCATCATAAAAGTCACTTCATAGTAAATGGGCGAATTGGCATCACCAGTAAATAGTTACAGCTACTGTAACGGATTGAGCTAGTGTTCTAACAGAGCAAAGTTACACACTTCGATAGATTCCACTTTAATTCAATAGCTCTTAACTTTCTGCTAATGTTTGTTTGTCAAAATGTTGTGGAGGGGAAGGGTACACCTTACTGAAGAATAAAACACTGAGGGAATATAACATTTCATTGCATTAATTCTGCTAAGAATGCAGAATCATCACCCATTTCATTATGGTTGCTTAAAGATTTGGCTTCCTACCATTATCATAGAATTCCTACGGTGCAGAAGGAGTCCATTTGGCCCATCGAGTCTGCATCGACCACAATCCCCCCTGGGCCCTATCCCCATAACCCCATGCATTTACCCTAGCTAGTCCCCCTGACACTGAAGGGCAATTTAGCACGGCCAATCCACCTAACCCTTTGGAGTGAGGGAGGAAACTGCAGCACCTGGAGGAAACCCAGGCAGGCATGGGGAGAATGTGCAAACCCCACACAGACAGTGACCCAAGCCGGGAATTGAACCCAAGTCCCTGGCGCTGTGAGGCAGCAGTGCCAACCACTGTGCATTCCCGATTCCCATCATCCTCTGAGTGAATTTTTTTTTCTCAAATCGCTGCAGGTAACATTCTGGTAAATCTAAGCTGCACTCCCTCCTAGGCCAGTATGTCCAAGGTGTGGTGCCAGGAATTCCTCGGAGTATTCCCGCTGTTTAACAGGGCTTTGTATATCTGAAACATGACCAATGCTCCTTGTATTTTAATCCTCTCAGTGCTCCCTTAGCCTTTTCTATACCCTTCATAACATCTGAATGATCTACGTACCTGGAACATCCCATGCAAATGTCCACAGTTTTTAGCTTTTTACCATTTAGAAAGTCTCTGTTCTATCCTTCTTACCTCCAAAGTGGATGACCTCACATTTACCTATACTGAGATCTACTTATCACAATTTTGCCCACTTAACTGATCAATATATCTCAGTAATTGTATACTTCAATCTACGCTGTTCACAGTGCAGTCTATATTTGCACCTCGGTCAAATTTGTATCTGTGCCTTTTTATAGAATCATAGAATCTACAGTGCAGAAGGAGGCCATTCGGCCCATCAAGCCTGCACCGACAACAATCCCACCCAGGTCCTATCCCTGCAACCCCAGATATTTACCCTGCTAATCCCCCTGACACTAAGCCAATCAACCTAACCTGCACATCTTTGTGTGGGAGGAATTCGGAACACCCGGAGGAAACCCACGCAGGCACGGGGAGAATGTGCAAACTCCGCACAGACAGTGAACCAAGGCCGGAATTGAACCCGGGTCCCTGGCACTGTGAGGCAGCAGTGTTAACCACTGCGCCACTCTGCAACTGGCATCACCTAAGTTGGTAATGAATATAGCGAATAGTTGAGGCTCCAACACAGATCCTTGTGGGATACCAGTCGTCACATCCTGCCAATGAAAGTACCGGCCCACCATGCCTACTCTCTGGGTGGAATCTCCTGGCCTTGCTCGCCCCAAAACCAGAAAACCCCGCCCCTCGCCCACTCCGATTCTCGTGGCAGGTGGGGTGGTAACATTCTGGCCTCTGTCTTTGCCGACTCAGCCAGTTGCCTAACCAGAGCAATAATTCGCATTCAATTCTGTGAATGACTTCAAACTGCCCTCTGATGTAGCCCAGCTCAAGGGCAATTAGAGATGGATGACAAATGCATGGTAGCACAGTGGTTAGCACTGCTGCCTCACAGCGCCAGGGACTTGGGTTCGATTCCCAGCTTGGCTCACTGTCTGTGTGGAGTTTGCACATTCTCCCCGTGTCTGCGTGGGTTTCCTCCGGGTGCTCCGGTTTCCTCCCACAGTCTGAAAGATGTGCTGGTTAGGTGCTTTGGTCATGCTAAATTCTCCCTCGGTGTACCCGAATAGGCGCCAGAGTGTGGCAACTAGGGGATTTTTACAGTAACTTCACTGCAGCGTTAATGCAAGCCTACTTGTCACACTAATAAATAAACTTAAACCTAATAAAACTATTGCTGATTGTCAGAAAAAACCATCTGGTTCACTAATGTCTTTGAGGGAAGGAAATCGTTGTCCTTACCTGGTCTGGCCTACAAGTGACTCCAAAGCCATAGCGATGTGGCTGACTCTCAGGCCCATGATGCACCATGCCTGCCAAATCCATGCAAAGGTCTGTTAGCACTATGAGTTTCTGGGGTGCCATGTGGTGAGTCAGGAGATGGGGCAGGCCAACAAGAGGGGGGATCCCCCCCATTTAAGTTTTAAAACTTCCCGGATACAGCATGGAACCTAGTTGGCAACCTGATCCAATATGGTGGATGCTACATGTTTGGCACGGGATAGGCACTCAATATTGGATCCTGAGGAACCCATTTCACAGAAGGGGATTGGATTTCTAGGACATTAAGTTTATTTATTAGTGTCACAAGTAGGCTAACATTAACACTGCAATGAAGTTACGGTGAAAATTCCCTCGTCGCCACACTACGGATCCTGTTGGGGTACACTGAGGGAGAATTTAGCATGACCAATGCACCTAACCAGCATGTCTCTCAGACTGTGGGAGAAAACCGGAGCACCCGGAGGAAACCCATGCAGACACGGGGAGAACGTGCAGACTGCACAGACAGTGACCCAAGCCGGGAATCGAACATGGGTCCCTGGCGCTGTGAGGCAGCAGTGCTAACCATTGTGCCACCATGCTAATGTTGCCAGGCAACATGGCAAAATTCTTGCATCAGGGTGACAGGGAGGAGCATCATTCCTTCTCCAATGAGGATGAATGGGATGAGCCTCAGTAAGAGGACATAAAAATGCAAGAGTTCCTGGCGCTGTGTGACAGCAGTGCTAACCACTGTGCCAATAAGATTGAAGATAAAAGTACCAATTATAAGGCACTGTGTAGACTTAAAGCCAACATTCCTTCAAAAGCCAGCTTCCTGAGATTCTTTATTTTTTATTCTTTGTTCCTCGCAGTAAAAATGACATTCAAAGTGTGGCAGTTATAATCGGCTTTCGAAGGGAACATTAAGCAGCTTTAATTTCCATTGCTTGCTACTGGATAGAACTCAAGCACTTCTAAGAGTTTTCCATGTCCTATATTCATCTTTCTTCCTCGGCAGCACAGGGTGTTAGACAAGAAAAAGCTCTTTGATTTAATTACTGTCGAACATAATTAAAAATTAATTAAGATGTGATACTTCTTGCTGCTCCATAGAATTGAGCCTGAAGTCACAAGCGAGACATTGCAATTTGAATTCTGCAAGCATAACTCATAGATGTGAAGTGTCGGGTCTTGTTAAATGGCCCCAATCTCCCCAACGATGGCACTCTGGATTTTTTGTATTCATTCGTGGGACATGGGCATCGCTGGCTGGCCAGCATTTATTGCCCATCCCTAGTTGCCTGAGGGCAGTTGAGAGTCAACCACATTGCTGTGGCTCTGGAGTCACATGTAGGCCAGACCAGGTAAGGATGGCAGACGGAGGATGAGAGGAGACCTAATAGAGGTATATAAGATGTTGAGAGGCATAGATCGGGTGGACTCTCAGAGGCTTTTTCCCAGGGTGGAAATGGCTGCTACGAGAGGACACAGGTTTAAGGTGCTGGGGGGTAGGTACAGGGGAAATGTTAGGGGGAAGTTTTTCACACAGAGGGTGGTGGGCGAGTGGAATCGGCTGCCGTCAATGGTGGTGGAGGCGAACTCAATAGGATCTTTTAAGAGACTCCTGGATGAGTGCATGGGACTTAAAAGGATGGAGGGTTATAGGTAGGCCTAAAAGATAGGGAGATGTTCGGCACAACTTGTGGGGCCGAAGGGCCTGTTTTGTACTGTAGTTTTTCTATGTTTCTATTTCCTTCCCTAAAGGGCACTAATGAACCAGATGGGTTTTTCTGACAATCGACAATGGTTTCATGGTCATCAGTAGATCCTTAATTCCAGATATTTTTTATTGAATTCAAATTCCACCATCTGCCGTGGCGGGATTCGAACCTGGGTCCCAGAATATTAGCAGAGTTTCTGGATTAATAGTCCAGCGATAATACCACGAGGCCATCACCTCCCCTATCTGGACATTGCCGGCTGGGCCAATTTTTATTGCCTATCCCTAATGATCAGCCAAGTTCAAAACTAACAGCGGAGCAGACTCGAAGGGCCGAATGGCCTACTCTTGCTATTTTTTTATTGCATTCAAATTCCACCATCTGCCATGGCGGGATTTGAACCCGAGTCCTCAGAACGTTAGCTGAGTTGCTGGATTAATAGTCTGGCAATAATCCCACTGAGCCATCGCTTCCCCCAGATTCTCTAGCCTTCTCGCCGTGTGTTTCCCGCCAGCGGAAGGTAGCGCGTTCTTCACGAGCGGCGGGATTCTCCAGTCCCGCCGCTGTCAATTGGAAACCCACGGGTGGAAGTGTGCTGCCTGCAGGACTGGAGAATGACGCTGGCGTGAACAGCTGGAGGGTGCTCAAAAATGGGAGGACCGCTGAACATGTATGTCGTTGACTCTGAGGCTGTACCTTTAGCTGAAGAATTATTAACAGGAAACAGGGGGGGAAGAAGAGAACAAGACTTGTTTTCCTTCTCCGATGAGGAAAGGCTGGCCTGACGCCCGATGTGACATTGATTCCAGCATCGATGCAATCCACGGGGAGAGAAGGATCTGGAAGGTTATAGAAAGCAATTCAATAACATTGAAAGGTCTGACAGAACAAAAGCCTGTTGAAAGTCAACGGCTGCACAGAAGACATGGAACGTTCCTCGGGAATCTTGGAAGGGCTTGAATGTGGCGGGGAACTATAGATGTTTCAAATATTCCAAATCCGAAAACGCGAAAAGAATGAAGCCACTTAGACCCTTGCGCCTGTTAAATTTGGATTTGATCTGTTTAGTAATTGATATAGTAACCTAGAGACCCAGGGTAATGTTCTGGGGACCCGGGTTCGAATCCCACCACTGCAGATAGCAAAATTTGAATTCAATAAAAAAATCTGGAATAAGAAGTCTAAAGGTGACCATGAAAACATTGGCGATTGTCATAAAAACCCAACTGGTTTAAGGTAGGAAATCTGCCAAACCTGGTCTGGAATTAAGGGCAATCAGAGATGGGCAATAAATGTTGGCCCACGCAGTGCCGCCCACATCCCAAGAAAGAATGTAAGCGGCACAGTAGCACAGTGGTTAGCACTGTTGCCTCACAACGCCAGGGACTCAGGTTCAAGCCCGGCCTTGGGTGACTGTCTGCGTGGAGTTGGCACGTTCTCCGCATGTCTGCATGGGTTTTCTTCGGGTGCTCTGGTTTCCTCCCACAGTCTAAAGATGTGGAAGTTCGTTGGATTGGCCATGCTAAATTTCCCCTTCGAGTCCAAAGATGTGTAGGTTAGAGGGATTAGCGGGTAAGTGCATGGGGAATGGGGCGGGGGGGCTGGGTTTGGGTAAGATGCTATTTCGAGAGTCAGAGTAGACTCGATGGGCCAAATGGCCTCCTTCTGCACCGTCAGGATTCTATGACTTTATGATCAGTTTCTCAACCCCATTTACCCATCTTTGATTCATGGGGTTAACCTTTTGAGGGATATAGTGGCGTAGTGGTACTGTGGGTAATCCAAAGACCCAGTGTAATATTCTGGGGGCCTGGGTTCAAATCCCACCATGGCGGAGCGAAATGAAATAAATACATCGAGAACTAAAAGTTTAATGATGACCATGAAACATTGGAAATTGTTATAAAAACCCATCTGGTTCATTAATGTCCCTGAGGGAAGAAAATCTACCATCCTCACCCGGTGCGGCTGACATGTAACTCCAACCCTCTGATAAAAGCCTGGAAAGTCACTCAGTTCAAGGACAATTAGGGATGGGCAATAAATGTTGGCCCAGCCAGTGACAACCCACATCCCATAAATTAATTTAAAAACATAAGAATCTGTCAACCTCAGTTTCCTCAGCGTTTACAGCCTCTTGGGGGGAGAGAATTAGAACTTTCTGCTACTCCCTGTGTAAAACAATGCTCCCCAGTTTCATTCCTGTAAACCACTGCCTGGCACGGTGGCACAGTGGTTAGCGCTGCTGCCAGGAACCCGAGTTTGATTCCTGGCTTGGGTCACTGTCTGAAGTTCTCCCCATGTCTGCGTGGGTTTCCTCCGGATGCTCCGGTTTCCTCCCACAGTCCAGAGATGTGCAGGTTAGGTGGATTGGCCATGCTAAATTCCCCTTAGTGTCCCAAGATGTGCAGGTTGGATATATTGGCCATGCTAAATTGTCCCTTAGTGTCCCAAGATGTGCAGGTTAGGTGAATTAGCCATGCTAAATTGTCCCTTAGTGTCCCAAGATGTGCAGGTTAGGTGGATTGGCCATGCTAAATTCCCCTTAGTGTCCCAAGATGTGCAGGTTGGATATATTGGCCATGCTAAATTGTCCCTTAGTGTCCCAAGATGTGCAGGTTAGGTGAATTAGCCATGCTAAATTGTCCCTTAGTGTCCCAAGATGTGCAGGTTAGGTGGATTGGCCATGCTAAATTCCCCTTAGTGTCCCAAGGTGTGCAGGTTGGATATATTGGCCATGCTAAATTGTCCCTTTTTGTCCCAGGATGTGCAGGTTAAGTGGATTGGCCATGCTAAATTGCCCCTTAGTGTCCCAAGATGCGCACGTTAGGTGAATTGGCCACGCTGAATTGTGCCTTAGTGCCCCAAGATGTGCAGGTTAGGTGGATTGGCCTTGCTAAATTGTCCCTTAGTGTCCCAAGATGTGCAGGTTAGGTGGATTGGCCATGGTGAGTGCAACATGGGGATTGGGCGGGGAAATGGGTCTAGGCAAGGTGTTCTTTCAGAAGTCAGTGCAGACTCAATGGGCCAAATGGCCTCTTTCTGCCCTGTAGAGATTCGATGCTCCTTTGGCCTAGAATCCTTCACTGGGGGAGAGGGTTTTGCCCGGTCCACCCTTGGCAAATTAATCATCTTATCATTTCAAGCACTTCAATTAGATCGACCCCTCACTCTCCTAAATGTATGATACGTTTATTCAACCAGCCCTCACAGCTTAAAGTCCGGTATCAATTTTGTTTTTTCCTACAGCGTATGGCGCTCAGAACTCGATTGAATATTCCAGGTGAGCTCTCTCCAGTTGAATCCTACGATCCTTCCCTCATGCGATAAACTCTAATACTGTATCAACCTTCTCATAACCGAAGGGTTGGATTGTCAGTGAGGTACAGTTGTCACCCACCTGCTCAATTGTCAAAGGCATTTCTAGCAAGACCATCGACCCACTGAAGTCTAGGGTAAAGGAATTCACTCTGGCAGTGTCCGTAACAATACCAAGAGCTATCAGAACCTCAGCAATACAGACCAAAATCTAATTTCCTTAAAGATCACCAAGAAATGTTCATTAACTTTAGAATGATTTGTGGTAGTGTTAGCTCCCAGAGCTCGGATAACATATTAATCTGACCAAAAACCCAAATGTTATTTTGGAAAGGCCATTCTTTGTTTAACCAGCTTACGCCAACTCTCAATATTTTATAATCCCCTCCCCCAATTCTGCCTGCAGCCTTTCCCATTGGGAGAGACGGGTACCAAGTTCTTCATACACTCCATGAGGGAACAAATAAAAAATATTAAGGTCTAGATGAATGAAGACTTGCTTAAGAATACATGGTGGCACAGTGGTTAGCACTGCTGCCTCATAGCGCCAGGGACCCGGGTTCAATTCCAGCCTCAGGTGACTGCCTGTGTGGAGTTTGCATGTTCTCCCCGTGTCTGCGTGGGTTTCCTCCGGGTGCTCCGGTTTCCTCCCACAGTCCCAAAGATGTGCAGATTAGATGGATTGGTCATGTTAAATTGCCCTACAGTGTCCCAAAATGGTGGCGATTAGGTGGATTGGCCATGCTAAATTGTCCCTTACTGTCAGGAGGATTAGCAGGGTAAATACGTGGGGTTATGGGGATAGGGCCTGGGTGGGATTATCGGTGCAGACTCAATGTGCCGAATAACCTCCTTCTGTACTGTAGGGATTCTATGATTCTGCACAAAAGAACACGAGGAAGCCATTCGGCCCCTCAAACCTATCCCACCATTCAACGCGATCATGGCTGATCTGTGCCGGCCTCAACTCCCTTTCTGTGCCATTTCCCCATAACCCTCTATTCCTCGATCTATAAAATATTTATCCACATCCATTTTAAATAATTCTGATGATCCAGCCTCCAGCACCCTTTGGGGCAGGGAAAACCAGAGATTCACCACCCTCTGCGAGAAAATACGGACACATGGGATTGAGGGTGATTTAGTGGTTTGGATCAGGAATTGGCTAACTGTAAGAAAACAGAGGGTGGTGGTTGATGGGAAATATTCATCCTGGAGTTCAGTTACTAGTGGTGTACCGCAAGGATCTGTTTTGGGGCCACTGCTGTTTGTCATTTTTATTAATGACCTGAATGAGGGCGTAGAAGGATGGGTTAGTAAATTTGCGGATGATACTAAAGTCGGTGGAGTTGTAGACAGTGTGGAGGGAAGTGGCAGGTTACAGAGGGACATAGATAAGCTGCAGAGCTGGGCTGAGAGGTGGCAAATGGAGTTTAATGCGGAAAAGTGTGATTCACTTTGGAAGGAGTAACAGGAATAAAGAGTACTGGGCTAATGGTAAGATACTTGGTAGTGTGGATGAACAGAGGGATCTGGGTGTCCATGTGCATAGATCCCTGAAAGTTGGCACCCAGGTTGATAGGGTTGTTAAGAAGGCGTACGGTGTGTTAGCTTTTATTGGGAGAGGGATTGAGTTTCGGAGCCAGGAGGTCATGCTGCAACTGTACAAAACTCTGGTGCGGCCGCATTTGGAGTATTGCGTACAGTTCTGGTCGCCGTATTATAGGAAAGATGTGGAAGTGTTGGAAAGGGTACAGAGGAGATTTACCAGGATGTTGCCTGGTATGGTGGGAAAATCGAATGAGGAAAGGCTGAGGGGCTTGAGGTTGTTTTCGGTAGAGAGAAGAAGGTTAAGAGGTGACTTAATAGAGGCATACAAGATGATCAGAGGATTAGATAGGGTGGATAGTGAGAGCCTTTTTCCTCGGATGGTGTTGGCTAGCACGAGGGGACATAGCTTTAAATTGAGGGGTGAGAGATATAGGACAGATGTTAGAGGTAGATTCTTTACTCAGAGAGTAGTAAGGGCGTGGAATGCCCTGCCTGCAACAGTAGTGGACTCGTCAACATTAAGAGCATTCAAATGGTTATTGGATAAACATATGGATGATATTGGAATAGTGTAGGTTAGAGGGGCTTTAGATTGGTTCCACTGGTCGGCGCAACATCGAGGGCCGAAGGGCCTGTACTGCGCTGTAATGTTCTATGTTCTAAGAAGGAATTTCTACCATTTGTTTAAAATTAATTCATAAGATGAAAGCATCTCTGACAAGGCCACTGTTTAATGCCCAGCTCTAATTGCCCTTGAGAAGGTAGTGGTGAGGTATTTGAACCCCTGCAGTCCATGTGGTGTTGGTGCACACAGTGCTATTAGCGAGGGAGTTTCCGAATTTGACCCAACGACTATGAAGATTTGTCAATTATACTCCCAAATTAGGAGCTGTTGGACTTGGGAGGAGAAATCGGAGATGGTGGTGTTCTCCCATGTGCCTGCTGCCCTTATCTTTCTAGGTAGTAGAGATTACAGGTCAGGAAGCTGTTGTCCAACAAGCCTTGGTGAATCGCTGCAATGCATCTTATAGATGGTATACGCTGGGACCAGTGGTGGAGGAAGTGAATGCTGAATGTGGTGAATGAGGTGCCAAGGAAGTTGGCTTCTTGGATGGTGTGGAGCTTCTTGGGTGCAGTTGTGCTTGTCCAGGCGGGTGGAGTTCACACTCGTGACTTGTGTGCCAGTAGATGGTGGACAGGCTTTGGGGGAATTAGACAGTGAGCTGCCAACCTTCTGCCCTGCACTTGTAGACACCACATTTATGTGGCTGGCACAGTTATATTTCTGGCCCACACCTCCGAGATGTTGCTGGTGGTAGATTTGATGACGATAGGTGGATGGAGTGGCCTAGTGGTATTATCACTGGACTCGTTACCCAGGGTAATGCTCTGGGGACCTGGGTTCAAATCCCACCACGGCAAAATTCCACCATGGGTGGCACTGTGGCACAGTGGTTAGCACTGCTGCCTCACAGTGCCAGGGACCCGGGTTCGATCCCGGCTTGGGTCATTGTCTGTATGGAGTTTGCACATTCTCCCCGTGTCTGCGTGGGTTTCCTCTGGATGCTCCTGTTTCCTCCCACAGTCTGAAAAACAAACTGGTTAGGTGCATTGGCCATGCTAAATTCTCCCTCAGTGTACCCAAACAGGCTCTGGAGTGTGGCAATTAGGGGATTTTCACAGTAACTTCATTGCAGTGTTAATGTAAGCCTACTTGTGACTAATAAATAAACTTTACTTTAGATGGTGAAATTTGAATTCAATAAAAAATATCTGGAATTAAAAGTCTAATGATGACCATGAAACCGTTGTCAATTGTTGGGACAACCCATCTGGTTCACTAATGTCCTTTAGGGATGGAAATCTGATGTCCTTACCTGGTCTGGCCTACATGTGACTCCAGAGCCAGTTGACTCTCAACTGCCCTCTGAAATATAGGGCAATTAGGGATGGGCAATAAATGCTGGCCCAGCCAGCGACATTCACATCCCATAAAATTGATTTTAAGAAAAACAGTGACATTGAATGTCAAAACAAGGGGGCAAGTCTTCCCGTTCTGCCCGCTACATTCTCGCGGGACATGGTGCATGCAAAGGACCATTGACTTCGTGCGGGACTTTCCGGTCTTGGGGCAAGCGTGGCCGGAATGTCCCACCCGAGGTGATTATTGTTGGAGATGGTTCTGGTCGGTTCTTGTGTGATGAAAATGTTACTTGCCACTTACCAGCCCAAGTCCGAATGCTTTCATTTTTTGACCTGGCTGATGGCATCTCATCTCAATGTCCAACCCGAGATGGTGCAAGGAGCCACGGAGAAGCGCTCTTCCCTATAATCCTCCATTCTTGCTGGTGTTCACTGAGTATTATAAATAAACAGGTGTTACAGAGTTGGAGAACAGACCTTCTCAATCAAGTGACAGCTTTGGTCAGTTGTTACAATCTGTCTCTCTCTGATGGTTTCGAACCTTCCCCTCGGGGCATTGGCAACATAATCTAAGGAGTGCTGTATTACAGAACAAGATGCCAAACTAAGGGCCCATCTGCATTTCTTCACAGTCAAGAAGCCACACAGCATGCTTGCCTTCATCGGCCAGGGCAACAAGTATAAAAACTGGCAAGTTATGTTACAACTGTATAAAACTTTAGTTAGGCCAAATTTGGAGTATTGCGTGCAGTTCTGGTTGCCACACTACCAGTAGGACGTGGATGCTTTGGAGAGGTTGCAAAGAATATTTACCAGGATGTAGCCTGGTCTGGAGGGTTTTACGTATGAGGAGGGTTTGGATAAACTCGGATTGTTTTCACTGGAAAGACGGAGGCTGAGGGGCGGCCTGATAAAGGTCTACAAAATTATGAGAGGCACAAATAGGGTGGATAGTCAGAGGCTTCTTCCCAGGGTGGAAGGGTCAGCTACTAAGGACAGCACGGTGGCACAGAGGCTAGCACTGCTGCCTCACAGCGCCAGGGACCTGGGTTCAATTCCAGCCTCGGGTGACTGTCTGTGTGGAGAATGCACATTCTCCCCGTGTCTGCGTGGGTTTCCTCTGAGTGCTCCGGTTTCCTCCCACAGTCTAAAGATATGCGGATTAGGTTGATTGGCCATGATAAATTGCCCCTTGGTGTCAGGAGGATTAGGAGGGTAAATCTGTGGAGTTATGGGGATAGGAGCTGGGTGGGATTGTTGACGGTGCAGGCACGATGGGCCGAATGGCCTCTTTCTGCGCTGTAGATTCTATAATTCTACAATACTAAAGAGGGGACAGGTTTAAGGTGGGAGGTGGTAAGTTTAAGGGAGACGCGCGGGGAAAGTTTTCACACAGAGAGTGGTGGGTGCCTGGAACACGCTGCCAGTGGAGATGGTGGAAACAGCCACATTAGCAATGTTCAAGGTGTATCTTGATAGACATATGAATGGGAGGCAAACAGAGGGATAGAAACCATGTGTCAGCACAGGCTTAGTAGGCCGAAGGGCCTGTTCCTGTGCTGTATTATTCTCTGTTCTTTATATTTGTTTAAAGTGGCATTGGGATGGGGTCGGTCTGGATATGTGGCTGTGCTGGACAGCGTACAAATTCAATCAAATTCTAGATTAACTGCAGAATGATGGCTGCATTTGACAACATTACAACAGGAATTGTACAGAGGTAACTTGTTGGATGTGAAGATCTCACAGATAAAGAAACATGATAAGGCACTTTGGAAAGGTGAAAGGTCACTCCTGCAGCAAATGCTATGTCAGATTCTATGCTTTTATCTCAGTGGGTTCACTCTCTGGTGAGAGATTCAAACAGTTCCAGTCACTATCGAACCTTTAAAAAGGCATTGGAGGCAACCCAAGCAGACTACATTGAAGACTTGTGTCCTGTGTCACTGGTTTATGTTGGGGAGATGTCCTCTGCATCTTGAATTGTTATAGAGTCATAGAGCAACACAACATGGAAACAGGCCATTTGGCCCAACCATGTCGACCATGGCGCCCTCCTAGCCAGTCCCAATTGCCCGTGTTTGGCCCATATCCCTCTAAACCTTTCCCATCCATGTACTTATCCAAATGCTTTTTAAATGTTGCTATTGTACCCGCCTCAACCACTTTCTCTGGCAGCTCATTCCAAACACGCACCACCCCCTGTGTGAAGAAGTTGCCCCTCAGGTCCCTTTTAAATCTTTCCCCTCTCAACTTAAACCTATGCCTTCTTGTTTTCAATTCCCCTGCGCTGGGAAAAAGACCATGGGCGGGACTTTATATGGCCTCGCTTGAGCGAGACCGGAACTTCCCACCCGAGGTCAACGGACATTTCTGTTGTCCGCCTCTTGCCTGTTCCGATTCCATGGCGGGTGAGGCAGTAGAATTCCAGCGCATGTGCGTCCATCCCATCGGTGCCCCTCATGATTTTATACACCTCAATAAATTGCTGTTGATCGGTCATGATGAAAGTTTTGGACATTAAGGGCGGGATTTTCTGGCCACGCTCGCTCCAAGACCGGAAAATTCCACCCGAGGTCAACGGAACTTTGCAAGTTCCTGTCCCACCCGCTACGATTCCCGAGGCAGGTGGGACGGGAAAATTCTGCCTGAAATGTCTTCTTGGAAGTGGTGACTGGCTTGTAACAAACTCCCGCTAGCATTCCTCTTCAATCAAAAATATTCGCAATTGCTTAATACTCTGTTCTTTCCTGGACCTTTAAGGAAACTACTGACAGCATTCCAGTGGAGGCATCCCAGACAGAGGAATCAGAAACCACCTGAAAGACTTAATTTATGTTGGACTTAATTCATGTACTTGATGTGTAATTATCCGGGACTGTGTAAATTGAGTATTGACATTTATATAAGGGACTTAAAGGGGGAGGGATGTGGTGATTGCCCCTTTAAGGATCAATCTGCAGAATAATGGTCACATGATGCAGGGAACCAATTGGGGAGCAGGATGGTGGATCACCCTGGTAAGCAGGTTTTTCTGTTCTAGAACCTTCTTGGGGAGCTGGATGCAGCCACAAGACTGCAAGCCCCTGTATAGCCTTTACCTGTAAATCAAAGTGTTGTTTTTTTCCCTCAACTGGTGAACAAGAATTATTACAAAAAGATTATTTTTATTTTCTTTAATTTTTTCTCTTTACCAGGTATGAAAATAGAGGGGGGAGGAGGGAGGAGGGGGGAGTGAAGGCTGTTTGATGAGCATCATCCAATTGGCTAATGAGTCTTTTTGCTTTCCAGTTGACGTCGGAAGGCAGTGCGGCACAAGTGTGGACAGGTTGAGGCAAGTCATGTGATGAAACCTCCAGGAACGTGTTTTGTCATAGTCGGTAACCCTGCCTTAGCAGACAAACCTGTCCTGGCAATGGGAGAATGTTCATTTAGACCCCTCAATCTTGGGCAAATCTCGTGCATATGAGATTGCCCCTGGCATTCTTGGCACATCTCTACGTGGCCCTGGCATCCATTAGAGGCTCATGCAGCTTCATGCCCACTTACTAAGGCTCAACCCATTCATCCTCATCAGAGGAGGAGTGATGCTCCCCCCTGTCGCCCTGATGCAAGAGTTCTACCATGTTGCCTGGCCACATTGTGCAGTTGACAACATACCACGATTACCCATGAAACACTGTGTGGCATGTACTACAGAACCCCTCCAGAGCTCTCAGGGCAGCCGGAGCTTATTTTTAACCATGGTACATGGTTCACATATACCAATGATGGTTCTGGTGGAGGTGTGGGCTTCCTATGGGTGGCATGGTGGCACAGTGGTTAGCACTGCTGCCTCACAGTGCCAGGGGCCCGGGTTCGATTCCTGGCTTGGCTCACTATCTGTGTGGAGTTTGCCCATTCTCCCCGTGTCTGCGTGGGTTTTCTCCAAGTGTTCCAGTTTCCTCCAAAACACGTGCTGGTTGGGTGCATTGGCCATGCTAAATTCTCCCTCAGTGTATCCAAACAGGCTGCGGAGTGTGGCGACTAGGGGATTTTCACAGTAACTTCACTACAGTGTTAATGTAAACCTACTTGTGACACTAATAAAAAACATTGTGCAGTTAACAACATACCACAATTACCCATGAAACACCGTGGTGGGTACTGCAGAACCATTGGGCGGCACGGTAGCACAGTGGTTAGCACTGCTGCTTCACAGCTCCAGGGTCCCGGGTTCGATTCCCGGCTCGGGTCACTGTCTGTGTGGAGTTTGCACATTCTCCTCGTGTCTGCGTGGGTTTCCTCCGGGTGCTCTGGTTTCCTCCCACAGTCCAAAGATGTGTGGGTTAGGTTGATTGGCCAGGTTAAAAAAATTGCCCCTTAGAGTCCTGGGATGCGTAGGTTAGAGGGATTAGCGGGTAAAATATGTGGGGGTAGGGCCTGGGTGGGATTGTGGTCGGTGCAGACTCGATGGGCCGAATGGCCTCTTTCTGTACTGTAGGGTTTCTATGATCTAACCCTTCCAGACCTGTCATGACAGCAGGAGCACATGATTTGTCAATGACTTGTTCACTGATGGTTCTGGTGGGAGTGTGGGCTTTCTTGTAGCTCTCTTCCACTACGCTGTGAAGATGCCTTACTGGTGTCCTCAACAGGCACTTGTCATCCAAGATCTGACTGTCAATCTGGGCTGGGGCCTTGATAAACTCTGGGGCCTGTGTTCTGGGAGTCTTGAATGCTCCCTGGGAAATGAGCACAGACCTGTAGGGTCCTTCACCTGTGATCACAAACCAGTCGGATGTTTGGAACAAAGAAGAACAAAGAAAAGTACACCACAGGAACAGACCTATCGGCCCTCCAAGCCTGTGCCAATCATGATGCCCTGTTTAGAATCCTACAGTGCAGAAGGAGGCCATTTGGCCCATCGAGTCTGCACTGACCACAATCCTGCCCAGGCCATACCCCCGTAACCCCATGTATTTACCCTGCTAATCCCCTGACACTAAGGGGCAATTTAGCATGGCCAATGTACCTAACCCACACATCAGTCAGTGGTCTGGGAATCTGTGTCTGGGGGTGTTTATTTGTTCAGCTCAAGCAGTGAGATCTTTTTATTCCTCCTACTGCCCGCAACCTAAACCACCACCACCCACACTGACCTCCTCCCACTTGCAGAGATGCTCCTGGCAGCTACAAGTGAGCATTTGAAAAAGGTTGGCCACAAAGTACCAAATAACCCTTGCTTTACAACTCGTGACTCTTCACCCTTCCCCCATCACCTTTGACTTTACCCCATCACCCTTGACCCTCCCAACCCTCTGTGCCTTCCCCCTGTAGCCCTTGATCTTTCTTCCATCAGCCTGCACACTGTCCTTGTGAAAGTGGAGATGCCAGCTCTCTCCCCTGACCCTACCTCCATTGATCCTGTTCTTAGGCCCAACCCGCATGATCCTGGGCCTTCCCGTTAGATCCCATGACCTGGAAATGAAATGAAATGTCGCCATAGTCCCATTGACTGCTCTCCCATTTGAGAGAAAGACCTGACTGGTGGTGATTTTAACCTGAGGATCACCACACCTCAGGAGAGGGGCAAGGTTGAGAAGGCGGGACTTTCATGAATAACTTCAGCTGGTACAGGAATTGAACCCACGCTGCTGGCATTACTCTGCATCACTAACCAGCCGTCCAGCCAACTGATCTAACAAAGCTTTGACAGCACGTTTCTAAGTTTGACCCACAGGACACACACGTGGGCAGCACTGACCCCACCCCTTTTACAAGATATGCAAATAGAGGGGTTGGGTGGCGGGGAGGGAGCGGGGGTGCAGTGAAGGCTGTTTGATTGAACATCATTCAATTGGGTAATGAGTCTTTTTGCTTTCCAATTGGCGTCGGAAGGCAGTGTGTCACAAGGGTGGACGAGGCAGAACCAGGAATGCATTTTGTCATAGTTGGTAACTCTATCTTAACAGGCAATGGGAGAATGTTCATTTAGACCCCACAATCTTGGGCAAATCTCGTGCAAATGAGATTGTTCCTGGCATTCTTGGCACATCTCTACATGGCCCTGGCATCCATTAGAGGCTCATGCACCTTCATGTCCTCTTACTGAGGCTCATCCCATTCATCCTCATCGGAGGAGGAGTGATGCTCCCCGCTGTTGCACTGATGCAAGAGTTCGGCCATTTTGCCTGGCCACATTGGCACGGAGGCACAGTGGTTAGCACTGCTGTCCCACAGCGCCAGGGACCCGGGTTCAATTCCAGGCTCGGGTCACTGTCTGTGCAGAGTCTGCACGTTCTCGTCGTGTCTGCCTGGGTTTCCTCCAGTGCTCTGGTTTCCTCCCACAGTCCGAAAGATGTACCGGCTAGGTGCATTGGCCATGCTACATTCTCCCTCAGTGTACCCGAACAGGTGCCGGAGTGTGGCGACTAGGGGATTTTCACAGTAACTTCATTGCAGTGTTAATGTAAGCCTACTTGTGACATTAATAAATAAACATAATGTTCTAGAAATTCAATCACCTTCTGTGAAATCATAGAAATCATAGAATCCTACAGTGCAGAAGGAGGCCATTCG
Organism: Mustelus asterias; assembly: GCF_964213995.1. NCBI lineage: Eukaryota > Metazoa > Chordata > Chondrichthyes > Carcharhiniformes > Triakidae > Mustelus > Mustelus asterias. The sequence continues at coordinate 88,259,494 of NC_135815.1, read as the reverse complement.
GTCCATCGAGTCTGCACCAACCACAATCCCACCCAGGCCTAATCCCCACAACCCCATGCATTCACCCTAGTTAGTCCCCCTGACACTAAGAGGCAATTTAGTATGGCCAACCCACCTAACCCGCACATCTGTGGAGTGTGGGTGGAAACTGGAACACCCGGAGGAAACCCACGCAGACACAGGGAGAATGTGCAGACTCCACACAAACAGTCACCCAAGCCGGGAATCGAACCCGGGTCCCTGGCGCTGTGAGGCAGCAGTGCCAACCATTGTGCCACCGTGCCTGCAGATGGGTTCCTCAGTTTTGTCATGTTGCCTGGCCAAATTGTCATGGTGGCACAGTGGTTAGCACTGCTGCCTCACAGCGCCATAGATCTGGGTTTGATTCCCTTTATGCTCCTTCCTTTGATTTATCCACACTAATTGCCCCCACCGACCGCACCCTTCCCGTTGCACGCTCCCCACGTCTTGCTCCTTGTCTCCTTGCCTTGAGACTTGCCTAAAACCTGTTGCGCCTCTGAACTTTGCCAATCTTGGTGAAAGGGGAACTCCATTTCTCTCTCCACAGTCGCTGCCTTATCTGCTGAGTATTTCCAGCATTTTCTGGTCTCATTTTCAGAATGAATGGAACCAGGTACCTGTAGTTCCACCCAGCTCAACCATAGAGGAGCGGTATTGGAGGGGTTGGAGTGATCAACTTCACCACAGGCCACAGAGGCGAAGGAGGGATAGTTTATCAGGATCACTGTCATGGAAGATGTCAATTGTGACTTTGTTTACGGGCCATTTCTTGTTTTTTATTCATTTGTGGGACATGGGCGTCGCTGGCTGACCAGCATTTATTGCCCATCCCTAGTTGCCCGTGAACTGAGTGGTTTGCTCGGCCATTTCAAATGGCAGTTGAGAGTCAACCACTTTACTGGAGTCACATGTAGGCCAGACCAGGTAAGGACGGTAGATTTCCTTCCCCAAAGGACATTACTGAACCAGGTGGGTTTTTCTGACATTGGTTTCATGGTCATCAGTAGATTCTTAATTCCAGATATCTTTTATTGAATTCAAATTCCACCAGCTGCCTTGGCGGGATTCGAACCCGGGTCCCCAGAACATTAGCTCAGTTTCTGGATTAATAGTCTAGCGATAATACCACTAGGCCATCACCTGCCCTATTTCAATGCTACAACAGCGATGGAAGCCTAGTTGGAGGGATTCATGGCATTGTGGGAAAGGTGGGCACAAATTTGTGAGGTATGGACTTCGGAGTGGAAACGGAGGTTGGTGATGGGGCATTATTTTTGCAAGAACAGGAGTCTTCAAGAATATTTTGTTTCCTGAGGAGAATGATGATGGCAGATTTGAAGGGGAGGAGGACAGTGCCTAAGGAGAAGGAATTATTAACAATATCAGTTGACATTGGGGTCAGGGTATCTCCCACCCCATGCAATTTATTCCATTAGCTGCTGCCCTGTTTGGGTATGCTTTGTAAATGATGATTTACAATGTGTGCGTTACTGTTTGAAATGTCATTTTTTGCTGACAAAAGAGACATGCTGTCAAAGGTTTTCACCTTGCATTCATCAGGACAGATACAAGAATACCAAATTTCAAAGGAAGCAACAATTTATACTGCATGAGAAAAGGGTGCTGATTGATTGGTCAGTCAGCATTGATTGGTCGGGGTGTTGCCATGGAGAATGCAGCAGGGAGCTATTGTTCCTCCTCATGCTTCTGTTTAACTAAACAAGACGCCAACCCCGGACATGTTCCTTTTGCCTGCAGAGGAAAGGGACCTGCATTTAAATATATGTCATTTGTAGCAAAGGTAAGTGATCTAAACAGTGAGCCCCATTGATAATCTTAATTTGGTTGTTTGTGCAATACTTAGCACATTTGGAGTTGCTCAGTAAGTGCAGCCCAATCACGGTATCACATCTAATGTTAGGCATTATGGGTGGAATTTTCCCGTCTCACCTGCCACAGGAATCATAGTGGGTGGGACACGCACCACGCAGGGGTCCACTGATCTTGGGGAGCGATTTTCCAACATTGGGCCGAGCGGGGCCAGAAAATCCCGCCCTCCGGAGGTTATTGTATTTGAGGATCTTGGGGTTGACAGAATTGGATGATCCACACATTCAATTTAAACTAGGGAGGTGTTAAGTAAGGAACAGCTACACCAATAGAAGGTGACTCCTCTACATTTGATGGGTTGAAAGTTCGGACTCTGCTTGTTCCGTTTTCTATTTGAGTCCAAACTAAATGTCTCCTGGATGACATTCAAGTCGATATCAGTTTTCAGTGGTGTTGTGCCCTTGCAGAATCGATGACATTTCACCTCTATCTGGGCTTTGACGCATGAAGTGAACACAAAGGAGATATGATTCAATAATTGTCAAACAAAAATCATCACATTGGTTTCCAATAAACCAGAAATAAATAAGAATGCGTCCCCTTGGATGATAAGATTTCCTTACCCTATTACTGTTCATCAGTGTAGATTAATTCTCCGTTCCTTTTCAATCCTGGATCCCATTAAGAACAAGAGATTACCAAGTACAACTTTCCTTTCTGCATTATCCTTCCAACATTCTGGGGTGAAATCGCACTACGAGATAGCACATGATGGCAATTTCACCCCAGGTGATCCAAAACTAAATCTGTTTTGCAGTAGTTTCACAGAGAATGAATCAATGTAGTGCCTGCCTCACTAACAGAAACATAGAACACAGGAGCGGGAGATGGCTATTCAGCCCTTCGAACCTGCACCGCCATTCATTATGAAGATGGCTGATCCTCCATCTCAACCCCATACTCCCACGCTCTCCCCATTACCCTTCGTCCCTTTTTATTGGTACCTTTTGGTACTTTTATTCTATTCCAATTCAAACTAAGTCCAATCATGGTCCCCACATGAGGGACGAACCAGATCCAAGCTGACAAGGCAAGACGTTGCAATCCCATCTTGGGCTCGATCAAATAAGATCCAAGCTGACAGGATGAGGCATTGCACTCCCTCCCGGGCTTGATCTAAAGCTTCATCTTAGCCAAAAGATGGCTTTGGAAAAGTGCATCAGATAAAGCCTCGGTTTAACCTCATTGGCTACCCTGATCCTTTACTCTAGCCTAGCCTGGGGAAAGCACCATCGCAGCGTCAGCACACTCCTAGTGCAATGAGCTAACCTCATGCCTGCCTGATTGTGGTTTCACCCCTTTCAGGTCTATCTGTTTCCGTCTTAAATATATTCAGTGGCATGGTTTCCAGAGCCATCTGTGGTAGAGAATTCCATAGGTTCACCACCCCCTGAGTGAAGATATTTCTCCTCATCTCAGTCCTAAATGGTCTACCCCGTATCCTGAGACTGTGACGCCTTGTTCTAGACCCCTCCAGCCAGAAGAAACAACATTCCTTTATCCAGTCTGCCCAGCTTGGTCAAAATTTTGTACATTTCAATGAGATCCTGTCTCATTCTTCTAAACTTCAGTAATTCCGGTCACCCCATCTCTCCTCATATGACAATCCTGTCATCCGAGGAATCAGTTTGGTGAACCTTCGCTGCACTCCCTCTATAGCAAGCATGACATTTCTTGGATAAGGAGACCAAAACTGCACACAATACTCCAGGTGTGGTCTCACTAAGGCCCTGTACAAACATGTGTTGAGAATCCGTGCCATTTGTTCAGCCCTGGGTACAGTGGGTAGAATGGGAAATAGGGATTGAAACCATCAATCAATCATATCGGAGATCAAAAGGCCCAGGATTTTCTGGAATGAGACGACCTACCCCAATTTGTTAGCTTATAGTAATACAGGAATGGAAGGAGGCCATTCAGCCCTTCCAGCCTGTTACACCATAAGACCATAAGATATAAAAACAGAATTAGGCCACTCGGCCCATCGAGTCTGCTCCGCCATTCAATCATGGCTGATATTTTTCTCATCCCCATTCTCCTGCCTTTTCCCCATAACCCCTGATTCCCTTATTAATCAAGAACCTATCTATCTCTGTCTTAAAGACAATCAATAACCTGGCCTCCACAGCCTTCTGCAGCAAAGAGTTCCACAGATTCACCACTCTCTGGTTGAAGAAATTCCTCCTCATCTCTGTTTTAGAGGATTGTCCCTTTAGCCTGAGGTTGTGCCTCTGGTTCTAGTTTTTCCTACTAGTGGAAACATCCTCTCCACCTTCACTCCATCCAGGCCTCGCAGTATCCTGTAAGTTTTCAATAAGATCCCCCCTCATCCTTCTAAACTCCAACGAGCACAGACCCAGAGTCCTCAACTGTTCCTCATACGACAAGCTCTTCACGCCAGGGATCATTCTTGTGAACCTCCTCTGGACCCTTTCCAAGGCCAACACATCCTTCCTTGGATTATGAGGCCCAAAACTGCTCACAATACTCCAAATGGGGGTCTGACTAGAGCCTTATACAGCCTCAGAAGTACATCCCTGCTCTTGTATTCTAGCCCTCTCAACACGAATGCTAACATTGCATTTGCCTTCCTAACTGCCGACTGAACCATGTTCTGCCACTCAATAAGATCATGGCTGATCTATGCCCTAATCCCATATCACATGATACTGTTGGTTGACAAAAATCTATCAATCTCAGTTTTAAATTGAACAATTGATTGAAGCATCATTTGCTGTTTGTGGAAGAGAGTCCTATCCTTATACCATGCAATGCTTGTAGACCTGCTTCCTAACTGCACTCCTGTAAAGTCTACTACGAAGTTTTTGACAAGGTCTCCTAGTCCTGGGCTCCCCAACCAGCGGATATTGTTTCTCCTGATCTACCCCGCCTGTAAACCCTCAAAGGTCAGGAAAATCTTTCACACATTACCCCTTACTCTCCTAAATTCAAGGGAAGACAAAATCATTTTTCTGTTATCTCTCTCCTCGTGTGTCCACATTTTTGCATCTAGGTGTCATTCCGATGAATCTACTCTGTCCTCCCTCCAAACCTAATATATACTTAAGATGTGGCCCTCAGAATTTTTCACAGTAGGATCATAGAATTCCTACAGTACAGAAGGAAGCCATTCTGCCCATCGAGTCCACACCAACCACAATCCTACCCAGGCCCTATTCCTGTAACCCCACATATTTACCCTGTTAATCCCCCTAACTCTAGGGTCAATTTATCATGGCCAATCCACTTCACCTGCACATCTTTGGACTGTGGGAGGAAACCGGAGCACCCGGAGGAAACCCATGCAGACATAGGGAGAAATTGCAAACTCCACACAGACAGTGACCCGAGGCCAGAATTGAACCCGGGTCCCTGGTGCTGTGAGGCAGCAGTGCTAACCACTGTGCCACCATGCCGCCCTAGTACTCTGGGGTGTGTTACAGACAGGACTTTGTTTCGGTGAAGTAAGGCTTCTAGCCTCTTGGAGATCCCTGGAGTTTAGAGGAATGAGAGGAGATCTAACTGAGGTGTACAAAATAATTAGGGGGATTGACCAGGTAGATGTGGAGAGGATTTTTCCTCTTGTGGGGCAATCTAGAACAAGAGGTTGTGGTTTTAGGATAAGGGGTGGCAGATTTAAAGCACAGATGAGGAGAAATAATTTCTCTCAAAGGGTCGTCAATTTGTGCAATTCACTAGCCCAGAGCATGGAGTATATACCAGAAGTGAGTGCAATGTTTTTTTAAACCCAGGCTCGGTACTAATATCTCTCCATGTTTAATTAGGTAGAGCGGGTGTGATGGTGGCTTGCATGAGTCAACTTCAAATCCAGTGTTTAAAGGGGGACAGCAGATGTGAGGCCTGGTCGATTCTGGTGTTGAGGGTGGAAATGACAAATTAGAGTGTACATACTCCACGGCTGTGCCTGGATTTAGTGAGGCCTCCCAGAATGTGAGGCTGGAAGCTGTTAGGGCCCATGGGGAAATATCCTTTCTGAGTGAGAGGAGGCAGAAAAACTGAAAAGGATACAAGGATAGTCTGTCGAGATACAGCTGAAGAGGTGAGCAGCTAGAGAGTGCCTCCTCACTGGTAGATTCGAAGCTCAAAATAGTTTAATATCCTACTCCCCGTCTCTAACAGATAGCTGGGAAGCGCTTATGCCCCCATCTCCAACAGGTATTTTGGAAGACCCTATCGCCCCATGTCCAACAGGTATCTGGGAAGTCCTCATCTCCTCATCTCCAAAAGGTACCTGGGAAGCCCCTATTTCTGCATCTCCAACAGGTATCCGGGAAGTCTCTATCTCTCCATCTCCAACTGGTATCTGGGAAGCTCTGATCTCTCCATCTCCAACAGGTATCTGGGAAGCCCCTATCTCCCCATCTCCAACAGGTATCTGGGAAGCCCCTATCTCCCCATCTCCAACAGGTATCTGGGAAGCCCCTATCTCCCCATCTCCAACAGGTATCTGGGAAGCCCCTATCTCCCCATCTCCAACAGGTATCTGGGAAGCCCCTATCTCCCCATCTCCAACAGGTATCTGGGAAGCTCCTATCTCCCCATCTCCAACAGGTATCTGGGAAGCCCCTATCTCCCCATCTCCAACAGGTATCTGGGAAGCTCCTACCACCCCATCTCCAACTGGGAGCTGAGAAGCTCATATCTCCCCATCTCCAACAGGTATCTGGGAAGCTCCTACCACCCCATCTCCAACAGGTATCTGGGAAGCCCCTATCTCCCCATCTCCAACAGGTATCTGGGAAGCTCCTATCTCCCCATCTCCAACAGGTATCTGGGAAGCCCCTATCTCCCCATCTCCAACAGGTATCTGGGAAGCTCCTACCACCCCATCTCCAACTGGGAGCTGAGAAGCTCATATCTCCCCATCTCCAACAGGTATCTGGGAAGCTCCTATCTCCCATTTCCAACAGGTATCTGGGAAGCTCCTATCTCCCCATCTCCAACAGGCATCTGGGAAGATCCTATCTCCCATTTCCAACAGGCATCTGGGAAGATCCTATCTCTCCATCTCCAACAGGGATCTGGGAAGCCCCTATCTCCCCATCTCCAACGAGTTGCTGTTGGAGATGGGAAGATAGGAGATTCCCAGATTCTTGTCGAAGGTGATTATAGTGGAACATTCAACTACATTTTAGGTGTGGATTACTGCAGCCCTCTCACTCTGCCTTCTCAAACCTACTCCAGCATCATACCGCTCACAGCAACTTACCTTGCAGCCATCTCTCTCTGTCTGTACACTTCCTCATAACCCTATCTGCCCATCAACCAGTAACACTCACCATCATCTCCATGCCTTTCCTTCATACTGCCACTCAAAGCTGCGGTCCATCCATCTATTTAACACATAACATTACTCTGACTGCGAGGTCTCATCTTCCCCTGCTTGCAGGAGCAGAGAATCATGAACACTGGAGAGAGGGGCACAGAACCAGAGTAGGCCCTCCATCCCTCTAGCAGCAGCAGCAGGAAGGACTGGACATTAGTAATGTCTTGTATTGTTTGCCTGTCAGTGACGGGGAGCTGGGGGCTTCACAAATGGACAGACTGGGACTTCCCAGATACCTGTTGGAGATGGGGAGACAGGAGCTTCCCAGCTACCTGTTGGAGATGGGGAGACAGGAGCTTCCTAGATACCTGTTGGAGATGGGGAGATAGGGATTTCCCAGATACCTGTTTGAGTTAGGGAGATAGGAGCTTCCTAGATACCTGTTGGAGATGGGGAGATAGGGATTTCCCAGATACCTGTTTGAGTTAGGGAGATAGGAGCTTCCCAGATACCTGTTGGAGATGGGGAGATAGGAGCTTCCTAGATACCTGTTGGAGACGGGGAGATAGGAGCTTCCCAGATACCTGTTAGAGATGGGGAGATAGGAGCTTCCCAGCTACCTGTTGGAGATGGAGAGATAGGAGCTTCCCAAATACCTGTTGGAGATGGGGAAATAGGGGGCTTCCCAGATACTTGTCAGACATGGGGAGATAGGAGGTTCCCAGGTACCTGTTGGAGATGGGGGGATAGGAACTTCCCAGATTCCTTTTGGAGATGGAGAGACTGGGGCTTCCCAGATACCTGTTAGAGATGGGGAGATAGGAGCTTCCCAGATACCTGTTGGAGATGGGGAGATAGGGGCTTTCCAGATACCTGCTGGAGATGGGGAGATAGGGATTTCCCAGATACCTGTTTGAGTTAGGGAGATAGGAGCTTCCCAGATCGCTGTTGGAGATGGGGAGATAGGGACTTTCCAGATACCTGTTGGAGTTGGGGAGATGGGCGCTTCCCAGATCCCTGTTGGAGATGGGGAGATAGGAGCTTCCCAGATCCCTGTTGGAGATGGGGAGATAGGAGCTTCCCAGATCCCTGTTGGAGATGGGGAGATAGGAGCTTCCCAGATCCCTGTTGGAGATGAGGAGATAGGACTTCCCAGATACCTGTTGGAGATGGGGAAATAAGGACTTCCCAGATACCTGTTGGAGTTGGGGAGATAGGAGCTTTCCAAATACCTGTTATCGATGATTAGATAGGGAATTCCCAAATACCTGTTAGAGATCATGAGATAGGGGCTTCCGAGATGCCTGTCGGAGATTGGGAGTTTGGGGCTTCCCAGCTGTCTGGTGACAGGATTTATTATCAGACAGACACATGGTACACAGCACTGACTCATGCTGACTTGACATCAGCAGTAAGTGAGAATTGATTGTGACATATTTTGAATCAGACACTAGTCTTGGCCATTCCTCACCTCATTCCTTGGTTGGTGAAGTGTTCTCCTGCTAGCCGGGCAGGGTAGGTGGACCCTGAGAGAGATGATAGGTGAAGGGGATATTGAAATGAGAGCTTGGTCCAAAACATTCCCACTCCCTGTCACCCCTGCCCCTATTGTTAGCCCCTCAGTGAGAACCTAACACACCGCCTCATATTCCGATAGTCAATTCTGCTGCGCTGTGTAAAATGTTTTTCCTCACGGTGTCCTTGGTTTTATCATTCACCTTGCAATCGGTGTCCTCTGGCTCTCATTCCCTCTGCCAATCCGGGAACAGTGTAATGAGAATATTAGGTTACCAACAAGAATACTCATTGTTCAAATCTAGCTTTATTATTAGAAACTAACAACAACCTTTATTGGGACCTTGTCTTGGTGGTAGATTGGGAAAACCTAAAAGTAGAGCACAGTGTTGAAATGACGCTAAGGGAGAGGGACCATGGGACTATTATGTCAACTTTTGTTTTAAATTGAGCTTACTGGAAGCAAAGGCCTTGAGACTGTCTGAGAATTGCTCAGAGGAAGGTAAAAACAGTCACAACTTGGAAATACAAATGCTGCTACGAACTGGTCTTGTGCACATTAAAATGGAACACCAGCAATAATCGGGAAATAATACATGGAGAGGATGTTTCTGCCAGTAGGAAAAATTAGAACCAGGGGGCACAACCTCAGACTAAAGGGACGCTCCCTTAAAACAGAGATGAAGAGGAATTTCTTCAGTCAGAGCGGTGAATCTGTGGAACTCTTTGCCGCAGAAGGCTGTGGAGGCCAGGTCATTGAGTGTCTTTAAGACAGAGATAGATAGGTTCTTGATTAATAAGGAGATCAGGGATTATGAGGATAAGACAGGAAAATGGAGATGAGAAAAATATCAGCCATGATTGAATGGCAGGGCAGACTCAATGTGCCGAGTGGCCTAATTCTGCTCCTATGTCTTATGGTCTGAGCTATTTTTTCCTTCTGGGAGGTACACATAAGATCACAAAGCTGGACTGTCTGAGCCCTTCTGAGGGGGATTAGTCCTCATACTAATAATCATGGAGGAAAATAGTAGTCGTGTTAATAATTGTGTCCAGTGAAAGGGTTAACAGAGACAAATTACTAAAGCCTGCACAATGTTTAACTGTAGAATCATAAGCACCTAGTTGCAGATACCTGACCTTCAGATAAGGAAGAGAGAAAGGTACTGTGGAAACATAGAAACTTAGAAACATAGAAGATAGGAGCAGGAGGAGGCCATTTGGCCCTTCGAGCCTGCTCCGCCATTCATCACGATCATGGCTCATTGTCCAACTCAATAGCCTCATCCTGCTTTCTCCCCATAACCTTTGATCCCATTGCTTTGTTCTGGATGGTGTCAAGCTTCTTGATTGTGGTTGGAGCTGCATTCATCCAGGTGGAGTGGAGAGTATTCCACCACATTCCTGAATTGTGCCTTGTAGATGATGGAGAGACTCTGGGGAGTCACTCGCTTTTTTTTTTATTCATTCGTGGGACAAGGGCGTTGCTGGCTGGCCTTCACTTACTGCCCATCCCCAGTTGCAGAATTTCCAGCCTGTGACTTGCTCCAATGGCCACAGTATTTATATGGCTGGTCCAGTTCAGTTTCTGGTCAATTGGCTATATCAGTGTTCCTTCACTATTGCTGGGTCAAAATGCTGGAACTCGCACCCTAACAGCACTGTGGGTGTACCTACACCACATGGACTGCAGTAATTCAAGAAGGCGGCTCACCACCACCTTCTCAAGGGCAACTTGGTATGGGCAACAAATGCTGGCCCAGCCAGCGACGCCTACATTTTGTGAATTAATCAAGAAATAACCCATCCACACAAGGATAAATTCCAAAGAAATCGTGTTAATACCACAGTAGTTGAGTAATTAGCATATGGAAATTGATAGCTCACCTATCATGGTGGCACAGTGGTTAGCACTGCTGCCTCACAGCGCCAGGGACCCGGGTTCGATTCCCGGCTTGGGACACTGTCTGTGCGGAGTCTGCATGTCCTCCCCGTGTCTGCATGGGTTTCCTCTGGGTGCTCCGGTTTCCTCCCACAGTCCGAAAGACGTGCTGGTTAGGGTGCATTGACCATGCTAAATTCTCCCTCAGTGTACCCGAACAGGCGCCGGAGTGTGGCGACCAGGGGATTTGCACAGTAATTTCATTGCAGTGTTAACACAAGCCTACTTGCGACAATAATAAATAAACTTAAAACTTTTCCAGAGTCTCTCGCAGGCAAGTTAACACATTTCAGGTAAAAATCGGAATTCAGGGGGAGTTGGAGCTGGTTTTTGCGACGTGTTGTCAATTTAAACTTCCCCACCTGCTCCCACTCACTCCCATTCCCAAACTCAGGGCCTCCTTCAACACAGAATTGCCCTCCCCCCCACTCATAACTCAGCAATTCACATAGACTGGAAGCATCTACGCACTCACTGAAAGCAATCCTTTCAGCCCATAGCCCACACTCTAAACATATTATCCTGTAGCCTGTTGCTCCTCATCGACTCCCATCATAACAGTTCACCCAACAATGAGTCTTTGGAGAACGATATTGGATTAATGGAAATTAAGAAATGTGTCTGGTAAGGAGATGTAATTAAATTCACAGCAAGCGCTCCGGCAATGATTAAAACCCATTAACCACCAACTCATCTTTTATTATCACACCTCTCGACAATTACCCTTCCTCAGTTCGGCATCCTTCACCATTTGTACGTCCCTTTATCACAAAACTCCCTGTTCCCAGATGACAGACGCCAAGTTGTCACATCAGAGCTTTGGCCTGAAGCATATCACAGAGGTTGGTCCAAAGTTTTTCTAATCTGGTTTGAAAGTGGCGGTGCACACATATCGTGGCTCTTTCAAACTGCTGCCTTTCATTTGCGCTCTGTACCCCCTGACAGATCGACAGCGTAGCGAGAATATACAAATAGAAAGCCCTGTGATCGCTGGGAACTGTTTACCAGAAAAAAAGTTTATTTATTATTGTCACAAATTGGCCTACATTAACACTGCAATGAAGTTACTGTGAAAACCCCATAGTCGCCACACTTTGGCGCCTGTTCGGGTACACGAAGGGAAAATTTGGCATGGCCAAACTAATTAGCACATTTTTCGGACCATGGGAGGAAACCGGAGCACCCGGGGGAAACCTACGCAGACACGGGGAGAACAGTGATCCAAGCCGGGAATCGAACCCAGGTCCCTGGCGCTGTGAGGCAGCAGTGCTAACAACCGTGCCACCCGGATTTGACAAGGATTTGACCATCTATCGTAAATCTGTCTGAGGCCCTACAAAGAGGGATGAAAGTAAAGTTAAAAAGTTTATTTATTAGTGTCACAAGTAGGCTTACATTCACACCGTGATGGAGTTACTGTGAAAATCCTCTAGTCGCCACACTCCAGCGCCTGTTCGGGTTACACTGAGGGAGAATTTAGCGCGGCCAATGCACCCTAACCAGCACGTCTTTGGAGAGTGGGAGGAAACCGGAGCACCCGGAGAAAACCCGCACAGATACGGGAGAATGTGCAAACTCCACACAGACAGTGACCCAAGCCGGGAACTGAACCCGGGCCCCTGGCACAGTGAGGCAGCAGTGCTAACCACTGTGCCACCGTGCTGCCCCTATGAAAGTTGCACAGCTCCAGTATTTTTTTCTGTATCTCAAGTCGAGCTCCGAATAACTGGAGATAATTTCGCCCTAAAACAGGACGAATTATTGAGATCACAAATCTCCCCGGCGCCAATTTCCTTTACACAAGATTTAGCGGCCATTACGCGATTTGCACCTGTGGCCAGTGTGGCCACTAAATCGCGGCCATTAACTCTGCTTCTCTCTCCACAGACGCTGCCAGACCTGCTGAGTTTTTCCAGCACCGTCTGTTTTTATTTCATATCTCCAGCATCTGCAGTTTTTGCCTTTACTCGTTGCACAGTTTCCGATTCTTCCTTCTTCCTCCCTGGGATCACACGTTTATGGAACTACCACCCACTATCATACTTTCATAGAATCATAGAATCCTACAGTGCAGAATGTGATCACTTGGCCCATCGAGTCTGCACCGACTCTCTGACAGAGCATCTTACCCAGGCCCACCCCTCTGCCCCTTCTGTCAACCAATCTTCAATCCCATCCAGTAATCATTCACAATCTCCTGCGATCTCACTTTCTGGATCAGTCTTCTATGCAGCACCTTGTCAAATGCCTTCTGGAAGTCTAGATATATCATATCCATAGGCTCCCCACTATCTACCTTGCTGGCTATGTCCTCAATGAACTCAAGCAAGTTTGTCAAGCATGACTTCCCCTTCATAAAACCTTGCTGACAATAGTGGATTGAACTTTGTCTTTCCAAATACTCAGTCACCTTCTCCTTAATGATTGATTCCAGCAACTTCCCCATCACAGAGGTCAAGCTAACTGGTCCATAGTTTCCTACTTTTTGCCTCTCCCTTTTTGAATAAGAGGCAAATGAAATAAATGGATAAGAATTAAATGTGATATGAGACATAAGAATCATAGAATCTCAAAGTGCAGAAGGAGGCCATTTGGCCCATCGAGTCTGCACCGACCACAACCCCACCCAGACCCTATCCCCATAACCCCATGCATTTGCCCTAGCTAGTCCCCCTGACACTAAGGGGCAATTTAGCATGGCCAATCCACCTAACCTGCACATCTTTGGACTAAAAGAATAAAGCTGGTTCCTTGTAAATCTCTGACAATATAAAGTTTATTTATTAGTCACAAATACGCTTACATTAACACTGCAATGTAAGCCTACACAAGTAGGCTTACATTAACACTGCAATGAAGTTACTGTGAAAATCCCCTAGTCGTCACACTCCGATGCCTGTTCAGGAACACTGAGGGAGAATTTAGCACGGCCAATGCACCGAACCAATGCATCTTTCGGACTGTGGGAGGAAACCGGAGCACCCGGAGGAAACCCACGCAGACATGGAGAGAACGTGCAATCTCCATACAGACAGCGACCCAAGCCAGGTCCGGAATCGAACCTGGGTCCCTGGCGCTGTGAGGCAGCAGTGCTAACCACTGTAAAAAGTGTTGCCTGCAGCAGTCATGTATTCATCTCAAGCACTGGTTTCTAACCAACCCATCAAACATGACGTTCGGAAAGCTGCTACAAGAAAAATATTATGGTTTCTGAGTGAAAGTAAGACAGATATTTTTACTGAATAACAGATGTGTGATGTGATATGCTAAACCACAGGACTGCTGTTAATTGGTTGTGGAAATTTTCCACCCAGCTCCCAGTGTGACTCGGTAACGGGGACATGTTCGAGGAAGGGAAATCTTTCAGGTAACACATGGAATTTAAAATAGGCGACTTTACCTTGGTGTGGCACAGTGGGGGTGACACGGTGGCACAATGGTTAGCGCTGCTGCCTCACAGCGCCAGGGACCCGGGCTCGATTCCTGGCTTGACTCACTGTCTGTGTGGAGTTTGTACATTCTCCCCTTGTCTGCGTGGGTTTCCTCCGGGTGCCCCAGTTTCCTCCCACAGTCCGAAAGATGTGCTGGTCAGGTGCTAAATTCTCCCTCAGTGTAACCCAAACAGGCACCAGAGTGTGGCGACTAGGGGAATTTCACAGTAACTTCATTGCAGTGTTAATGTAAGCCTACTGGTAAATAAGAAGTAAACTTTAAAAGACTTTTACTGTTGAAATCCTTCGCAAAGATGGTGAGAGGGCTACCCCATGGACCCCACCATAAGTGTCAGCAAATAAAGCAACCTTTGAAAACTTGCAAAATCCATCCCCAAAAAGAACTGGGGTCGACTTATATGCCAAGGATAAGAGTGAACCGCTGATGCGACTGTGTTTGTGTGGTCGCTACCTTTGTTGCTCACCGTACTGCATCTGAAACTCCAGCATGTCCCTGCGCAGTCTCTATCGCCTGCCTCCCTAGCAGTCAGTAAAGTATCAGTAGGTAAAATACCAATCTATGAGATGAAAAACTGAGCCCAATTATTAATGGTGATTATAATGGTCCATAATTTCCCATCACTACGTGGAGTGAGGCCAGGAAGTATCCCAGAAGATGCACTGAGGACCTCTCCCTATCCCGAAAGGTTCGCAGACATGGAAATTACCTGGGAAGTTTACATTTATGATGGGCAATTATCCTGGCACTGGCAACCATCCGCCTGCCATTCTGATTTGAATTGCTAACTCCAGACGGCTGCCTGTCTCAGCAGAATAGTTACCCAGGAAATGTTAGAATAAATGAAACCACATCTAACGGGGCAGCACGGTGGCAGTGGTTAGCACTGCTGCCTCAAGCACCAGGAATGCAGGTTTAAATCCCGGCTTGGGTCACTGTCTGTGTGGAGTTTGCACATTCTCCCCGTGTCTGCGTGGGTTTCCTCTGGGTGCTCCGGTTTCCTCCCAGTGCAGAAGGAGGCCATTCGGCCCATCTAGTCTACACCGACAACAATCCCACCCAGGCTCTATCCCCGGAACCCCACATTTACCCTGCTAATCTCCCTGACACTAAGGGGCAATTTAGCATGGCCAATCCACCTAACCCGCACATCTTTGGACTGTGGGAGGAAACCCACGCAGACACGGGGAGAACGTGCAAACTCCACGCAGACAGTGACCCAAGCTGGGAATCGAACCCGGGTCCCTGGCACTGTGAGACAGCGGTGCTGACCACTGTGCCACCGTGCCACACTGTACCTAGCTCCACAGTATGTACTTATCCAGCTTCCTCTTAAACTATTTGCCTCAACTGTTCTATATGATAATAGATTTTCCACATTCTGTACGCTCTGAATAAAGACATTCTTCTCTTCAATTCTTTGTTGGATATTTTCATGACCAACTTACCTTTATGATACTGAGCTTTGGGCTATCCTGCAGGTGGAAATACTTCTGGGGGGAGGGGGCAATTTTAACTTCACCTAAACCTACACAGACGCCACCCCCAGTATAATGTCCGACTACCCTGCTCCCAGTCTTCCCAGGGAAAACCCAACTGGGGCGGCATGGTGGCACAGTGGTTAGCACTGCTGCCTCTTAGCACCAGGAACCCGGGTTCGATTCCCAGCTTGGGTCACTGTCTGTGCGGAGACTATATGTTTTCCTCGTGTCTGCGTGGGTTCCCTCTGGGTGCTCCGGTTTGCCCCCACAGTCCAAAAGATGTGCTGGTTAGGTGGATTGGCCATGCCAAGTTGCCCCTTAGTGTCAGGGGGGTTAGCTAGGGTAAATGCATGGAGTTATGAGGATAGGGCCTGGGTGGGATTGTGGTCCGGTGCAGGCTCGATGGGCCGAATGGCTTCGTTCCGCAGTGTAGGGATTCTAAGATCACTCAGCTCTTGCCCAAAGTGACAAGCAGCATCCTGTCACTCTTGTGGTGCAGTGGTTGAAAGCGCGACAGGCAACCTTGAGTTGTTTTCCAAGTGCTTGGGGTGGGTATTTTATTTACAGAGCCTGCCATTACAACAGCTTGTTCACTCTGACAGAATGACACTCATTAAGCCATCAGCAATGACTTGAGTGTTCGGAATCACATTAAAATGTACTGCAGCATAACTGGCAGTGCCATTGAAAACAAAACACCCCAGCCTCATGAGAAATGATGCAGTTGGCTCAGGATGCCGGTCGGCAACAAGAACAAACAGCAACCTCTGTTTATATAGCACCTTTAATCTAATAAAGCATCCCAAATCGCCAGACAAATGTAATGGCAAGCTCCCTTTGAGCAGACTTGATTTATCTTCACACAGAAAGGATAGCAATCCTGAAAAAAAAAGCTAATGCACTGTGGACGGCACGATGGCACAGTGGTTAGCACTGCTGCCTCACAACTCCAGCAGTCCTGGGTTCGATTCCCGGCTTGGGTCACTGTCTGTGTGGAGTTTGCATGTTCTCCTCGTGTCTGCTTGGGTTTCCTCCGGGTGCTCCGGTTTCCTCCCACAGTCCAAAGATGTGTGGGTTAGGTGGATTGGCCGTGCTAAATTGGCACTTGGTATCCCGGGATGTGTAGGTTAGAGGGATTAGAACATAGAATAGTACAGCACAGAACAGGCCCTTCGGCCCACGATGTTGTGCCGAGCTTTATCCGAAACCAAGATCAAGCTATCCCACTCCCTATCATCCTGGTGTGCTCCATGTGCCTATCCAGTAACCGCTTAACAGGGTAAATATGTGGGGTTACGGGAATAAGGCTTGGGTGGGATTGTGGTCGGTGCAGACTCGATGGGCCGAATGGCCTCCTTCTGCACTGTAGGATTCTATAACGTGTTGTCATATTTTTAAACCTCGGGGCCAATTCCCGCCAGGAATGACTGACTGCTTGTAAAGAGCTGGGACAAATTTAACAGGATGCGTACACCTAAAGGTAAGTGGCGCCTCGCCCCCTGCCATTCCTGTGGGGTCGCGTCACCATTCGAACAGGAGATCTTGGGGGTGACAAGCTTCGCCCGCCCTCAACATAACTACACAGGAAATTGTAAACTAGATCAAGGTGGGTGGCCTCACATAAGGTCGTAATATTACGTTAGTCTTTGCCGGCATCCTGAGTGGATTGAAGGCCTTTGCTTGGCCTTTAGCGAGGGCACGGTGGGCTGGGGATTGTGGGGGTTGGAAGTGGGAGGGGGTGTCAAACAACAATTGAAATGGTAGGGGCTCTGAAATGGGAGGGGTGGGGAAGGCGGGGGAGTGGGGGTGGGTCATCTGTGGGTCAGCGATATGGCGGCGTAACCTACAGCTCTCCGTGGCTAGGTTTTTATTTGATTTGATTTATTATTGTCCCATGTATTAACATACAGTGAAAATTATTGTTTCTTGCGCGCTATACAGACAAAGCATACCATTCATAGAGAAGGAAAGGACAGGGTGCAGAATGTAGTATTACAGTCATAGCTAGGGCGTAGAGAAAGATCAACTTAATGTGAGGTAGGTCCATTCAAAAGTCTGATGTCAGCAGGGAAGAAGCTGTTCTTGAGTCGGTTGGTACGTGACCTCAGACTTTTGTACCTTTTTCCCGACGGAAGAAGGTGGAAGAGAGATGCGGGCTGCGTGGGGTCCTTAATTATGCTGGCTGCTTTACCGAGGCAGCGGGAAGTGTAGACAGAGTCAATGGATGGGAGGTTGGTTTGCGTGATGGACCGGGCCACCTTCACGACCTTTTGTAGTTCCTCGCGGTCTTGGGCAGAGCAGGAGCCATACCAAGCTGTGATGCAACCAGAAAGAATGCTTTCTATGGTGCACCTGTAAATGTTGGTGAGAGTCGTAGCTGACATGGGCAAGATGCTGATTAATGTAAGTACAAGAATTGCCCCCCTTGCAATTCCAGGACGCCAACCCCAGAGGACTGATCATACAATCCCTACAGTGCAAGAAGGAGACCATTGGGCCCATCGAGTCAGCACTGACACTCCTGCAGAGCATCCCACTCAGGCCCTCTCCCTGTAACCCCAGGCATTTACCCCACTAATCCCCCTAAATTTGAGACACTAATTTGGCACGGCCAATCCATCTAACCAGCATGTCTTTCGGAGTGTGGGAGGAAACCGGAGCACCCGGAGGAAACCCACGCAGACATGGGGGAGAACGTGTAAACTCCACACAGACAGTGACCCCAAGATGGGAATTGAACCTAGGTCCCTGGCACTGTGAGGCAGCAGTGCTAACCACTGTGCCACCGTGCCGCCCTGCAGTACCCCTGACTGGTCAGGAGGTGGCAGCCAGGCATACACAACTGCCAGGAACCATTTGCCCAGTGCTCAGCCTTCCTGGACTGGAAGGTGGTGGGTTCAACCAGCACTCCAAACACCCACCCTGACTCTGGCGTGAGGCTGAAACTGATAGGAAACAAAAGTGAAACAGGGCGGCACAGTGGCACAGTGGTTAGCACTGCTGCCTCACAGTGCCAGGGTCCCGGGTCGATTCCTGGCTTGGGTCACTGTCTGTGTGGAGTCTGCACATTCTCCTCGTGTCTGCGTGGGTTTCCTCCAGGTGCTCTGGTTTCCTCCCACAGTCCAAAGATGTGCGGGTTTGGTGCATTAGCCGTGCTAAATTGCCCCTTAGTGTCAGGGAGACTAACTAGGGTAAATGTGTGGGGTTATAGGGATAGGGCCTGGGTGGGATTGTGGTGTAGACTCGATGGGCTGAATGGCCTCCTTCTGCACTGTAGGGATTCTATGATTCTATGAAAACAGGTCCTTGTCGATCTATTAAAACGGGGTTTTGACTGAAGTGTCAAACTGAGGTGCTGTCTGCTTTCTCTGGTGTGCAGAACAGAACCCAGGGGCATTGTTAGAAAAAACAGAGTCATTCTCTCCAATCTCCTGCCCAATATCCCCTTCATCACCATCACTTAAACTAAAGGTCATTCTTGCTGCTTGCAGCAGCTTGCTGTGCATACGTTGACAGCCAAGTTTCCTATATCGCAAGAGTGCCTCTTTGGCTGGACATCACTGCAGGATGTCCTGGAAGGCGCCACTTAAATGCAAAACTTTTACTCAGGCCAGGATTTTCCTGTCCTGCTCTCTGGGGGACTGGGAATCCCTACACAAAGTCAATGGACTTCTGACTGGTCATATTTTCCGTCCCGCCTGCCATGATTCCTGCTCCAGGCGAGAGTGGAAGATCCCAAACTTTATCCATGAATCCTAGAATCATACAGTGCAGAAGAGGCCCTTCAGCCCATCGAGTCTGCACCGACACGTGAGAAACACCTGACCTCCCACCTTATCCCATTTAACAGCACTTGGCCCATAGACCTGAATGTTATGACGTCCATGTACTCATCCAGATACTTTTAAAATGTTGTGAGGCATCCCGCCTCCACCACCCTCCCAGGCAGCGCATTCCAGACTGTCACCACCCTCTGGGTACAAAAGATTTCCCTCACATCCTCCCTAAACCTCCTGCCCCTCACCTTGAACCGATGTCCCCTCGTGACTGACCCATCATAAAATCATAGATCATAGAATCCCTACAGTGCAGAAACGGGCCATTCGGCCCATCGAGCCTGCACCGACCACAATCCCATCCAACCCTATCCCCGTAATCCCACGCATTTACCCTGCTAACCCCCCTGACACTAAGGGTCAATTTAGCACGGCCGATCAGCCTAACCTGCACATCTTTGGAGTGTGGGAGGAAACTGGAGCACCCGGAGGAAACCCACGCAGACACGGGGAAAGCGTGCAGACTCCAATGACTTGAGGCCAGAATTGAACCTGGGTCCCTGGCGCTGTGAGGCAGCAGTGCTAACCACTGTGCCACCGTGCTGCCCCAAAGGGGAACAGCTGCTCCTTATCCACTCTCATATTCTTCTACACCTCGATCAGGTCGCCCCTGAGTCTTCTCTGCTCCAATGAAAACAACCCAAGCCTACCCAACCTTTCTTCATAACTTAAATGTTCCATCCCAGGCAGCATCCTGGTGAATCTCCTCTGCACCCTCTCCAATGCAATCACACCCTTCCTATAATGTGGCGACCAGAACTGCGCACAGTGCTCCAGCTGTGGCCTCACCAAAGTTCTATACAACTCACAACGTGACTTCCCTGCTTTTGTAATCTATGCCTCGATTGATAAAGGCAAGTGTCCCATGTGCCTTTTTCACCATCCTACTAACATGCCATATGTTAGTAGAAAAGATTGAAAGGGTGCAGAGGAGATTTACAAGGATGTTGTCTGGATTGAGTGGCACGCCTTATGAGGATAGGCTGAAGGAGCTCGGTCTTTTCTCCTTCGAGAGACGTAGGATGAGAGAAGGCCTAATAGAGGTGTATAAGATGTTGAGAGGCATAGATCGGGTGGACTCTCAGAGGCTTTTTCCCAGGGTGGAAATGGCTGCTACGAGAGGACAGAGGTTTAAGGTGCTGGGGGGTAGGTACAGGGGAAATGTTAGGGGGAAGTTTTTCATGATGTGGAGATGCCGGCTCCGAAAGCTTGTGTGGCTTTTGCTACCAAATAAACCTGTTGGACTTTAACCTGGTGTTGTTAAACTTCTTACTGGAAGTTTTTCACACAGAGGGTGGTGGGCGAGTGGAATCGGCTGCTGTCGGTGGTGGTGGAGGCAAACTCAATAGGGTCTTTTAAGAGACTCCTGGATGAGTACATGGGACTTAATAGGATGGAGGGTTATAGGTAGGCCTAAAAGGTAGGGATATGTTCGGCACAACTTGTGGGGCCGAAGGGCCTGTTTTGTGCTGTAGTTTTCTATGTTTCTATGCCCTTCCATCTTCAGAGATCTGTGGACAAACACGCCAAGGTCCCTTTGTTCCACAGAACTTGCTTGTGCCCTGCCATTCATTGAATACCTCCTTGTCAAAATACTCCTTCCAAAGTGCATCACCTCACACTTTTCAGGGTTAAATTCCATGAAGCTCCCCACGTTGTTGGAGTTGCTACCACGTGAACAATGTTCCATGTTCCGTCGCACTAACACCTCGAATCCACAGGGAAAGGGGTAAATGTGGCTGTGTACCTCTTGCAAAGCTTGTCCGATGCACCTCCAGAGAGTGAACAGGTTAATAGGGTAGACAGAACCAGATTGGAAGGATCTGGAGGTCCTTCACTCACGGGATGTGGGCATCGCTGGCCAGGCCAGCATTTATTACCCGACTCTAATTGCCCTTTAGAAGGGATGGTGAGCTGGCTTCTTGAACCGCTGCAGTTCATGTACAGTAGGTACACCCACAGTGATGTTAGGGAGGGAGTTCCAGGATGTAAACTCCCTCCCTAACAGGAGGGGAGTTAGGTTATGGGCAAGTTTATTGCTGTGGAGAGAGGGAAAGGGGGGGAGGGAGGGAGGGAGGTAAAGAGGGAAGGAGGGAGGGAGGGGCGGATGGACAGAATGGGGAGGGAGGGAAGGAGGAAGGGAGTTGTGGACGGAGGGAGGAAAGAAGGGGCGGATGGACAGAGGAAGGGAAGGCGGGAGGAGGGGTGGATAGAGGGAAGGAGGGGCGGATGGATAGAGGCAGGGAGGGAGGGAAGGAGGAAGGGTTGGATGGACAGAGGGAGGGAGGGAAGAAAGGAGTGAGTGGCAGACGGACAAAGTGAGGGAAGGAGGGAAGGACGGAAGGAAGGAGGGAAGGGTGGACAGAGGGAGGGAGGGAGGGAGGGGCTGATGTACAGAGCGAGGGAGGGAGGGAGCGAAGGAGGGAGCGAGGGAGGGAGAGAGAGAGGGGCAGATGGAGAAAGGGAGGGAGGGAGGGAGGAGAAGACAGAGAGAGGGACATAAGAACATAAGAAGATAAGAAATAGGAGCAGGAGTAGGCCATCTGGCCCTTCGAGCCTGCCCCGCCATTCAACAAGATCATGGCTGATCTGAAGCGAATCAGTTCCACTTACCCGCCTGCTCTCCATATCCCCTAATTCCCTTATCGATCAGAAAACTATCTACCCGTGATTTAAACATATTCAATGAGGAAGCCTCCACCACTTCAATGGGCTGAGAATTCCAGAGATTCACTACCCTCTGAGAGAAGAAGTTCCCCCTCAACTCTGTTCTGAACCGGCCCCCCCTTATTTTGAGGCTGTGCCCTCTAGTTCTGGTTTCCCTTCTAAGTGGAAAGAATCTCTCCACCTCTACCCTATCCAGCCCCTTCATTATCTTAGGCCACTCCATCCACACAGTGATGTCCTATTTCACATGGGAGAGTCAACAGCAAGGAGGCGGTTAAATCCCTGCCATCAAATAATTTTGATTGGAGAACATGGTGAAGAAGGGAGAAAGAGGGTTTTTTAACATTTTTATTCATTCGTGGGGACATGGGCGTCGCTGGCTGGGCCAATATTTATTGCCTATCCCTAGTTCCCCCTGGAGGGCAGTTGAGAATCAACCACATTGCTGTGGCTCTGGAGTCACATGTAGGCCAGACCAGGTAAGGACGGCAGATTTCCTTCCCTAAAGGACATTAGTGAACCAGATGGGTTTTTCCGACAATGGTTTCATGGTCATCAGTAGATTCTTAATTCCAGATTTTTTTTATTGAATTCAAATTTCACCATCTGCCGTGGTGGGATTCGAACCCGGGTCTCCAGAACATTAGCAGAGTTTCTGGGTTAATATTCTAGTGATAATACCACTAGGCCATCGCTTCCCTTCGATTAGGGAAGTATGGGAACCAGATGAGGCCATTCAGCCCCTCGAGTCAATTTGGCCATTCATTACATCATGGCTCTTTCACATGTTGGACGAGATTCTCCAGCCTCCCAGCCGCATGTATCCCACCGGCGGGAAGTGGCACATTGTTCACTAGTGGCGGGATTCTCTGGTCCCTCCACTGTCAATGGGAATTCCCATTGATGTCACCCCATGCTGGTAGGAGACCCGCGATACACTGCCGACGGGACCGGAGAATCCCGCCAGCGTTTTCCGGCCATTAACTCCATCTAGACATCTTTGTTCCATGGCTGTGGAGGCTTTGGAGAGGGTACAGAAAAGGTTTACCAGGATGTTGCCTGGTATGGAGGGTATTAGCTATGAAGAGAGATTGAATAAACCGGGATTGTTCTCCCTGGAAAGGTGGGAGGCTGAGGGGCGACCTGATAGAAGTTAATAAAATTATGAGGGGTATGGATAGGGTGAAGAGTTGGAAGCTTTTCCCCAGGGCAGAAATGACAATTACAAGGGGGCACAAGTTCAAGGTGAGGGGGGAAAGGTTCAGTGGGGATGTGCGGGGGAAGTTTTTTACACAGAGGGTGGTGGGAGCCTGGAATGCGCTGCCAAGTGAGGTGGTTGGGGCAGTTACGTTAGGCACATTCAAGACTTACCTGGATAGGCACATGAGCCGAAATTTTATCAGGACGCACGCCTCGATTCCGGGGGCGGGCGAGGCTCAGAGATTCTCCGTTGGCCTCGGGTGGGATCGTATGAAACTCGGGCGGATGTGCCAATAAAATTCCACCCATGAACAGACGGAGTATAGAGAGATACAGGCCGTTGGTCTCGAGAGGACAATGTGATCGGCGCAGGCTTGGAGGGCCGAAGGGCCTGTTCCTGTGCTGTACTGTTCTTTGACCTTGCCGAACAAAACCTTGGAAGGTCTAAGTGCGTCAGGAGTGGAGAGGAGTTTGATTTTGGAACAGGAACGGCCCTCACCTCAATCTGAAAGACCTGGCTTTGAGTTAAGGCTAGATAAGGGCCTGATGGCCCTTGTTTTCAGAGGTGGTTAGGTGCAGTTCATGAAGGAAGTATTCAGCAAGGACAGCCAAGTGGCAGGCATGACTAAAACCTTAACGAGGGAACACAGGAAATCCAAAATGTCCTCTCTCAGGATGTAAGAGAAATATAAACATCGATTCTTTCCACCAGATCATCCAACACATACTTCAGATTAAAGGCTTTGTGCTTTTGGCTTACTTTCCTGCTCGCACTTGTATAAACAGATGATCGACTAAAACACTGACCATCCCACCTTTTACGGGATAAGAAGAAAGAACAGAAAGTGCCAGAAATCTGAAATGAAACAGGACACACTGGCAATCCAAAGTAGGCCATGGAATAATTCCCACACAGAAGCTGGCCATTTGGTCCATCGAGTTTTCTTACTATCTCTTTGAAAGAGCTACCCGCATCGTTCCCTGGAGCCTTGCAAAAATATTTCCTTTCCAAATACCTATCCAGGATTAGGACTGAATCTGCTTGCAGTGCCCTTTCAGACCGTGTGGTCCAGGTCTTAACAATTATGTATCTAATAAGAGAAATGGTAGGTCAGCACTAATAACAGAACATTTCTGGATAAATATCTCTCATTGACATCTGTTCCAAGAAAGTGTCTGCACCCCAAATTTGAGCCTGCCTTTAAAGTTTAAAGTATGTTTATTAGTGTCGCAAGTCGGCTTACATTAACACTGCTATGAAGTTACTGTGAAAATCCCCTGGTCGCCACACTCCGGCGCCTGTTCGGGTACACTGAGGGAGAATTTAGCATGGCCAATGCACCCTAACCAGCACGTCTTTCAAACTGTGGGAGGAAACCGGAGCACACGGAGGAAACCCACGCAGACACGGGGAGAATGTGCAGACTCCGCACAGACAGTGACCTGAGCCGGGAATCGAACCCACGTCCCTGGCGCTGTGAGGCAGCAGCCTCAGCCTTGTGGCTGGGTTCAGGGGGTCAAACAGGTGATGAGGGGTGCATTGTGAAGATGCTCTGGAGTTTAAGGCATGTCCAGTCGTTAACACAGAGGCTGATACTATTTCGAAATGTCAACCGCCCACGCCCACACGGCAAATCACTCTTGTGCTCGGGTTAACCCTCAGTTTTGGAGAGGTTGCTTGAGCTTTCAAAGGTCACCATGTCTGCCGATGAGAAATGAGAATGAAGCCAATTATCCCCTTGGCATTTATGAGTGCTACAATGGAGCTGAATGGCCTCTCTCTGCACTATAACGTTTACATGATTCTATGTTGGTTGTATCACAGCTTGGTATGGCTCCTGCTCTGTCCAAGACCGCAAGAAACTACAAAGGGTTGTTAATAAAGCCCAGTCCATCACTCAAACCAGCCTCCCATCCATTGACTCTGTCTACACTTCCCACTGCCTCAGCAAAGCAGCCAGCATAATTAAGGACCCCACGCACCCTGAACATATTCTCTTCTCCCTCTTCTGTTGGGAAAAAGATACAAAAGTTTGAGGTCACATACCAACTGACTCAAGAACAGCTTCTTCCCTGCTGTCATCAGACTTTTGAATGGACCTACCTTGATCTTTCTCTACACCCTCCCAGATACGTCTTTCCCTACATCTGTATTCTCCTCAAAACCTTTTCAGATATGTGGGCCCCTCCAATTCTGGCCTCCTGTTTTTAATCAACGCCCCATTGGGAGCTGTGCCTTCAGTTTCTAAGGCTCTGGAGTTCAAAATAGGACAGTTAATTGCCACCCTCATTCTCACCCTTCAGTCAATGAACTGGTGGCACAGTGGTTAGCACTGCTGCCTCACAGCGCCAAGGACACGGGTTCCATCTTTGTCGATCTCTCCTGTCTCCACCAACTGTTGGCCCTCTATCCAGCCCCACAGCTTTCCCACCTCCTCCCCACAATAGTTATTTGGCATACCAAATGGCATTTGCTACCAAATAAACCTGTTGGACTTTAACTTGGTGTTGTTAAAACTCTTACTGTATTTTGCTTTCAGACAGTGCTGACCTTTATTCTGCTATTTTGCTTTCAGACAGTGCTGACCTTTATTCTGCTATTTTGCTTTCAGTCAGTGCTGACCTTTATTCTGCTATTAGCACCTACTCTGCACCAAAGTACTATCATTACCACTTCCTTTGTCTTGTCTCCCATATCATCTTTGTCATTAAATTGCTGCCCTCTTAGCATATCCATGACCTTTCATTTTGCTCCCTCCTCCTTTTCCAACAGCATAAAACCCATCACATTTCAACCTCTCTCCAGTTCTGAAGAAGAGCCATGTTGGACTTGAAACATTTGCCGGAATGTTGCCACCTCGCCCGCCCGAGGCTCGTAAGATCCCACCCGAGCCCAACAGAGAATGTCACTCTGCGAGCGTCGTCTGCCCCGATTCCCCAGGGCGGGCGTGCTGGTAAAATTCCGGCAATTAACTCGGTTTCTCTCTGTACAGAAGCAGCCAGACCTATTGAGATTTTCCAGCGTTTTCTATTCTTATTTCTTTCAAGGGCTTTTGCCAAGCAAAGACACTGACTTCAACGTGGTGGCTCATTTAGATTATTGAAAGACATCCCTCATCGTGGCATCATCAAGTCTGAGGAACAATCAGGCAGACGAGAGGTGTAAAATCCCTCTTTGGACACTATCAATGGGGAAATGGATTATTTATCGAGTTAATAGCTAACACATTAATATTCAATCAACAGGATACAAGAAATTAGTTGCCTGACCTGTTGGAGGCCACTATTGATCTGTAGAGCTTCCAACAACAGAGGAGAGAGAATCCCATTACCACGGGTCACACAATGGGCGGAATGTCACCAGCACGTCCGCCCGAGGTTTGTACGATCTCGCCCGAGGCAATGCCATTCTCCGAGCCACACACGCCGCCGGAATCGGGGCGGGCATGCGGTAAAATTCCAGCCAATGACTGTGCCATTCGAATGCCAGTCACATGACAACAGCCCCAACAACAGAAAATGCTGGAAAACCCCAGCAGGTCTGACAGCATCTGTGGAGAGAAAATAGAGGCAACGTTTCGAGTCTGGATGACCCTTCATCAGAGCTCTATTCTCCCTCCACGGATGCTGTCAGACCTGCTGAGATTTTCCAGCATTCCTGTTTCTGTTTCAGATTCCAGCATCCGCAGTGTTTTGTTTAACACCGGCCATCGCCAGTGCCAATTACAGATGAAGTCAGCACAAGATGTTAACAACAGAGAGTCTATCGAAAGGAAGATATGGAGGAAGCATTGCAGAATGTAACTTCTCTCTCTCTTACCTTCTCTCTCCATCTCTCCGTTATTTTCAGGTTTAGAGTTCTATCTCTGCTACATTTTACAATTCATCACAGAGGTGGAGAATTTTAATCGTGTCATCGCACCCACTTCAGAAGAAGATGGATTACGGTTTGAAATAGACTGTCTCCAGAATCACAGCTCACACGGGCCACAATCCACTGGAACTTCAAGATCACCAAAGGAAAGTTGGATCAGACATTTATTTTCCTAACAGACCTTAACTCTTATCAATTCCACCTCCTCCACCTGATAACTGTTCTCTTTCATGCAGGTGTGTGTGAGAGTGTGTGAGCGCGTGTGTGTGTTTGTGTGCCCGTGTTTGTGTGTGTGTGTGAGAGCGTGTGTGTGTTTGTGTGCCCGTGTTTGTGTGTGTGTGTGTGAGAGCGTGTGTGTGTTTGTGTGCCCGTGTTTGTGTGTGTGTGTGTGAGAGCGTGTGTGTGTTTGTGTGCCCGTGTTTGTGTGTGTGTGTGAGAGCGTGTGTGTGTTTGTGTGCCCGTGTTTGTGTGTGTGTGTGAGAGCGTGTGTGTGTTTGTGTGCCCGTGTTTGTGTGTGTGTGTGTGAGAGCGTGTGTGTGTTTGTGTGCCCGTGTTTGTGTGAGAGCGTGTGTGTGTTTGTGTGCCCGTGTTTGTGTGTGTGTGTGAGAGTGTGTGTGTGTTTGTGTGCCCGTGTTTGTGTGTGTGTGTGAGAGCGTGTGTGTGTTTGTGTGCCCGTGTTTGTGTGTGTGTGTGAGAGCGTGTGTGTGTTTGTGTGCCCGTGTTTGTGTGTGTGTGTGAGAGCGTGTGTGTGTTTGTGTGCCCGTGTTTGTGTGTGTGTGTGAGAGCGTGTGTGTGTTTGTGTGCCCGTGTTTGTGTGTGAGCGCGTGTGTGTGTTTGTGTGCCCGTGTTTGTGTGTGTGTGTGAGAGTGTGTGAGTGCGTGTGTGTGTTTGTGTGCCCGTGTTTGTGTGTGTGTGTGAGAGTGTGTGAGTGCGTGTGTGTGTTTGTGTGCCCGTGTTTGTGTGTGTGTGTGAGAGTGCGTCTGTGCAAGCATGTGTATGTGTGTGTGTGCACACGCATGTGTGTGTGTCTGTGCGTGCATGTATACGTGTGTATGTGTGTGTGTGCATGTGCATGCGTGTGTGCGTGTGGTGTGTGCATGTGCACGTGCATCTGTGCACGTGCTTGTGTGCACATGTGTGTGTGCATGTACGTGTGTGTGTGTGTGAGTGCGTATGTGTGTGTGTGAGGGTGTGTGTGTGTGAGTGTGAGTGGGATTCACAGTGAGTTCAAGCAGGGTTGTGTTCTGGCAATTGCACTCTTTAGAATATTCTTCCCTTTGCTGTCATGTGCCTTCATGTCAGCTACAGAGGCTGTCAACTCGCTGACCAGTACTGATAGGCTGTTTCGACCTTACTGACATGAGATCCGAGATAAACGTGTGTCAACAATAGAATGGAATTGGCCCCAGTTTTAGGAGTGTTTTGCCTTTGGAAAACTGCGGCATATTTGTTCTGGAAATCTGCCGCAGAATAATATTTCAGAAGAAGGCTATTTTTAAAACTGCAACATGTGAATCTGTGAGAGACTTGGAAATGTTTCCAAACAGGAGGTAGTATTTATGAAAAGAGGTCAGCTTTGAAATGCAATGATTTCCCCTGATAAAAGTTTATTTCTCACAAACATCGTAGCCCGCCAATCAGCAGAGAGATCCCGCCCACATCCCCATCCTCCACCATTTAGCTCCACCTTTCCCCCCAGTTCCCGTCATTGGTCCAGATGTTGGGCACAGCTGCCTGAAATGCTGATTCTCCTCAGAGGAACTCTTTAAAGGTACCAGCTGCCTGATGGGACCATCAAGTCGTCTCCCTCAGTGTTCCTGCCCTCAGCACGAAGCGGCTTTGAAGGATTTCTTGTTGTGTCGCAGCTACAGGATTATTGCATCTATTTCCACATCAAACACGCCTGCAACTTGGGAAGATCTCTTCGCCCCACAGAATAGAACCATAGAATCCCCACAGTGCAGAAGGAGGCCATTCGACCCATTGAGTCTGCACCAACACTTCAACAGAGCATCTTACCCAAGCCTTTCCTCGTAACCCCATGTTTTTAACCCTCTGCCTTAACCCTGTAAGCCCACGCATTTGTCATGGCCAATCCACCTAACCTACACACCCTTAGACACAAAGTGGCAATTTAGCATGGCCAATCCACCTAACCTGCACACCCTTAGACACAAAGGGACAATTTAGCATGGCCAATCCACCTAACCTGCACACCCTTAGACACAAAGGGACAATTTAGCATGGCCAATCCACCTAACCCACACATCCTTAGACACAAAGGGACAATTTAGCATGGCCAATCCACCTAACCTGCACACCCTTAGACACAAAGGGACAATTTAGCATGGCCAATCCACCTAACCCACACATCCTTAGACACAAAGGGACAATTTAGCATGGCCAATCCACCTAACCCACACATCCTTAGACACAAAGGGACAATTTAGCATGGCCAATCCACCTAACCCACACATCTTTGGACACTAAGAGGCAATTTAGCATAGCCAATCCACCTAACCTGCACACCTTTGGAACTAAGAGGCAATTTAGCATAGCCAATCCACCTAACCCGCACATCCTTAGACACAAAGGGGCAATTTAGCATGGCCAATCCACCTAACACAAACATCCTTAGACACAAAGTGGCAATTTAGCATGGCCAATCCACCTAACCCGCACATCCTTAGACACAAAGGGGCAATTTAGCATGGCCAATCCACCTAACCCACACATCTTTGGACACTAAGAGGCAATTTAGCATGGCCAATCCCCCTAACCCACACATCTTTGGACACTAAGAGGCAATTTAGCATAGCCAATCCACCTAACCTGCACACCTTTGGAACTAGGAGGCAATTTAGCATAGCCAATCCACCTAACCCGCACATCCTTAGACACAAAGGGGCAATTTAGCATGGCCAATCCACCTAACACAAACATCCTTAGACACAAAGTGGCAATTTGGCATGGCCAATCCACCTAACCCGCACATCCTTAGACACAAAGGGGCAATTTAGCATGGCCAATCCACCTAACCCACACATCTTTGGACACTAAGAGGCAATTTAGCATAGCCAATCCACCTAACGTGCACACCTTTGGAACTAGGAGGCAATTTAGCATAGCCAATCCACATAACCTGCACATCTTTGGACACTAAGGGGCAATTTAACATGGCCAATCCACCTAACCTGCACATCTTTGGACACTAAGGGGAAATTTAGCATAGCCAATCCACCTAACCTGCACATCTTTGGACACTAAGGGGCAATTTAACATGGCCAATCCACCTAACCTGCACATCTTTAGACACTAAGGGGAAATTTAGCATAGCCAATCCACCTAACAGCTATGGCCCTAAAAGAGGCCTAACAGCTATGGACTGTGGGAGAAATGATGTGGAGATGCCGACGTTGGACTGGGGTAAGCACAGTAAGAAGTCTCACAACACCAGGTTAAAGTCCAACAGGTTTATTTGGTAGCAAATACCATAAGCTTTCGGAGCGCTGCCCCTTCGTCAGATGGAGTGAAAATCTGTTCTCAAACAGTGCACAGAGACGCTAACCACTGTGCCACCGTGCCGCCCTTTCCTCTCCCATTCATTTTCTTTCCTCTTACTTTCCTTACCGTGTTTCCTTCTGCAGGGATATGGTTCCATATTATCCTCTGACAATTATCCTCTCGTACCTTAGCCAAGTGGAGAGTCTTTGCACTTGAGCCTCAGCAGTGACAGTTGGCAGACTATTCCACAACTGAGGTATCACAGCCAAGCCTAGTTTTCTTCTCCCCATCCCCCACCCCTCTCCCCCCCCCCCCCCCCCCACCCCCCACAAACCGACCCCCCATCCACACACAGGATGGAATTTAATGCCCTACCCTGTACTGAGTTTGCTGGCAAGGAGGAGGACCTAGGGATCCTGCCGGCTTCCTGTCCAATCTAGTCCATGGCAAGAAGACTGTGGACAACCTCTCCCCGCCCGCCACCAGTTGAGGCCCTTAAGTGGTACGCACGACTGGGCCGGTGGTGGAGGGAGTGAATGTTTGTGGAAGGGGTAACAATCAAACAGGGCTGCTTTGTCCTGAATGGTGTCGAGCTTCTTGAGTGTTGTTGGAGCTGCAGGCATTCAGGCAAGTGAAGAGTATTCCATCACACTCCTGACTTACGCCTTGTAGATGGTGGACAGGCTTTGAGGGAGAGGGGTCAGGAGGTGAGTTACTCAACATAGGATTCCTAGCCTTTGAACAGCTCTGGTAGTCACAGTATTTATATGGCGAGTTCAGCTCAGTTTCTGGTCAATGATAACCCTTCAGTGGCACCCACGGCAGGTGTTTAGGCAGCCGGGAGGGCAGCCCCACTGGATTTTATATGCTCCAACCCAGTCTTCATGCCCTCCAGCATGGGGGCATAACATCCAAGCCCAGGACTCCAGGGTTTGACAACTCTGCCCATACCTCCTACCCACTCCCTGTCCCTCCCGCAGTCAGGAAGAGTCCCATATGAAAAATCTGCCTCTCATGTTTAGATGCCAATTTGCCACATTGTTGTGGCACTCTGATGTGAATGAAAATTGAACTAAGTCCCACGCCTTCAGAAAACATTGGTAATGTAATAAGTTTATTTATTAGTGTCACAAGTAAGGCTTACATTAACACTGCAATGAAGTTACTGTGAAAATCCCCTACTCGCCACACTCCTGTTCGGGTACACCGAGGGAGAATTTAGCACGGCCAATGCACCTAACCAGCACGTCTTTTGGAATGTCGGAGGAAACCAGAGCACCCGGAGGAAACCCACGCAGACACGGGGAGAACGTGTAGACTCCGCACAGACAGTGACCCAAGCCGGGAATCGAACCTGGGCCGCTGGCGCTGTGAGGCAGCAGTGCTAACCCACTGTGCCACCAATATGATTGGTTGTTCTATACATTTGCTTAATTCCAGCACTGTAAACGTACAGAATAAGAGGCCAGACATCAGAAGACATGGTTAACACACCACTGCACGGTGATTAAGCATGCCTGGACCCCTGCGGAGTGATATTCCTTTGATATATGCTTGTCTTGTCTTTGGATCTCTCATTCACTGAATGTCAGAAAGTTTATAAAATAGGTTTGAAAATCAGATTCCAATAGCCTCACAGGTAGGAGAGCCGTGTACGTAGTCAATTCCAAGAGCTTACATTGATCAAATTGAAGCATGAGTTGAAATTGAACATTGCACTAACTAGCTGGAATATATTAGCCCCACGAGCTACATAGTTGCTTCCAAAGGCGCCACATCCCAAAATATGACAAGGGAAATGATCTGCTCGGATACGGCGTCTGAATCTTTGACTCCAATAATAGCATTTGACATCACACAATAGTAATGAGATTCCAGCAAGTTTGCTATCAGGATCTGATTCTGTGACTGCACTGAGACTCTGCTGAAGAAAGCTAAGAGGCTGGACCCTTTCCCTCCCACTGCCCTCAGGCAGGGTCTCTGCAGGGTGACCCGCAACTAGACACGCAATAGTGCCCAAATAAGACAAGGCTGTCAAGGAAGCTCAGGAACAAGCTTATTTATTAGTGTCACATGTAGGCTTACATTAACCCTGCAATGAAGTTACTGTGGAAATCCCCTGGTCGCCACACTCTGGATACACTGAGGGAGAATTCAGCATGGCCAATGCACCTAACCAGCACGTCTTTCAGACTACACAAGCCTTCTCAAGTTTAGTTGTTAGAAACACTTTCAAATCGACTGGGATTCTGACAGGCAAAGACTTCTGACCATCCGAATACGAGCATTTGCCTTGATAGTGGGCACACCCCGTGAATAAAGGAACTGGCAGATAAGTTGAGTCCCTCCAAAATGTGGTCATTTCTGTACAATGCAATCACAACTGAGAGAGTGAAAATCATCCCACACAAGTAAAGAAAGAAACTTCATCACATCTTGGGGCGGCACGGTGGCACAGTGGTTAGCACTGCTGCCTCTCAGCGCCAGAGAGCTGATTTCGATTCCCGCCTTGGGTCACTGTCTGTGTGGAATCTGCACGTGTCTCCATAGGTTTCCTCAGGGTCAGAGACCCTTGACCTATTAATCGAACGATGTTTTGTGTTGGACGCTGTTATTAAACAGCATGATAGAAGTCTGGGCCCTCAGTCAAACATACATAATGAGACTTGGCTGAGAACCCAGATGACTATTACTCTTATTGAAACACCTGCTCCTCAGACAAACCATTGATTGACAGCTCTGGCTATCTCACTATTGCAATTCCACAATGTTTCCTCCCACAGTCCAAAAGACGTGCTGGTTAGGTGCATTGGCCATGATAAATTCTCCCTCAGTGTACCCAAACAGGCGCCGGAGTGTGGCGACTAGGAGATTTTCACAGTAACTTCACTGCAGTGTTAATGTAAGCCTACTTGTGACACTAATAAATAAACATTAAACTTTATCATTCCTCAGGCAATGAAATAGTATCTCACATAAGGCTTAGTCCGACAAAGCAAATGCTGGTTTACATATTCACATACATATATGCATCCTTGACCACACAACTGCTTTCTCCATCCATCATCAGAGTTGGACCATGTCAAACCCTGGCCTGTCTCACTCTCCTCTCCCACAACTGCTCCAGCATCATTCTTAACATGGTCTAAATAAGCATTGTAAAGTTGACAGCAGAGATCAGAGATCCTGAGCTGTTAATCGAACAATGTTTTCCTCGGATGCTGTCATTGCAACAAGCAGAAAAGTAGTCTGGGTTCTCAGTCAAACATACATAATGAGGCTTGGCTGAGAATCTAGATGACTAGGTTATTGATTATTGAAACACCTGCTCCCCAGACAAACTTTTGATTGACAGCTCAGCCTATCTGATCGCTGCTGTCAATTTCACTCTGTTTATTAACGCAGTAAACTGGTTCCAAAGGTTGATGTTTTTTGTTTGATTGGCAGCTCAGCTCTCTGACCTCTGTTGTCAGGATGTTTGTTTCCACATGTTCAGTGGTTTCAATGGATCGTGGTTTTGGTTTTTGTTACTTTACAGTGTCTAGGGGATTGACACTTTTATTAGCTCGTTGCAAAATAACTTTTTCAGCATAAGACCATAAGACCATAAGACATAGGAGCGGAAGTAAGGCCATTCGGCCCATCGAGTCCACTCCACCATTCAATCATGGTTGATTTCAACTCCATTTACCCGCTCTCTCCCCATAGCCCTTAATTCCTCGAGAAATCAAGAATTTATCAATTTCTGTCTTGAAGACGCTCAACGTCTCGGCCTCCACAGCCCTCTGTGGCAATGAATTCCACAGACCTACCACTCTCTGGCTGAAGAAATTTCTCCTCATCTCTGTTCTAAAGTGACTCCCTTTTATTCTAAGGCTGTGCCCCCGCGTCCTAGTCTCCCCTGCTAATGGAAACAACTTCCCTACGTCCATCCTATCTAAGCCGTTCATTATCTTGTAAGTCTCTATCAGATCTCCCCTCACCCTCCTAAACTCCAATGAATATAATCCCACGATCCTCAGACGTTCATCGTATGTCAGGCCTACCATTCCTGGGATCATCCGTGTGAATCTCCGCTGGACCCGCTCCAGTGCCAGTATGTCCTTCCTGAGGTGTGGGGCCCAAAATTGCTCACAGTATTCCAAATGGGGCCTAACCAGTGCTTTATAAAGCCTCAGAAGTACATCCCTGCTTTTGTATTCCAAGCCTCTTGAGATAAATGACAACATTACATTTGCTTTCTTAATTACGGACTCAACCTGCAAGTTTACCTTTAGAGAATCCTGGACTAGGACTCCCAAGTCCCTTTGCACTTTAGCATTATGAATTTTGTCACCGTTTAGAAAATAGTCCATGCCTCTATTCTTTTTTCCAAAGTGCACGACCTCGCACTTGCCCACGTTGAATTTCATCAGCCACTTCTTGGACCACTCTCCTAAACTGTCTAAATCTTTCTGCAGCCTCCCCACCTCCTCAATACTACCTGCCCCTCCACCTATCTTTGTATCATCGGCAAACTTGGCCAGAATGCCCCCAGTCCCGTCATCTAGATCGTTAATATATAAAGAGAACAGCTGTGGCCCCAACACTGAACCCTGCGGGACACCACTTGTCACCGGTTGCCATTCTGAGAAAGAACCTTTTATCCCAACTCTCTGCCTTCTGTCTGACAGCCAATCGTCAATCCATGTTAGTACCTTGCCTCGAATACCATGGGCCCTTATTTTACTCAGCAGTCTCCCGTGAGGCACCTTGTCAAAGGCCTTTTGGAAGTCAAGATAGATAACATCCATTGGCTCTCCTTGGTCTAACCTATTTGTTATCTCTTCAAAGAACTCTAACAGGTTTGTCAGGCACGACCTCCCCTTACTAAATCGTGTAAAGTGGAAGGTTATAAATCAAGTACTTTTTTACACTTTTTTTTACATATTCAACTGTCACTACAGGGTTCATTGGTTCAGTACAGTGTATATATATAGTGGGTGAAAGCACATGGAAGTGCTTGATATAGGGACATGAGGGGTGGGTGAGGGCCATGAGGTGTATTGGGTGGGGTGTGAGGAATGTTTGGAGGGGGAACGAATGTGAGGGGTGATGGTTGGAGGGTCTTTCTTCTTTTATTCCGACTGCGATAAAGTCCCACAGCATCGAGGGAGGCTTTTAAAGTAGCCCATTCCTACAACTAGCAGGTCCTGTGGCTTCCTCCAAACATCTTCCAGGGTTGGCTGACCTGACTCCAGCTTGTACCCGAACAAGGCAATGAAGATTCCGCACCAGCCCGCCCTTGCCCACTGGGAAGTACCGGGGTTCGGGGCTAATGGGAGCAGGGCCACTGGGGGCAGGGCCAATGGGGGCGGGGCCAGTTGGGGGGGGGGCTACTGGGGGCAGGGCTAACGGGGGGAGGAGGCCCGCTGCCACTCTGCAGCGGTCGGTGGGGGTAGGGAGGGAGAGGGGGCCCACTGCCACTCTGTGGCAATTGGTGGGGGGAGGGCAGCGGGGCCACAATCGGTGGGGAGGGAAGGGGTCCATGATCAGTCTGGGCGGCAGGGGGTGTCAGCGAGGGCTGTATCTACAGCCGCGAGCCCCTGCAATTGTGGGGAGGTTGGAGGCCGCTTCAGGCTGCCTGCGGCCACAGGGGCCTGACAGCTCTCTCTTTTCTGTCAGAC
This sequence comes from Mustelus asterias, assembly GCF_964213995.1. Classification (NCBI taxonomy): domain Eukaryota; kingdom Metazoa; phylum Chordata; class Chondrichthyes; order Carcharhiniformes; family Triakidae; genus Mustelus; species Mustelus asterias. Next base: position 88,223,161 of record NC_135815.1, on the reverse strand, counting down.
CCCTGCTACTGCTAATGAGCATGTGCAGCATGAGAGGCCTGCACATGCTCACTACCTCCCTCTGCAGGCTTTCGGACACATTAAGCCCCGCCCACAACTTCTGCAGCTCATAGGCGCACTCAGAATTTTGCAGCTAGTATGGGGGGGGCCTGAAAACACGCCCAAAAGACGGATCTGTAACTCTCCCAATTTCAAGTCCGCCCAGCACTTAGAAAAAAAAGGTAAAATCGCGCCCCCTGAGAATCCTATATGTCTCAATAAGGTCACCTCTCATTCTTCTAAACTCCAATGAGTGCAGGCCCAACCTACTCAATCTCTCCTCATAAGAAAATCCCTCCATATCGAGATCAACCTGGTGAACCTTCTCTGGGGTGCCTCCAATGTCAGTATATCCTTCCTCAGATAAGGTTACTCTAACAAGGGTTCTGGAGACACACTGGAACATGGAGAACTGGGAATAGCCAAACGGCGTGATCTTACCGGCTATTCACACCACGGTGCCGCTGCAGCGAAGTCGGAGAATTTGGCAGCCAGCCAAATCCCTGTTCACTGCGGCGGGACAGGAAAATCCCACCAGTGCGACCCGTGGTAAGGTTCCAGCCAACATCTTGCGTGAATTGTAGGAAAGAGGGAATTGATAAGACAAAAATAAAGCCTGTTTCTAACTTAAGAATTGTGTGGGAAGCTTCCTTCCTGCGTGTTAGGCGGGGTGACAACACATTTGTAAAGAACGTGTTCATGATTTCACTCAGCTTAACAGACAGAGGAAATCTTCCTTCAAAGTGTGGCTTTATTTCGGAACTAAGTTATTTTTAAATATTGCTTGAAAAAACAAGTACTCTTTAATGATCCGGAGAACAATCCTGGGATTTTTATCTCTCTTGGTATGGATCTGCTGCCTCTCTCTGATTTATGGTTTATAGTTGCTGGGAGGCTTGGAGCTAACAACTTATTGGGTGCAGTGGACCATCCTGTGATTTGATTTGTTTTATTATTGTCACATGTGTTGAGATACAATGAAAAGTCTTGTTTCTTGGGCGCTATACAGACAATGCATACCATTCATAGAGTACACAGTAGAGAAGGAAAGGAGAGGGTGCAGAATGTAGTGTTACAGTCACGACTAGGGTGTAGAGGAAGATCAACTTAATTTATAGTAGGTCCATTCAAAAGTCTGACAGCAGCAGGGAAGAAGCTGTTCTTGATCGGTTGACACGTAACCTCAGACTTTTGTATCTTTTTCCCGAAGGAAGAAGGTGGAAGAGAGAATGTCCGGGGTGCATGAGGTCCTCGATTATGCTGGCTGCTTTTCCCGAGGCAGCGGGAAGTGTAGACTGTCAGTGGATGGGAGGCTGGTTTACGTGATGGACTGGGCTACATTCACAACAAAGAACAAAGAACAAAGAACAGTACAGCACAGGAAACAGGCCCTTCGGCCCTCCAAGCCTGTGCCGCTCCTTGGTCCAACTAGACCAATCGTTTGTATCCCTCCATTCCCAGGCTGCTCATGTGACTATCCAGGTAAGTCTTAAACGATGTCAGCGTGCCTGCCTCCACCACCCTACTTGGCAGCGCATTCCAGGCCCCCACCACCCTCTGTGTAAAAAACATCCCTCTAATATCTGAGTTATACTTCGCCCCTCTCACCTTGAGCCCGTGACCCCTCGTGAACGTCACTTCTGATCTGGGAAAAAGCTTCCCACCGTTCACCCTATCTATCCCCTTCATAATCTTGTACACCTCTATTAGATCTCCCCTCATTCTCCGTCTTTCCAGGGAGAACAACCCCAGTTTACCCAATCTCTTTGCAGTTTCTTGCGGTCTCAGTCAGAGCAGGAGTCACACCAAGCTGTGATACATCCAGAAAGGATGCTTTCTTTGGTGCATCTGTGAAAATTGATGAGAGTTGTAGCGGACATGCAGCATTTCCTTAGCCTCCTGAGAAAGTAGAGGCATTGGTGGGCTTTCTTAACTATAGCGTCGGTGTGGAGGGACAGGGGCAGGTTGTTGGTGATCTGGACACCTAGAAACGTGAAGACATTATGAATGTGAAGAATGACCTGTGACTGAATCAGTCAGTCATGAAGGTGAGAGGCTGAAAGGTCATGGGGTTACAGGGTGGGAAGGAAGACACCAAATTCATGCTTTCACTCCACAGTTTGAGATTATAGAATGAGATAACTAGGGTGTGCAATCTTTACCCCAGGAAGCTGAGGAGACCGAGCCCGTGAACATTCTCAAGGCTGAGATCGCTAGGTTTTTAATCAGTAGGGGATTACAGAGATCAATCCAAAAAGTGGACTCGGTGAGTGTTAGATCAGCCATGATCTTAATAAATGGGAGAACAGGTTCAAAGGTGAACAAAGTGTCTATACTTCCCGCTGCCTCAGAAAAGCAGCCAGCATAGTTAAGGACCCCATGTACCCCGGACATTCTCTCTTCCACCTTCTTCCGTCGGGAAAAAGATACAAAAGTCTGAGGTCACGCACCAACCGACTCAAGAACAGCTTCTTCCCTGCTGCTGTCGGACTTTGGAATGGACGGATCTTGCACTAAGTTGATCTTTCTCTACACCCTAGCTATTACTATAACACTAGATTCTGCACCCTTTATTTTACTTCTCTATGAACAGTATGTATAGCACGCAAGAAACAATACTTTTCACTGTACACTAATCCATGTGACAATAATAAATCAAATCAAATTGCTGAATGTCCTATTCCTGTCCCTATGGTCTTGGGTGATTGAGAGATGGTAATTATACAGGTTACCCCTTTGTAACAATGACAAGTACGAGAAATTCAATAGAACTTATCAAAGAGGAATATTATTGTAAAATGCATATCATATTTTAGCCTCCAGAGTAACCCACTCTTGTGCAGTGGGTAACAAAAGGCATTCCAAGGACAGGCACACAAATAGACACCTTGGAAAGTGAATGCAGGTCATTGAGATGTTGACCTTTTCAAGCTTGTGAGGCAATCAGTAATGCAGTGACATAACAGTGCCACCAGTTACAACATTGCTGCCTCCCAGTACCCTCTCAAAATACAGTGTCATAATTATCAGCAGTCACTTCATGTGTGAGCGGCACGGTGGCACAGTGGTTAGCACTGCTGCCTCACAGCGCCAGGGACCGGGGTTCAATTCCAGCCTCGGGTCACTGTCTGTGTGGAGTTTGCACATTCTCCATGTGCCTACGTGAGTTTCCTCCGGGTGCTCCGGTTTCCTCCCACAGTCGGGATGATGTGTAGGTTAGGTGGATTGGCCATGCTAAATTGCCCCTTAGTGTCTAAAGATGCGTAGGTTAGGTGGATTGGCCATGCTAAATTGCCCCTCAGTGTCCAAAGATGCATAGGTTAGGTGGATTAGCCATGCTAAATTGCCCCTTAGTGTCCAAAGATGTGTAGGTTAGGTGGATTGGCCATGCTAAATTGCCCCTTAGTGTCTAAAATGTGCAGATTAGGTGGATTGGCCCTGTTAAATTGCCCTTTAGTGTCCAAAGGGAGTTAGGTTAGGGAGATTAGCCATAGAAAATGTGCCAGGTTACAGGGATAGGGCTGGGTAAGATGCTCTTTTGGCGAGTTGGTGCAGACTCGATGGGCTGAATGGCCTCCTACTGCACTGTGGCGATTCCAAGGAATGTGTTGCTTTCCAGTGAAATTGGGAACATCATCACCAAGAATGCCGGAAACACCAAGCAGAAGCAATTGAAGCTGTACTGCCTCCACGTGTGTGGGAGTAACTCAGACAGTGATGCATTTAAATCATAGAATCCTCCACTTCAGAAGGAGGCCATTTGGCCCATCGAGTCTGCACTGACCACAATCCCACAAAGGCCCTATCACCATAACCCCATGCATTTACCCTAGCTAATCCCCCTGACAATGGCGTGGGGTGACACCAATGGGAATTCCCATTGACAGAGGCGGGACCAGAGAATCCTGTTACTAGCAAGCAACGCGCCACCTCCCGCCGGGAGCCAGGAAACACGTGGCTGGGAGGCTGGAGAATCTCATCCCTTGGCTTTCTCTTACCACGTTCCCTTCTTTTGACCTTGGGCCCTTACTTGTCTTCCACTTTTTCCCTTCTCTCTCTTCATATAACTTTTCCCTTCTTTATGTTTTTCATGGGATGTGGGTGTGGTTGGGAAGGCCAGCACTTATTATCCATCTCTAATTGCCCTAATCACTGGCCAGTTCAGACAACGGTTAAGAGTCAACTCTGTTGCTGTGGGTCTGGAGTCACATGTAGGCCAGACCGGGTAAGGACGGCAGATTTCGTTCTCTAAAGGAGCATCAGTGAACCAGATGGGTTTTTACAAAAAGTTTAAAGTTTATTTATTAGTCACAAGTAAAGGCTTACATTAACACTGCAATGAAGTTACTGTGCAATTCCCCTAGTCACCACACCCCAGCGCTTGTTCGGATCAATGCACCTAACCAGCACGTCTTTCAGACTGTGGGAGGAAACTGGAGCACCCGGAGGAAACCCACGCAGACACGGGGAGAAGGTGTAAACTCCAGGCAGACAGTGACCCAAGCCAAGGATCGAACCCAGGTCTCTGGCGCTGTGAGGCAGCAGTGCTAACTACTGTGCCACCGTACCACCCATATTACCACATACCATTACTGAGACTAGTTTTATGTTCAAAATTTTATTAAATTGCTTTTAAATTCCACCAGCTGCCCTTGTAGGATTCGAACCCTTCTGGTAGGACTGTCATATGAGGAGAGACTAAGTCGGTTAGGATTATATTCATTGGAGTTTAGAAGAATGAGAGGGAATCTCATAGAAATTTATAAAATTCTAACAGGACTAAACAGGGTAGATTCAGAAAGAATGTTCCCGATGGTGGGGGAGTCCAGAACTAGGGGGTCATAATTTGAGGATAAGGGGGTAAACCTTTTAGGACTGAGGTGAGGAGAAATTTCTTCACCCAGAGGGTGGTGAATGTGTGGAATTCACTCCCACAGAAAGCAGTTGAGGCCAAAACATTGCATGATTTCAAGAAAGAATTAGAAAAAGCTCTTGAGGTTAAAGGGATCAAGGGTAAGGGGTGGGGGGCGTGGGGGGGAGGGGGGGGGAGCGGGGGGAGGTGGGATCAGGCATTTGATGACCAGCCATGATCATAATGAATGAGGGAGCAGGCTCTAAGGTCCGAATGGCCTACTCCTGCTTCTAGTTTCTATGTCCTCAGGATATCAACCTGTACATCTCTAGAAAATGGTATGATGGCATAAATCTCAAAAAATACCTTAGCTAGTAGAGATTTTTAAGTTTTTTAAGTTTTATTCATTAGTCACAAGTAAGCTTACATTAACGCCGCAATGAAGTTACTGTGAAAATCCCCTCGTCGTCATACTCTGGCGCCCGTTCGCGTACACTGAGGGAGAATTTAGCATGGCCAATGCACCTAACCAGCACGTCTTTCGGACTGTGGGAGGAAACCGGAGCATCCAGAGGAAACCCACGCAGACAGGGGGAGAACGTGCAGACTCCGCACAGACAGTGGCCCAGGCCAGGAATCGAACCCGGATCCCTGGCGCTGTGAGGCAGCAGTGCTAACCACTATGCCACCGTGTTGCCCCTTTAGGTATTGAACCTGTGCTGTTGGCAGTGTTTGCCCCATAGCCCATAGCCAGCTAGGCTAACCAGCCTGTTTTCCATCTTTTGCTGATTGCATTTATGTACCACAGTGGTTTCATCATTACAGAGTAAAATTTGCTCTTGCAAAAGCTGAACTGAGCTGTACATTTTCAGCACTAGTGCGTCAATCCCCCTCCCCCTTCAGGCACCATGGCCCAAAGAGGGCCTTGATGACCATGGATCCACAAGAGATGGGTGAGATCGTAAGTGAATATTTCTCATCAGTATTTACTGTTGAGAAAAGCATGGATGTTAGGGAACTTGGGGAAGTAAATAGCGACGTCTTGAGGAGCATACATATAACAGAGAAGGAGGTGCTGGAAGTCTTAAAGCGCATCAAGGTAGATAAATCCCTGGGACCTGATGAAGTGTATCCCAGGACACTGTGGGAGGCTAGGGAGGAAATTATAGGTTTCCTAGCAGAGATGTTTGAATCATCAACAGCCACAGGTGATTGGAGGGTGGCAAATGTTGCACCTTTGTTTAAAAAGGGCTGCAGAGAAAAGCCTGGGAACTACAGGCCGGTGAGCCTCACATCTGTAGTAAGTTGTTAGAAGGTCGTCTGAGAAACAGGGTCTACAGGCATTTAGAGAGGCAAGGACTGAGCATGGCTTTGTGAGTGGAAAATCATGTCTCACAGATTTGATTGAGTTTTTTGAAAGGGTAACCAAGAAGGTAGATGAGGGCAGTGCAGTTGATGTTGTCTACATGGACTTTAGCAAGGCCTTTGATAAGGTACCACACAGTAGGTTGTTGCATAAAGTTAAATCTCATGGGATCCAGGGTGAGGCAGCCAAATGGACACAAAATTGGCTTGATGACAGAAGACAGAGGGTGGCTAGAGGATTGTTTTTCAAACTGGAGGCCTATGACCAGCGGTGTGCCTCGGAGAACTCCCCCACCACAAGGAACATTCCTTCTGAATCTACCCTGTCTCACTCTGCTAGAATTGTATAAGTTTCTATGGATTAAGAGTCAGTAAAACGTCAGAGACTTCACTGGGCCACTGAAGGACATTTAAGGTTAGATGAATTACTTTACTCTGGACTTTCCCCTTGAAGATGACGCCAGAGTTTAATGATGTGGTTAATATTAAAGCCGTATTAATGTAGAGGGACATATTGTTCGGGATAAAATTAGAAAGCTGAAAATAGATAGGGCGGCCTGGTCAAATAATATCAACCAAAATATTCTCAAGGTGATGAGACTTGTTCTGTTCAAATCCATTACCTATATTTATCATAAGTTGCTGCATTATGGGACAGTTCCCTCAGATTAGAAGACGACAAATGTAGCTCACAGCTTCTAACTAGGAGATAGGAACAGTCCAAAGATGTGCGGGTTAGGTTGATTGGCCAGGTTAAAAATTGCCCCTTAGAGTCCAGGGATGCATAGGTTGAAGGGATTAGCGGGTAAATATGTGGGGGTAGGGCCTGCGTGGGATTGTGGTCGGTGCAGACTCGATGGGCCGAATGGCCTCCTTCTGCACTGTAGGGTTTCTATGATTTCTATGACTTCTATGATAACAACCAAGCTAACTGTAGGCCCAGTAGTTTAACATTACTAATAAGAAAGAGGCTTCAGAAAACCGTTAGGGGCGCAATATATTATTACTTGACTAGTAAGAGACACATTTGGGATGCACAACTTGACTCCAGAGAGAATTACAAATTTGATTGTAGTTTTTGAAGTGGCCTTGATGGTGGATTGCAGAAACCCCTGTAGACATCTCCAAATAGAAACATAGAAAATAGAAACACCAGTTGGCCATTCGGCCCTTCGGGTCTGCTCTGCTGTTCATTTTGAATCTGGCTGATCATTAGGGATCGGCAATAAATGTTGGCCCAGCCGGCAATGTCCAGAGAAGGGAGGCAATGGCCTGGTGGTATTATTGCTAGACTATTAATCCCAAAACTCTGCGAATGTTCTAGGGACCCGGGTTCGAATCCCGCCATGGCAGGGAGTCGGTAAAAAAAGTATCTGGAATTAAGAATCTACTGATGACCATGAAACCATTGTCGATTGTTGGAAAAACCCATCTGGTTCACTAATGTCCTTCAGGGAAGGAAATCTACCACCCTTACCTGGTCTGGCCTACATGTGACTCCAGAGTCACAGCAATGTGATTGACTGTCAACTATCCTCCAAGGGCAAATAGGGATGGGCAATAAATGTTGGCCCAGCCAGTGACGCCCACGTCCCACGAATGAATTTAAAAAATTATCCCATCTCAGATCCCCTGAATGAATAAAAAACATGTTTGTGAAGACAGATTTAAAGCCTGACCAATGATCTGAAGCAATTTAAATCTCATGCCCTCTAAAATTGAGGGAAAAAATAGAATGCAGCTTTCATTTAGAGTAAAAAAGCAGACACCTGCTTCTGGAGTACATTGATTGACAGGCCATCTGATGTAGTTCAGAAAAAAACTATGAGTCATCTGGTTTTGCAAGTTCAATAGACTCCATTGTTTACATTTCCCAAGTGGGAATCCTTTACTGAGTTTCAAAATGTCAAAAACCACTTATCGCAGCAGGAAATTGTGTTCACAATTTGATTGACAGTTTTAAGAGGTTATTAAAGGATTAGCTCTCTTGTTGTGGTTAGTGAAATAGATGTTTGTTCGACGTTACAACAGATAGACCACTTGAGGGGATTTACATCTGAATGTGATTTTTTGTTTGCTCAGTGTCAAGAATGTTTGAGTAAGACCTTTATTAGATAATTGGACATTTAATTTTTCTTATCTCCACGCGGTTCCTGAGATCTGCCCATATTGGTGATGGGGTGTGACTATGAAGGATGTATGCAGGGTGTGTGGAGGAAGCATAGGGAATGATGGGGCATGGGGGGACATGAAGGGTGGCTGAGGAGTGTAAGGTGCGAGAAGTAAGATTTAATTTGATTTGATTTGATTTATTATTGTCACATGTATTGGTATGCAGTGAAAAGTATTGTTTCCTGCACAGACAAAGCATACCGTTCATAGAGAAGGAAACGAGAGTGTGCTGAATGTAGTGTTACAGTCATAGCTAGGGTGTAGAGAAAGATCAACTTAATGCGAGGTAAGTCCATTCAAAAGTCTGACGGCAGCAGGGAGGAAGCTGTTCTTGAGTCGGTTGGTACGTCACCTCAGACTTTTGTATCTTTTACCCGACGGAAGAAGGTGGAAAAGAGAATGTCCGGGGTGCGTGGGGTCCTTAATTATGCTGGCTGTTTCGCCGAGGCAGCAGGAAGTGTAGACAGAGTCAATGGATGGGAGGCTGGTTTGTGTGATGGACTGGGCTACATTGATGACCCTTTGTAGTTTCTTATTGGAAGGCCTAGCATCCTATAATGCAACTGGGCCAACTCCCAGAAAACTGAAGCAGACCTTCTAACCAGCCAACGGTTGCTGTCGTCTGCCACTGTGGCAGCATCTGAAGTGTCTCCAAAATTGATGGTGCCAACTTGATTCCAGCTCTGCCTCCCTGGAGCAAAGTAATGAGTGTTGAGACCATTCACCTGGTTGACCGAGTTGGGAGATTTCCGATTTGACCCTTCCCGCGTCATTGGTGGAAATCTGACCCGGAACCTCAGGTGGATGTACCCTCCAGTGAAATACCTACACTGCTGAGAAAACAGCCAATGACAAAGGCACAAATAAAAATCGAAATGGAGCAAGTAAAGCAATTATTTTTGGAAAGTCAGTTGATCTGCAGTGTAGCAGTCAGGGTGAGTATTAATGGCATCAGGTGTTAAGAATCAGAGAGAGTGAGAGAGAGAGCAAGAGAGAGAAAAGAGAGAAGGAGAGAGAGAGGGAGAGAAACTGTCCATAATGCTGCATAGACAATTAGTTCAAGCACCACATCAAATGGGCGGCACGGTGGCACAGTGGTTAGCACTGCTGCCTCACAGCGCCAGCAACCCGGGTTCAATTCCAGCCTCGGGTCACTGTTTGTGCAGATTCTCCCCGTATCTGCGTGGGTTTCATCCGGGTGCTCCAGTTTCCTCCCACAGTCCAAAGACATGCTAGTTAGGTGCATTGGCCAGGCTAAATTCTCCCTCAGTGTACCCGAACAGGCGCCGGATTGTGGCGACAAGGGGATTTTCACAGTAACTTCATTGCAGTGTTAATGTAAGCCTACTTGTGACACTAATAAATAAACTTTAACATACCAGTTGCGTTTTTTTACTGCCTGCTGCACCTGCATGCTTAATGGTTGGGGGGTATAGTCCCTCGCAATTAGCCAATTGGCACAGTCCCAAATTGCCTTCTGTTCTACACGATAGACCTGCTGCTGGAGATGGCAAAACAATTAGTTCAATTTTTCCCTGCACATTGAAGTGCTTTGCATGTAGGGAGGTAGTCTTTCATCAAAGTTGAGGTCTCAGGGAATATTTGCAGAGCTCTGAGGTAACATATTAGACTACCAGAGTCAGAGTTCATTTCAGATGATTTAGTACAATATTCTATGAAAGAATGGATCAACGGGAATGGGACACCCTGGGAAGGCCGTGATGGTAAGACTATCAAACGAGGCAACCAAAGGTTCACTCCTCATGATTAATCAGAATTAATTACAAAATCTCAAACTCGGATCAACTGACTGTGATTTGATTTAATTTGATTTATTATTGTCACATGTACTGGGATACAGTGAAAATATTGTCTCTTGCGCGCTATACCGACAAAACATACCGTTCATAGAGTACATAGGGGAGAAGGAAAGGAGAGGGTGCAGAATGTAGTGTTACAGTCATAGCTAAGGTGTAGAGAAAGATTAGCTTAATATAGAGTAGGTCCATTCAAAAGTCTGACAGCAGCAGGGAAGAAGCTGTTCTTGAGTCAGTTGGTACATGTTTTCAGGCTTTTGTATCTTTTTCCCGAAGGAAGAAGGTGGAAGAGAGAATGTCCGGGGTGCGTGGGGTCCTTGATTATGCTGGCTGCTTTGCCGAGGCAGTGGGAAGTGTAGACAATGGATGGGAGGCTGGTTTGCGTGATGGATTGGGATACATTCACAACCTTTTGTAGTTTCTTACTTTTGTAGTTTCTTGGGCAGAGCAGGAGCCATACCAAGCTGTGATACAACCGGAAAGGATGCTTTCTATGGTGCATCTGTAGAAATTGGTAAGAGTTGTAGCAGACATGCCGAATTTCTTTAGCCTCCTGAGAAAGTAGAAGCATTGGTGGGCTTTCTTAAGACGGAAATAAATGAGGAACCTGCACTTCAAATACCTACGTGTTTTCTGAAGAATCCATTCTCTGACTTTCCAGCTGGCTCATTAATGTTTGATTAAAAATCTCTTGTCTCTCAGAGGTAAAGGATTAGCATTGATCCTTTTATACGCTAACAAAGTATAGCTGAGATAATTTAACTGGAAGTGAAGGAGAATTAAACAATGAAAAAGTTACTTTCTCGCATCTTCTCTCCCATTCTTTTTGAATCTCTTTCCCTTCGGTTAATGTCCTTTCCGAGTTTATAGTCGCTGCTCTGGGGAAAAACTCAATTCCAAGTTCGGACTTTACTCTGGGGTATGAATGAAAACTGTAACAAAGACATTAAAAGCCACAAAACAATTTAATGGATGAGCTTAAGTGCCTTATGTTTTGAAATATATATAAATAGACATATTTCTGATTTTAAAAATGGGTTAAAGGGATATGGGGAACAGGTGGGGAGGTGGATTTGAGACCAGGGGGAGATCAGCCATGATCTGGTTGAATGGCGGAGCAGGCTCGAAAGGCTGAGATTTTTTTATTCATTCATGAGACATGGGCGCCTTTGGCTGGCCAGCATTTATTGCCCATCCCCCAATGTTGAGAGTCAACAACACTGCAGTGGCTCTGGAGTCACACGTAGGCCAGACCAGCTAAGGACGGCAGATTTCCTTCCCTAAAGAACATTAGTGAAACCTAGTCGCCACACTTTGCCTACTTCTGCTCCTAATTCCTATGTTCCTATGAAATATATACTGTTTAAACCCTAATCTCCTACAGAACAGCAGTGATTATGGTGGCACAGTGGGTTAGCACTGGTGCCTCACAGCGCCAGGGGCCCGGGTTCGATTCCCGGCTTGGGTCACTGTCTGTGTGGAGTTTACACATTCTCCCCGTGTCTTCGTGGATTTCCTCCAAGTGCTCCAGTTTCCTCCCACAGTCTGAAAGATGTGCTGGTTAGGTGCATTTGCTATGCTAAATTCTCCCTCAGTGTACCCGAGCAGGAGCCGGAGTGTGGCGACTAGGGGATTTTCACAATAACTTCATCGCAGTGTTAATGTAAGCCTACTTGTGATATTAATAAATTAACTTTAAAACTTTAAGCTTTACCCTCTGAAAGCACTATGGAACCCCCTGACGTCATCCAAGTCAATACAAATGTAAGCCTTCCATTGACTAATAAAATGGCGGCTGAAAAAACAATCTCAGAAAGCTTCTGAGACGATTTGTCAGAAAGTAATGAGCCAATTGCACAGCCTGATTAGGTTGAAACCAATTAGAAACGCGGATGTGAATTAGCAATGGGAAATAAGGTCAACTGGAAAACAGGAAGTTGTGCAGACAGGAAGTTGACATAAGATTCTCAATGAGATAAAGATAGGCTTGAAGGTAGGCCGAGGCACTGCCCTGAGCCTGTCGATGACTGATGTTTAAGAGATAGCAAGGGTTGGGCCAAGGTTGTAGACACATGACCATTGAGTCAACCAATAAGTGGGAAGAATTGGCAAAGGTCAAAGGCTACAAAGATTACAGAGGCCATTGCTGATGGAAAATCGAACACAAAATAGTGTCAATGCGGTCAACACACCCTTGGGAAGGCTTCCAATAGCACATGGGCACATTTTTAAACTTCTGCAGATAAATCTTGAATGACATTTCAAAACTAAAACTTTACCATGGTCGATAATAATTCCTGCAGGAATAATTAGGCTCTTTGTGGAATGTGCACAAATTAAGCATTGTTTATCTAGCTGGATTCTTTTCTCTCGGACGGTTGGAGTGACTTGATAACGAGTCCTTTGGTGTCGTACTCAAAGGTCCTCAGGAACCCGCGACTGTTTGGTTCCCAGTCAGATGGAAGGTTAGCCACAGGCTCTTCCTGTCTGAAGCAAGTCCATCACCTCTACACGGTGGGGGGATCTCCAGTGACAGTGAGAAAGCCTATAACTAGGCTTTTCCTTTGCCCGCCTCTGACATTGAAGCATGGCTGAGCTGTACAGCGAGAGAAAAAAACAGAAGACAAGGCCAGCAAATGATGTGGGAAGGTGACAGTTCCTGGGCAGCGGGGACCACAGAGATGTCATGTCACAGAAGGCGATCTGTCAGGAAGGAGTAATCTAGGATGTGACACAGTGTGAGGGTTCCTCTGGGTGGGTGTTGGAATATCTTCAGGAGGATAATAACAAACCCCACTGGCGCGAAAACAAATAAGTCTCTTAACTCCCGCTTCTGGCTCATTTGGAACATTCCCGATTGATTTGGTTTGATTTATTATTGTCACACGTATTGGTATACCGTGAAAAGTATTGTTTCTTGCGCGCTATACAGACAAAGCATACCGTACATAGAGAAGGAAAGGAGAGAGTGCAGAATGTAGTGTTACAGTCATAGCTAGGGTGTAGAGAAAGATCAACTTAATGCAAGGTGGTTCCATTCAAAAGTCTGATGGCAGCAGGGAAGAAGCTGTTCTTGAGTTGATTGGTACGTGTCCCCAGACTTTTGTATCTTTTTCTCGAAAAAGGTGGAAGAGAGAATGTCCGGGGTGCTCGAGATCCTTAATTATGCTGGCTGTTTTTCTAAGGCAGCGGGAAGTGTAGACAGAGTCAATGGATGGGAGGCTGGTTTGAGTGATGGACTGGGCTACATTCCCAACCACTTGTAGTTTCTTGCAGTCTTGGGCAGAGCAGGAGCCATACCAAGCTGTGATGCAATCGGAAAGAATGCTTTCTACAGTGCATCTGTAAAAGTTGGGAGGCAAGAGGGGGTTTATCATGGCTCCTGCTCAAGATGGGAGGGGAGAATTCATAAAGATGTGCCTCTTCAGGCTTCACTTTGATGGGTTACACAAGGCTTGAGAAAATTTTCTAGTTTGTCCTAATTTACCTCCAGGAAGGAACGACAAAGCATATTGTCACAAGAGATTAAACATTTGAGCAAGTTTAAGGTAGAGGAGATTGCATAGAAGCATAGAAACTAGAAGCAGGAGGAGGCCATTCGGCCCTTCAAGCCTGCTCCGCCATTCATTATGATCATGGCTGATCATCAAATTCAATATCCTGATCCCCCCCTTCCCCCATATCCCTCAATCCCTTTAGCCCCAAGAGCTATATCTAATTTCTTCTTGAAACCACACAATGTTTTGGCCTCAACTACATTCCGTGGTAGTGAATTCCACACATTCACCACCCTCTGGGTGAAGAAATTTCTCCTCACCTCAGTCCTCAAAGGTTTACTCCTTATCCTCAAACTATGGCCCCTAGTTCTGGACCCCCCCCCCCCACCATTGGGAACATTCTTTCTGAATCTACCCTATCTAACCCTGTTGGAATTTTATAAGTTTCTATGAGATCCCCTCTCACTCTTCTTAACTCCACTGAATATAATCCTCACCGAATTCGGGGGAAATTTCCCGTCCCACCCGCCACGGGAATCGTAGCAGGACGGGGAGGGGGGCGGGTGACCATTCAAAGGTCCGTTGACCTCGGGTGGGATTTTACGGTTTTGGGGTGAGAACAGCTGGAAAATCCCACCTTTAGTCACTCCTCATATGACAGACCTGCCATCTCAGGATTCAGCTGGTAAACCTTTGATGCACTCCCTCTATAGCAAGGACATCCTTCCTCAGATACGGATACCAAAACTAAGTTTATCCAGTTTATTTATTGGAGCGGCACGGTGGCACAGTGGTTAGCACTGCTACCTCACAGTGCCAGGAACCCAGGTTCGATTCCCACCTTGGGTCACTGTCTGTGTGGAGACTACATGTTCTCCCCGTGTCTGCGTGGGTTCCCTCTGGGCGCTCCGGTTTCTTCCCACATTCTAAGATGTGCAGGTTAGGTTGATTGGCCATGCTAAATTGCCCCTTAGTGTCAAGAGGTTAGTAGGGTAAATAGGTAGGGTTATGGGGATAGGGGCTGGGTAGAATGGTGGTCAGTGCAGACTCGATGGGCTGAATGGCCTCCTTCTGCACTGTAGGGATTCGATGATTTATTAGTGTCACAAGTAGGCTTACATTAACACTCCAATGAAGTTACTGTGAAAATCCCTACTGCGCACAATACTTCAGGTGTGGCCTTAACAGTGCCCTAAAGAATTGCAGCAAAACATCTCTATTCCTATGTCCTAAGTCTCTTGCTATGAAGGTCAACATACCATTTGCCTGAAATGGGTATGGTGGCTTTCTTCCAGAGGAATAATGGAGAAGGGCAGGGGACTGGTGGTGAATTAACATTAAGCCACTTACAGGTAAAGCAGTAAACAAGGACTTAAAAAGAAAAAGATTTAAAATGGAGACAGAGAAACAAAATTGAAAATTTTAAGTATCTCCAACAACGATTTACTACCTGCAGGAATGAAACTCCGTTGTTTGAATTGTTCAATTCCTTGGCCAGAGGCTTGAATCGCATTGCAGGAGCAGGAATCTCCTCGATAAAAGGTATTAATGCTTTTGAGTACTAACTCCAGCTTTCTGTGGTGAGTTTAATGGGAGATTAATGCGCAAACGCGGCAGATCCATGAAAATCCCAGAGTGGTTGATGGTGAGCTCTTGTTCTCTTTAAACCAATAGCAGACTGGCACAAATTGTCCACCAACTTGTGACAATCATTAATTCGCAGCGTGCGTTGGCCTAGTGGTATTATCGCTAGACTATTAATCCGAAAACTCAGCTAATGATCTGGGGATCCGGGTTCAAATCCCGCCACGGAATATTTGAATTCAATAAAAAATATCTGGCATTAAGAATCTATTGATGACCATGAAACCATTGTCAATAATCGGAAAAACTCATCTGGTTCACTAATGGGAAGGAAATCTGCTGTCCTTACCCGGTCTGACCTACATGTGACGCCAGACCCACAGCAATGTGGTTGATTCTCAACTGCCCACAGAAATGGATTAGCAGGCAATTCAGTTCACGGGCAACTAGGGATGGGCAACAAATGCTGGCCCAGCCAGCGACGCCCATGTCCCATTAATGAATAAAAAGATTAATGAATGAATGAATAAAAAGGCCAAATGTTTAGCCCTTGCAATAGCTGTAAATAGAGGTAGACGGTCTCTCAATCCCACTCCCGACCCCTGTTTCCCGTTTGATTAAATTAAAGGCCTGTTAAAAAGCCTGTTAATGGAAGCCGACTGCAATTTTCCTGTCAGCCCCCAGATTCCCAGAAACGGTGGGAGACAGTTTCACTGTCTGGGAGGCGGCCTCCTGGCCTCAGACCAGAGGCGGCCATTGTTGCAGGCAGGCTTGGAGGCTCTCCCTGTCTGCCTGGGTCCATCAGCAGTCTCAAGCCACCCTGTGGAGGAGTCACCCCTCTTTCCTCCCACACCACAGTGGCCTGCTTGTCAAGGCCATCTTTGAAAGTAAAGGTCGGAAGGAAGATGCCTCCATTTTGAAGAGCTTCTCCTTCTGACTTACCAACCATGGCATCCTGCGGCTACTTTCGAGCATCTACTTCGAGACCCCACCTACCTGATGTTGATTGGACAGTGAGCCCACACTCTGAGCATTAATGGGGGAAGCGATGGCCTAAGTAGTTTTATCGCTAGACTATTAACCCAGAAGCCCAGCTAATGTTCTTGGCACCAGAGTTTGAATCCCGACATGGCAGGTGGAATTTGAATTCAATAAAAAATATCTGAAACTAAGAATCTACTGATGACCATGAAACCATTGTTGGAAAAACCCATCTGGCTCACTAATATCCTTTAGGGAAGGAAATCTGCCATCCTTACCCGGTCTGGCCTACATGTGACTCCCGAGCCACAGCAATGTGGTTATCTCTCAGCTGCCCACCAAGGGCAACAAGAGATGGGCAATAAATGCTGGCCCAGCCAGCGATGCCCATGTCCCACGAATGAATGAATAATTGGCCATTTTGGGGACAATCGCAGTGAGTGACCAGTGCAAACTCCATCCCCTATTTGAGAGAAAACCCTGCCCAGGATAGCTGGACCTTGCCACAAGTTGCGAAACTTATTTACACATTAATAAAGGGAAGTGTATTAAACTCCCTGTTATTATGGCAGCAAATGTGTGCCCCCTGTTTTTGCATATTGAAATATAATTCCCTTATTATCCCTCTGAAGTTTTAGTGCACCTTGGGTCTTCTTCAGAGTATTAAAGGCTGGTTTGGCTGCAGCTTCACTCTCTAATTACAGAACACTCGGTCACGGCACTTGACATGGAATGTATTATTTTCCCAGGCACAAAATACCGCACAATTCTATTAGCAATGCCAATAGCACAGACGCTATTTTCCTGACAGAAATTAAACAGAACATTATAGATTGGCATTTTCATCTTGGGGACATGTTTTTGCAATTTGGGCCATTTAGAATAGAGTAGAATCCATACAGTGCAGAAGGAGACCATTCGGCCCATCAAGCCTGCACCAACAACAATCCCACCCAGGCCCTATCCCTGTAGCCCCACCTATTTACCCTGCTGATCCTGTTGACATTAAGGGGTAATTTAGCATGGCCAATCAACCCAACCCGCACATCTTTGGAGCGTGGGAGGAAACCGGAGCACCCGGAGGAAACCCACGCAGACCCGGGGAGAATGTGCAAATTTCACACAGTCACCCAAGGCTGGAATTGAACCCGGGTCCCTGGTGCTGTGAGGCAGCAGTGCTAACCGCTGTGCCACCGTGCCACCCTCTTGGCAGTTCACAAGTGGCATTCCTAACAGATGTGCCACTCCACCTGGGATCTTTGTCTTTTACCGCAGAGTTCAGCTTTGCACTGCAGTTTGAGAGCTACGGACCATGGTGGGGGGAGTGCAGAGGCAGGCTGTTGGAAAGCCCACCTCAATTCTCCAGTACAATAACCCAGCTTCCAGCAGTGTTCACATGCTGCCTAAACCTCACTCTTCACCCCGCCAGTCCCACCACCCATTGTCCCTTCCATTCACCCCGTATCCTCCATTGGACAACACTGTGGCACAGTGGTTAGCACTGCTGCCTCACAGCGGCAGGAACCTGGGTTCAATTCTGGCCTCGGGTCACTGTCTGTGTGGAGTCTGCACATTCTCCCTGTGTCTGCATGGGTTTCCTCCGGGTGCTCCGGTTTCCTCCCATGGTCGATTGTCCGTGGTAAATTGGCCCTTAGGACAGAATTTTCCAGTCCCGCATGCCAAGGGAATCGTAGCGGATGGGACACAGACCATGGAAAGGTCAAAGAGCAAAGGACAAAGAACAAAGAACAAAGAACAGTACAGCACAGGAACAGGCCCTTCGGCCCTCCAAGCCTGCGCCGATCATGATGCCTGCCTAAACTAGAACCGTATGCACTTACAGAGTCCGTATCCTTCCATTCCCATCCTATTCATGTATTCGTCTAGTTGCCCTTTAAACACTATTATCGTACCTGCTCCCACCACCTCCCCGGGCAGCGCATTCCAGACATTCACCACCCTCTGTGTAAAAAACTTGCCTCGCACATCTCCTCTAAACTTTTCCCCACGCACCTTAAACCTATGTCCCCTAATACTTGACTTTTCTACGCTAGGAAATCTAAAATATAAAGTATAAAATATTTTTAAAATAAAAAGACCTCAGTGGGATTTTCCAGTCTTGGGGTGAGCGCGGCTGGAAAATCCCACCCTTAATGCCCAAAGGCGTATAGGTTAGGTGGATTAGCCATGGTAAATGCCCAGGGTTACAGAGCAAGGGAGTTGAGGGGGGTGGTGGGCCTGGGTAAGATGCTCTTCGGAGAGTTGGTGCAGAGTCGATGGACCGAATGGCCTCCTTCTGCACTGTAGGGATTCTATGATTCTACGAAAATAGTGCAGGGCTGGGAATGCAGCGGAAAATCTGATTTCCTCCAAAATGGATGAAGTGTGGACATTTGCGCACCCAAACAATCACCCCCCCCCCCAACCCCCCCCTCCCCCCCCCCCCCCCCCCCCCACCCCAACCTCAAACAAAAAGTTAAAACCCATGGGATTAGAAAAATAGGGAAAAGTATAGACTGATGCAGAAATTACCAACCTTCAGGCCAGAATTTTACCGTCCCGCCCGCCACGGGAACCAGAGCGGGCGAGGGATGAACCATGGGAAGGTCTGTTGACCTCAGGCAGGATTGTACGGTTTCAGGATGAGCAAGGCCATAAAATCCCACCCATCTATCACTTGTAATATATTGGAGCATTGGTTTCTTTCACATCAGAGCGATGTTAGGTATAGGTTCCAATTGACTATTCATTGCTAATATCTTAAGGAGCACAGTTATGAAGGAGAGATTTGTCCCCTCTCTGAGAACTAACACTAACCACTCAAAGAGGAGTCCCTCGCCTTATAATCTGTTAAAGAGTGTGTGAGAAATAGTACAATCTGCTCTTCAGCAACTTGTAGTGGTTAAATCAAAATAATTACCTCAGACTTTCTCCATAAAATCAACAGGTAACACTTTATTTACCTAACTAACAGTGAACAGGTTAACTAAACTAGTAACAAACCAAATAAAACACTATTCTAATGGAATGCTGTTTAGATAAAATCCAATTTCCACTTATTAACAAAAAAAATAGAATTTTTAGTCACTCTCAAAATACAACCAGGTTTTATCTTCCAGAATCTTCTGTCTTCTTTGCTATCTTCTGTCTGGAACCTGTCTGGGGAGGGGGGTGGGGGGTGGCGGGGGGGGGGATTTTATGGCTTCTTTTTGGTATCTTTTCTATTCAGATGAGGTTTTGAGCTAAAAGCTATGAGCTGTGGCAGGGGCTGTATCTGTCGCTCTCTCTCTGTAAAGCTATGAGCTGTGGCGGGGGCAGTTGCTGACTGTCTCTCTGGAGCTGAGAGATCTTATACCCCTGATGACATACCAAAATCCCCACAATAGGATTGGTTCTCAGATTACCAAAACATCAAATTCAAATCTGATAGGCTGCTGTTATTCAAATGCCTAGTTTAAACTGATTGGTTAAAATTCATAAACAGCCTGTTGTCTTGACAACACTACTGCCTGGCCTCGCGATGCAATTGTTTCAGTCTGTGTACTGCACTTTGTTTTTGAAGCTCTAAGTACAGAAAAAACTACCCGTAAACAGACAATTTAACAAGCACCAAATTGGCAACAGTGCTGCATGCAATAGTTCAGATCGAGTGAAAAGTTGCTTCTGAACATATAGGCGTCTAATAATTTCTAATCTAATAATTGCTGATTTCATAACAAAATCAACAGATGCTAATTTTGTAAGATAAATGTGAATGGGTAAAACCCGCTGATCTGCTGCCAATGGGCTGAGAGCGCTGTTCTAAGCACAGTTGCTGGCATTAATCACACAGAGGGGAGGAGATGGCATCAGAGTCTGGTCCTATGCCAGTGTCTCATTAACCCTATTAAGAGCGGCAGCCAATAGCCCCCTGAACTCTGGTGTCCTATTTAAACTTAACTAGCTCATTAAGCACTCGCAGAGACTTTGATCTAAAATAATTAAAGAGAATGATTACCATGGATTTGTTTTATGTACAGAAGTGAAATTCCAACTGAAAGGTTTGAAGTTGTGATCAGAACTTTCCCAATAACTGCATGTGCAGTAATTGGAGATGGCTCTGCAACTTTTAAACGTTCTACAATATGGTAATAGAGTAACTCTTAATCTCTTGGGGGGGGAATTTTCTTGTCCCACTCACCATGGGAATCGTAGCGGGCAGGGGGTGGACCATGCGATTGACCTTGGGTGGGATTTTCCGGTTTTGGGGTGAGTGCGGTTGGAAAATCCCGTCCCTGGTGTTAACTTACAGTCTGTACTAAACTATCCCATTCATGCTAAAGGAGCCAGCTCCATACTCATTAATTACTTTCAAAGTTTCAACCCTAATAAATTCCATTGTATCAGTCCATGTGTTAGAGATGAGATGCGCCTTATAGCAGGATACATGGCAAATAGTTTATTTACTAAACTGAGCCTATTTCAGTTGGGCTCTACACCAAACAGTCTACAGAGTCTATTTAAAAAGAGTTTTTTATGTTTATTTATTAATGTCACAAGTAGGCTTACATTAACACTGCAATGAAGTTATTGTGAAAATCCGTTCAGGTACACTGAGGGAGAATTTAGCATGGCCAATGCATCTAACAAGCACGTCTTTTGGACTGTGGGAGGAAGCTGGAGCACCCGGAGGAAACCCACGCAGACATGGAGAAAACATGCAGACTCAACACAGACAGTGTCCTGAGCTGGGAATCGAGCCCGGGTCCCTGGAGCTGTGAGGCAGCAGTGCTAACCACTGCGTTACCGTGTCGCCCCAATCCAAGGTCACACAGTCAGAAGGATAGTGTACAGTCATTGCAAAATCTACATTTATTTGTAAATAGACTCATGCATCTCGAATTGTAACGGTTGTTATGTCTGCTCGGGACAGTACACTGATGTCCTAGATCTGCATCCTTGATAAGGACTGAAGGGAGACTGGCAATGATGTAAAACAGAGAGGCTGCGACAAAAAAGGCCAGCTTAAAAATAAATCAAACCTGTACAAATTTAAATACACGGAATTCCCCCCAACTCGCACGCCCTGCCACTGCTGCTGGTGGGAACGGAGAATTTGGCACTGAGCCAAGTCTCCATTCACAGCAGTGGGACCAACTGAGGGAAAGGTCGTAGAATTTTAGAATCATAGAACCCCTACAGTGGAGAAGGAAGCCATTTGGCCCATTTAATCTGCACTGACTCTCTGACAGAGCATCCTTCCCAGGCCTTATCCCTGTAACCCCACATTTTTACCCCGTTAATCCCCCTAACCTGCAAATCTTTGGACACTAAGGGGCAATTTAGCATGGCCAATCCACCTAACCTGCACATCTTTGAACTGTGGGAGGAAACCAGAGCATCTGGAGGAAACCCACGCAGACATGGGGAGAACATGCAGACTTTCACGTAGACAGTCACCCAAGCCGGGAATGGTACCCGGGTCCCTGCCGCTGTGCAGTGGCAGTGCTAATCACTGTGCCACTCAGAGGTCGGAGAATCCCGGCCAATATTTATTGTGGATGGCAATGTACGCTTCATCCAGCAAAGCAAATCCCAAAGAGAGCTAAACAAGGTGGATATGTGCGCTGCTAAATGGTAACCACAGGAGTGGATATGGAAAGACAAAAGTGTTTAACTCTTGTTCAGAAACTCTGCATTAAAAATTGTAAAATTCCTTCCCACAGAATGTCCCAAAATAACTATGGTACAACTATTAGTCCATGTCTAACCGACACAAAAATTTACACAGACCTTGGGAACACAAGGGGATTGTTAAAACTCTTCAGCAATGTATCCCTCATAAACCATTCAAATAAAATGAACCAGAGATGTCCAAAGGATGTGCAGGTGAGCTGGATTGGCCAGGGTAAATGTGTGTGGTTTTGGGGATAGGGTGGGGGGGGAGAGAACCTGGGTAAGATACTGGGCGGAATTTCCCCGTCCCACCCACCATGGGGATTGTAGCGGGCAGGATAGGACCATGCAAAGGTCTGTTGACCTCGGGTGGGATTTCCCAGTCTTGGGGCAAGCGTGGCTGGAAAACCCTGACCAGAGAGTCAGTGAAGACTCGATGGACTGAATGGCCTCTTCTGCACTGTAGGGATTCTATGATTCTATGAACTTCACTGAACTCTCTACAAAGTATAGAGAATCTCAGATAGGAACTACATGGTATTTAAATGTACAGATAAACCTTTTTAAAGTGTTCCGAATTGCACGTTACTGGGCAGTGGAGGGATATAATTTGCAGTCCTGTGATTTCCCTGCCCTAATGACTTTCACTGCTGCTTCATGGAGGGCCAACAGGAGGCCCCCTGAAGCTCAGCAGGAGCGGCAGCCTATTATTGCGGGTAACAGAGCGAGAGAGGGCAGAGAGATAGAGAGGGGTCACCTTGACATCTCTGGGCCTCAGTTGTGGCTGCCTCGGTTGGGGAGGTTGGACAAGATCAATTACTGAACTGGAATGGATCTCCCTGGGTGGTCTGGATCCCCCACTGTCAACTTTTACTCCCAGTGCCTGGAGTTAACGGGTCAGTAATGGCCTTAAAGTAAAGTCAGGAGACTTACAGTCTCCTTTACAGCTCACTGGTGGCCAATGCAGCCTGTTCACAAGGCCCCAATCCAGCAACCGTGATTCTGAAGCCACACTGCTCACTAACCCCAAACTAAATGTCAAAATTAAAGCCTCCCTCCTCCAGGTGTACTGGTTCATGGAGATGTTTTTGTAATAAGCCCTCAGAGGCAGAAGTCCTTTCACCAAAATCCATTTACTTACAAGTCTGACAACAGCATACAGAGGGCTTTCAGTTAGGAGTCTACACTAGGAGTCCCAGAGGAACTGACACGCCTGGTTAAGTACAAAGCAAGAGGCTCCCTGATTGGCCCATCAATTTGGCCCTTAATCAGGGAGTTCATATTCTAACAGGCCTGCCTCAATTGCCTGATTAAAGTCACCACAGATTTTCTTTATTCATTCGTGGGATATGGGCATCACTGACTGGCCAGCATTTCTCAGGGGCATTTATTAGCACAGTGGTTAGCACTGTTGCCTCACAGCGCCAGGGGCCTGGGTAGAATTCCGGCCTCAGGTCACTGTCTGTGTGGACTTTGCACATCCTCCCCGTGTCTGCATGGGTTTCCTCCGGGTGCTCTGGTTTCCTCTCACAGTCCAAATATGTGTGGAGTACGTTGATTGGCCATGCTAAATTGACCCTAGTGCCAGGGAGATTAGCAGGGTAAATATGCAGGGTTACGGGGATAGGGCCTGGGTGGGATTGTGGTTGGCGCAGACTTGATGGGCTGAATGGCCTCCTCCTGCACTGTAGGGATTCCATGATCCTATTGACCATCCCCAGTTGCCCTTGGAGGGCAGTTGAGTGTCAACCACATTGCTGTGGCTCTGGAGTCACATGTAGGCCAGACCAGGGAAGGGCGGCAGATTTCCTTCCCTAAAGGACATCAGTGAACCAGATGGGTTTTTCCGACAATCAACAATCAGTAGATTCTTAGTTCTAGATATTTTTTATTGAACTTAAATTCCACCATCTGCCGTGGCGGGATTCAAACCCGGATCCCCAGAACATTAGCTGGATTTCTGGATTAATAGTCTATCAATAATACCACAAGGCCATCACCTGTCCCGTGTTGGGCAGTGCAGAGAAGAAAATGGAGCATGAATGGCAACTGCCCCAAAAGGAGGTCCAGCCATCAATCTCTTTCACCATCCATTGACCAGAGATACTGAGAGACTCACTTTCGCCTCCCCCTGGCTGTCCACTGTATCCGGGTGATTGAATATATCCAACTGCAAGAACAGGGAAATCTGCCTCCAAACATTTTCCTCACAGTTCAACCTGAACTGAATGAAAATACTTTAATTAATCCCTAAGTTTATTTATATCAAAGAGTCATTCTCCCATCTTTCCTCTCAGCATATTAAAATAATTAGGCCAAGATTCTTCCATTTATTACATATGCGGCTGACAAAATACTTGGCCCCAGGTCCTGTTGAATAAATTTCCCTCTTTAATGTACGATTAGTCATAGCAGACTGCAAAATGAGCGATCGCGGAACAAGAAATACTTGTCAGGGTCATGGGGCTGACATCACAAAAGGCAGCGACGTTACCTCACAACCTATGAAGTTTAAAGTTTATTTATTAGTTACAAGTTGGCTTACATTAACACTGCAATGAAGTTACTGTGAAAATCCCCTAGTCGCCACACTCCGGCACCTGTTCGGGTAACACTGAGGGAGAATTTAGCACGGCTAACGCACCTAACCAGCACACCTTTTGGGTTCATAGAAATCATAGAAACCCTACAGTACAGAAAGAGGCCATTCGGCCCATCGGGTCTGCACCGACCACAATCCCACCCAGGCCCTACCCCGATATTCCTACATATTTTACCCGCTAATCCCTCTAATCTACACATCCCAGGACACTAAGGGGCAATTTAGCATGGCCAACCAACCTAACCCGCACATCTTTGGACTGTGGGAGGAAACCGGAGCACCCGGAGGAAATCCACGCAGACACGAGGAGAATGTGCAAACTCCACACAGACAGTGACCCAAGCCGGGAATCGAACCCAGGTCCCTGGAGCTGTGAAGTAGCAGTGCTAACCACTGTGCTACCGTGCCGCCCACAAGGGTTGTGGGAGGAAGCTGGAGCACCCGGAGGAAACCCACGTAGACACAGGGAGAGCATGCAGACTCCACACATACAGTGCAGAGAATCGAATCCAGGTCGCTGGCGCTGTAAGGCAGCAGTGCTGACCGCTCTGCCACCATGCCACATAGACACACACACACACACAGACTTTGTCAGAGACACGCACAAATACACACACATGTACATGGACACACACACATGCACATACACACACCCGTGGCACGGTGGCACAGTGGTTAACACTGCTGCCTCACAGCGCCAGGGGTCTGGGTTCGATTCCCACCTTGGGTCGCTGTCTGTGCGGAGTCTGCATGTTCTCCCCGTGTCTGTGTGGGTTTCCTCTGGGTGCTCCGGTTTCCTCCCACAGTCTGAAAGACGTGCTGGTTAGATGCATTGGCCATACCAAATTCTCCCTTGGTGTACCCGAACAGGCGCCGGGGTGTGGCAACTAGGGGATTTTCACAGTAACTTCATTGCAGTGTTAACGTAAGCCTACTTGTGACACTAATAAATAAACGTAAAACTTTATACAGACACACACACGTACACAGATGCACGCATGTACACAGACACGCACACACAAATGCACATAGACATGCACACACACACAATGCACACAGATGCATGCATGTACAGACGCACACACATACACAAATGTACACAGACACACTCACACAAAAGATACACACCATATGTCAGTCAGGTCAATAGTTCCAGTACTTTACAGAATGCACTCTGAACAATGAGGCCTAAGGGTTTTGTGTGTTGGGAAGCTGAGATTGTTCAGTCTGTGTAATGTGTCAGTCCCACATTTAATAAATTACATTACAACAAGTGAAAAATCACTTACTGTAAACTCATCAATGTGCATTAACTGAGGGCAACTTGTCTTTTTGAAGTTTATTCCACAAAAGCCATTAGTTTGTAACAGTTAATGAGAATTGCCTGGTGTGACTTGTTGCTGGATGCTACATCAACAACAGCACATTGTCACGGAGAGGTATTACTAAAGCAGCAGACCACGCACAGCAGTTTAGCCAGAGTATCACCATCAGTGC
Source organism: Mustelus asterias (assembly GCF_964213995.1). Classification (NCBI taxonomy): domain Eukaryota; kingdom Metazoa; phylum Chordata; class Chondrichthyes; order Carcharhiniformes; family Triakidae; genus Mustelus; species Mustelus asterias. The sequence continues at coordinate 88,197,100 of NC_135815.1, read as the reverse complement.
CTGTTGTGTGACCGGTGACCTATATCGTCGAGGCCTTGTCCCCTGCCAGAACTCCCGTCCTGGTATCAGTGTTAATACACTTTGGAATTATTCTAATCCAGGCCAAAACCCAGCTCTTTAATCAGTCTGGAGAACCAGGGTGTCATCTGTGGGAGGCACGGTGGCACAGTTTTAGCACTGCTGCCTCACAGCGCCACGGACCCGGGTTCGATTCCGGCCTCAGGTGTCCGTGCAGCGTTTGCACATTCTCCCCGTGTCTGCGTGGGTTTCCTCCAAGTGCTCCAGTTTCCTCCCATGCTCCATAGATATGTAGGTTAGGGGGATGGGCCATGCTAAATTACCCCTTGGTGTCCAAAGATGTGTAGATTAGGTGGATTGCCCATGCTAATTTACCCCTTGGTGTCCAAAATGTAATGATAACCCACATTCTCTCAGTGTAATGATATCCCACACTCCCTCAGTGTAATGACAATATTCCACACTTGCTCAGTGTAATGATATCCCACACTCCCTCAGTGTAATGATAACCCACATTCTCTCAGTGTAATGATATCCCACACTCCCTCAGTGTAATGACAATATTCCACACTCGCTCAGTGTAATGATATCCCACACTCCCTCAGTGTAATGATATCCCACACTCCCTCAGTGTAATGACAATATTCCACACTCGCTCAGTGTAATGATACCCCACACTCCCTCAGTGTAATGATATCCCACACTCCCTCAGTGTAATGATATCTCACACTCCCTCAGTGTAATGATATCCCACACTCCCTCAGTGTAATGATATCCCACACTCCCTCAGTGTAATGATATCCCACACTCCCTCAGTGTAATGATATCCCACACTCCCTCAGTGTAATGATATCCCACACTCCCTCAGTGTAATGATATCCCACACTCCCTCAGTGTAATGATATCCCACACTCCCTCAGTGTAATGATATCCCACACTCCCTCAGTGTAATGATATCCCACACTCCCTCAGTGTAATGATATCCCACACTCCCTCAGTGTAATGATATCCCACACTCCCTCAGTGTAATGATATCCCACACTCCCTCAGTGTAATGATATCCCACACTCCCTCAGTGTAATGATATCCCACACTCCCTCAGTGTAATGATATCCCACACTCCCTCAGTGTAATGATATCCCACACTCCCTCAGTGTAATGATATCCCACACTCCCTCAGTGTAATGATATCCCACACTCCCTCAGTGTAATGATATCCCACACTCCCTCAGTGTAATGATATCCCACACTCCCTCAGTGTAATGATATCCCACACTCCCTCAGTATAATGACAATATCGCACGCACTATTAAGTGACAGTCTGCAGTTTCTGATACTGTGCTTTATTCAGGGGGCTTGTTTTTTTGGTCTATCTGATGGGTTAACAAAGTTTAAGAACAATTCTTGTCATAAATTTTGAAATTCTGAAGAATGCCCCTGAAATTTCGGCATCCATTAGTTTTTTTTAACATCGGGGCACTATTATAAACCTGGAGAACAGTGTAAAACTTTAAAAGGGCTTCGGCAAGTTGGTGGAGTGGGCAGTTAGGTGGCAGATAAAGTTCAATACAGAGAAGTGAGAGGTGATGCATTTTGTTATGAAGAACATGGAGCGGCAATTAAATATGAGGTAAAATTCCTAAAGGAGAAGGAGTGGACGGAGCTGGGTGTATATGTGCTTGGACCATTGAAGAGGCAGGGCCAGTGAAGAGAAGGTAAAAAAGCATGTAGTATTCTGGGCTTTATTAATAGGGCAAGAAGTCTAACAACACCAGGTTAAAGTCCAACAGGTTTATTTGGTAGCAAATGCCACTAGCTTTCGGAGCGCTGCTCCTTCATCAGTTGGAGTGGAGAAATGCTCACAATCTGTCTTAAAGACTCAATTTGTAAATTGAGTTTGTGTCTCTGTATGCCCTCTTTGTGAGCATTTCTCCACTCCACCTGACAAAGGGGCTTGGAGCTCCGAAAGCTTGTGTGGCATTTGCTACCAAATAAACCTGTTGGACTTTAACCTGGTGTTGTTAAACTTCTTACTGTGTTTACCCCAGTCCAACGCCGGCATCTCCACATCTTTATTAATAGGGGCATAGAATATAAAGAGGAGGAGGTTATGCTGAACTTATACAAGACACTGGTTAGGCCTCAGCTGGAATACAGTATCCAGTTCTGGGTGCCACACTATAGGAAGGATGTGAACGCACTGGGAAGAGCGCAGTAGAGGTTTACAAGAATGGTCCCAGGGATGAGAAACTTCAGTTAGGAGGATAGATTGGAGATTGGAACTGAGATAAACGCAAAATACTGCGCATGCTGGAATCTGAAGCAAAACAGCAAAATGCTGGAAAATCTCAGCAAGTCTGACAGCATCTGTGGAGAGAAAATGGAGCCAACGTTTCAAGTCTACATGACCTTTCATAAGACCATAAGACATAGGAACAGAATTAGGCCACTCGGCCCATCGGGTCTGCTCCACCATTCAATCATGGCTGATACTTTTCTCATCCCCATTCTCCTGCCTTTTCCCCATTACCCCTGATCCCCTTATTAATCAACAACCTATCTATCTCTGTCTTAAAGACACTCAATGACCTGGCCTCCACTGCCTTCTGCGGCAGAGTTCCACAGATTCACCACTCTCTGGCTGAAGAAATTCCTCCTCATCCCTGTTTTAAAGGATCGTCCCTTTAGCCTGAGGTTGTGGCCTCTGGTTCTAGTTTTTCCTACTAGTGGAAACATCCTCTCCACATCCACTCTATCCAGACCTCGCAGTATCCTGTAAGCTTCAATAAGATCCTCCCTCATCCTTCTAAACTCTGAGTACAGACACAGAGTCCTCAGCCGTTCCTCATACAACAAGCTCTTCATTTCAGGGATCATTCTTGTGAACCTCCTCTGGACCCTTTCCAAGGCCAGAACATCCTTCCTTAGATTTGGCCCCAAAACTGCTCACAATTCTCCAAATGGTGTCTGACCAGAGCCTTATACAGCCTCAGAAGTACATCCCTGCTCTTGTATTCTAGCCCTCTCGACATGAATGCTAACATTGCATTTGCCTTCCTAACCGCCGACTGAACCTGCACGTTAACCTTAAGATAATCTTGAACAATGACTCCCAAGTCCCGAAACGTTGGCTCTATTCTCTCTTCACAGATGCTGTCAGACCTGCTGAGATGTTCCAGCATTTTCCTGTTTTGTTTGGAGATTGGGAATGTTCTCCTTGGACAGAAGAAAGCTGAGAGGAGATTTGAGCGGGATGTTCAAAATCATGAGGGGTCTGGACAGAGTAGATAGGGAGAAACTGTTCCCACTCGTAAAAGGATCGAGAACGAGAGGGCGCAAATTTAAAATGATTTGTAAAAGTAGCAAGTGCGATGCAGGAAAAAAACATTTTCACCCAGCGAGTGGTTTGGGTCTGGAATGCTCTGTCTGGAAGTGTGGGAGAGGCAGGTTCAATAGAAGCATTCAAGAAGGCGTTAGATGATTATTTGAATGGAAACAGTGTGCAGGGGTACAGGGAAAAGGCAGCGGAATGGCATTAACTCATGATGCTCATTTAGAGAGCTGGTGCAGACACGATAGGCCAAATGGCCTCCTTCTGCCCTGATTATGTTTTTTAATTTTTGATTTGATTTGATTTATTATTGTCACATGTATTAGCATACAGTGAAAAGTATTGTTTCTTGCATGCTATACAGACAAAGCATACCGTTCATAGAGAAGGAAAGGAGAGAGTGCAGAATGTAGTGTTACAGTCATAGCTAGGGTGTAGAGAAAGATCAACTTAATGCAAGGTAGGTCCATTCAAAAGTCTGATGGCAGCAGGGAAAAAACTGTTCTTGAGTCGGTTGGTACGTGAGCTCAGACTTTTGTATCCTTTTCCCCAAGGAAGAAGATGGAAGAGAGAACGTCCGGGGTGCGTGGGGTCCTTAGTTATGCTGGCTGCTTTTCCCGAGGCAGCGGGAAGTGTAGACAGAGTCAATGGATTGGTTTGTGTGATGGATTGGGCTACATTCACGACCTTTTGTATTGTTTTGTGAACACCTTTACCTGCTTTTAACTTTTACTTTGTGCAGTAAAGATTTATTATTTGTGAATATAACAGTGTTTGAACAATACACCTTACCTTGTAACTTTGACCATTATTTAAAAACTCACTTCCCTTTTTCTTTTGATTCGCTTGGCGAACGATTCTCTGAACTGATTTCCCCTTTTGAGTTTCCTGCTTATTCTGTGTCTTTCAAATCTCTTCAATAGTTCCCAGGGGATTGACATGGTTCACATAGCATTGTGGGAACCATGTCAACCCTGTGTGACATGGTTCCCATAATGCTATGTAAACCGTGTCACACAGGGCAGCAAAAACAGGAGGAACCGAAGGGGAAAAGATGAGGGGCTATGGAGAAATGTTGAGGCTATTAATGAGAAATTCTGTTTTCTCAAGTTCTCCAAGCTCTATTCTTTTGAGTACAAGAATATCCAAATCTTAACAAGAAAATCCTATCATGAGCGACTGCGTTAAGGAACACAGCAATTAGGAGCAGAATTCGGCAAATTCAGCCCTTCGAGCCTGCTCCGCCATTCAATCAGATCATGGCTGATCTCTCCTTGGTCTCAAATCCACCTCCCCACCTGTTCCCCATATCCCTTTAACCTGTTGTTTATTAGGAATATATCTATCTCCTTCTTAAAACCATTCAATGATTCAGACTGCACCACGTTATGGGGCAGCGAGTTCCACAAATTCACCACCCTCCGCGAGAAGTAGTTCCTCCTCATCTCAGTTTTAAATCTACCACCTCTCAACCTATACCCTGTGACCTCTTGCTCGAGATTGCCCCATAAGAGGAAACATTTGGTCTCCACTTACTTTATCAATCCCTTTTAAAATTTATATACCTCGATCAGATCCCCTCTTATCCCTCTAAACTCCAGCGAGTACAAGCCCAAACTGGTTAATCTTTTCTCATACATCAACTCTTTCATCCCTGGAATCAATCTGGTGAACCTCCTCTGACCTGCCTCCAACACCACTACATCCTTCCTCGAATAAGGAGATGAAAACTGGACACAATATGTGGTCTCACCAACACCCTATACAATTGTAATAACAATTCTCTACTTTTAGGTTCCAGTCCTGTTGCAAAAAGTGCCAACATTCCATTTGCCTTTTTTATTCCGTGCTGTCCCTGCACACCGACTTACTGCGATCCATGAACACAGACACCCAGATCCCTCTGCCTGAACCCACTTTGAAACTGCTTTCCATTTAGATAATAATTTGCTTTAATGATTGAAGGGAAACAGGAGCTTGCTTTAGGTGATGTTTCCTCAACACTGATCTCATGCTAGAAAATGCCTGGATTTTTCACAGGTAGCAAAGCAGTGCATAACTGAATATGTCGTCGCAACATTTAATGACCAGTCGGATGACCAGTCCCCAACCGTTTAGGCCGGGTTTCAAGCTGGTAACTGGCTGATTACCAAGTCTGGTTAGGTGGTTACTCTTAACTGTGCCCCATCGCCTGCAGTACATGCCCCAAATGGCTCTACGTCCAATCCAATGTTGTGTTATAATAGGGACACCAAACGTTGGAACCACCTCAGTCAACTCCCCATGGAACGTATTGTGAACAATTTTGGCCCGATATCTAAGGAAAGATGTGTAGAGGGTCCAGAGAAGGTTCACAAGAATTATCCCAGGAATAAAAAGCTTGACGCATGAGGAGCTTTTGAGCACTCTGGATCCGTACTTCATGGAGTTTAGAAGGATGATGGGAGTTCTCATTGAAACTTACAGAATACTGAAAGGCCTGGATAGAGTGGACATGGGGAAGATGTTTGCATTAGTAGGCTTACATTAACACTGCAATGAAGTTATTGTGAAAATCCCCTCGTCGCCACACTCCGGCGCCTGTTCGGGTACACTGAGGGAGAATTTAGCATGGTCAATGCACCCAACCAGCACGCCTTTCGGACTGTGGGAGGAAACCGGAGCACCCGGAGGCAACTCGCGCAGACACGGGGAGAACGTGCAGACTCCGCACAGACCTGAACCGGGAATCAAATCCGGGTCCCTGGTGCTGTGAGGCAGCAGTGCTCACCACTGTGGAACTGTGCTGCCCCAGACAGCGATAGATAGAAACAGAGATGGATAGGTTCTTGATTGGCAAGGGATCAAAGGTTATGGGGAAAGGAGGGAGAATGATTGAATGGTGGAGCAGACTCGATGGACCGAATGGCCCAATTCCGCTCCTATATAAGAACATAAGAACTAGGAGTAGGAGTAGGCCATCTGGCCCCTCGAGCCTGCTCCGCCATTCAATAAGATCATGGCTGATCTTTTTGTGGACTCAGCTCCACTTACCCACCCGCTCACCATAACCCTTAATTCCTTTACTGTTCATAAATGTATCTATCCTTGCCTTAAAAACATTCAATGAGGTAGCCTCAACTGCTTCGCTGGGCAGGGAATTCCACAGATTCACAATCCTTTGGGTGAAGAAGTTCCTCCTCAACTCAGTCCTAAATCTGCTCCCCCTTATTTTGAGGCTAAGCCCCCTAGTTCTAGTTTCACCCGCCAGTGGAAACAACTTCCCTGCTTCTATCTTATCTATTCCCTTCATAATCTTATATGTTTCCAGAAGATCCCCCCTCATTCTTCTGAATTCCAATGAGCATAGCCCCAGTCTACTCAGTCTCTCCTCATAAGTCAACCCTCTTAACTCCTACCTAGTGAATCTCCTCTGCAGCCCCTCCGTATGTCGTATGGTATGGAAGGTATTTTGAAATGAAATCACAGAGACGATCATTGTTAAGGATTCACGGGGTTCATTTCTGCACAGGTTTATTCATTAACTACATTTCAGAATTCAAGAGCTGGGTCACTGTTTGGTTTGTTTCTCTTTTGTAATACTATCCACATCTGATATCGAAAGCAGAGGTCAGTGCAGTCTGAATATTCCGTAAATCCATTATCCAGTGCAGTGTCGCCAAAGGAAAGTCTCTTAAAATCTGCAGTTGATTTAGGAAGAAAAAAAAATATCAGTGAAAGAATTGTACGCATCTCGTATTTAATCCGAGTATTTAAAAGAATGCAACCGGTGGCTTAACGCTTGTATACTTGTATAAAAAACCATTCATAAATTCACATCACCAATTACAGTTTTCCCTCCACACCGAAGCTATAGTCAAGAAAGTCCACCAATGCCTGCACTCTGCAGGAGGCTAAAGAAATTCAGCATGTCCGCTACGACTCTCACCAACTTTTACAGATGCACCATAGAAAGCATTCTTTCAGGTTGTGTCACAGCTTGGTATGGCTCCTGCTCTGCCCAAGACCGCAAGGAACTACAAAGGGTTGTGAACATTGTCTAGTCCATCACGCAAACCAGCCTCCCATCCATTGACTCTGTCTACACTTCCCGCTGCCTCGGCAAAGCAGCCAGCATAATTAAGGACCCCATGTACCCTGGACATTCTCTCTTCCAGCTTCTTCCATCGGGAAAAAGATACAAAAGTCTGAGGTCACATACCAACCAACTCAAGAACAGCTTCTTCTCTGCTGCCATCAGACTTTTCAATGGACCTACCGTATATTAACTTGATCTTTCTCTACGCCCTAGCTATGACTGTAACACTATATTCTGCACTCTCATTTCCTTCTCCTCTATGTAGTCTATGAACGGTGTGTTTTGTCTGTATAGCGCGCAAGAAACAATACTTTTCACTGTATCTCAATACATGTGACAATAATAAATCAAATCAAATTTATTCATTCATGGGACGTGGGAGTCACTGGCACAGCCAATATTTATTGCCCATCCCTAGTTAGCCTTGAACTGAGTGGCTTGCTAGGCCATTTCAGAGGGCAGGGAGTACGGGGATAGGGCCTGGGTAAGATGCTCTGTCAGAGAGTCGGTGCAGTCTCGATGGGCCAAATGGCCTCCTTCTGCACTGTGGGGATTCTATGTTCAAGCATTCACATTATCGACCCCAGTTATCAAAGTCTGGATACAGATCCATGCTAGATTTCCACTGTCCATTTGGACTTACTCCAGTGTGACAGGATTTAAAGTGATCAGCCCTGCAGCAATTTGATTTGATTTGATTTATTATTGTCACATGTATTAGCATGAAAAGTATTGTTTCTTGCGCGCTATACAGACAAAGTATACCGTTCATAGAGAAGGAAAGGAGAGAGTGCAGAATGTAGTGTTACAGTCATAGCGAGGATGTAGAGAAAGATCAACTTAATGTGAGGTACGTCCATTCAAAAGTCTGATGGCAGCAGGGAAGAAGCTGTTCTCGAGTCGGTTGGTACGTGACCTCAGATTTTGTATCTTTTTTCTGATGGAAGAAGGTGGAAAAGAGAATGTCCGGAGTGTGTGGGGTCCTCGATTATGCTGGCTGCTTTTCCGAGGCAGCAGGAAGTGTAGACAGAGTCAATGGATGGGAGGCTGGTTTGAGTGATGGACTGGGCTTCGTTCACGATCGTTTGTAGATCCTTGCGGTCTTGGACAGAGCAGGAGCCATACCAAGCTGTGATGCAACCAGAAAGAATGCCTTCTATGGTGCATCTGTAGAAGTTGAAGTCAAGGGGATTGAAAGATATATTCGGCTTTTGAGACAGGTTGGGACGGTGGAGTCTAAAGCAAAGGTTTGGACTGAATTATTCATTTCGCTCAATCCCCATCTCCTCTTAAAATAAGTGTTGGTCAGGAATATGCAGGGAACTCTTTCATCTTCCACTCAGTGACATTAACGATGAGTCAGACCACGAGAAAATCATTTCATTTCATCAATCCTGAGGTCAGGTCATGGACTGGGCAGCTGACAGATCAAATATCTGCTTTAATTTATTCCACAGAGGGAAAACGGGATGACATTTCTGGGGCAGATGCACACTGGCTTGTACCAGACTCTCACTCCATGGGTTGCAGAATGTTCAAAGGCAGATGTGGAAAATTAACCTTCATGAGGGCAAGATTTGACTCAAACTGCTGTCTTTGAGGATTCTTCAGGCTACTTGATATTAAAGGGGAAAGATAACGTGAAGAGATATCAGGAAGCAACTCAGGTCTCCGTCCTTTCCCAATCCACCTCTGGAAGCGTAAATTGACTTTCCACAAGAGCAGTTGGAAGAAGAAGTCTGGAGAAGAGGCCTTAACACGAGAGCTCGGAGCAAGAGTAGACCAAGACCCATCGAGACCAAGAGCCCTGCTCCGCCATTCAAAACAACCATGGCCGATCTTCGATTTCAACTCCATTTTCCTGCCCACTGCCCGAATATGAGACACCAAAAATCTGCCTGTCCCACCCTAAATGTAATCCCAGAATCCCTACAATGCAGAAAGAGCCATTCAGCCCTTCGAGTCTGCACCGACTCACTGAGTACTTTACCCAGCCCCTTTCCCCAACCCTATCCCTGTAACCACGCGCATTTACCGTGGCTAATCCATCTAACCTAAACATCCCGGGACACTAAGGGGCAATTTAGCACAGCCAATCCACCTAACCTACACATCTTGAGACAGGGAGATGATGTCTGTTGTGGGCCTGTTGCAGCGGTAGGCAAACTGTAGTGGATCCAAGTAGTCCGGGAGGCTGGAATTGATTCGTGCCATGACTAACCTTTCGAAGCACTTCATAATGATGGATGTCAGAGCCACCGGCCGATAGTCATTAAGGCAGCTTGGTTTTTCTTAGGTACCGGGATGATGGTTTGATTATCTGCCTTCATAAGTCCTTATGTGGCTCTGTATCAAATTTTGCTTTTGATGTCATAGATCATAGAATCCTACAGTGCAGAAGGAGGCCATTCAGCCCATCAAGTCTGCACCGACCACAATCTCACCCAGGTCCTATTCCTGTAACCCCACATATTTACCCCGCTAATCCCCCTGGCACTAAGGGTCAATTTTAGTGTGGCCAATCCACCCAACCTAACCCGCACATCTTTGGAGTGTGAGAGGAAACCGGAGCACCCTGAGGAAACCCACACAGACGCGGGGAGAACGTGCAAACTCCACACAGGCAGTGACCTGAGGCTGGAATTGAACCGGGGTCCCTGGCACTGTGCCACCGTGTAGTGATATGGGGGAGAGATTCTTATGTTTAAGATGTTATATAAATATACACCATCACTGTTGTCGTTCTAATGGTCAGGTTTTTCATTTTCAAGCCATTTTCTGAGCCACATGGGACCCTATCTTCTCAATGACCGAATACTACAAAATGGCAGCCGATCTATTGAATTAAGGCTGGTTTATTGAAGTCTTTTGTTCGGACACAGTTTAAGCAGGTGAAAAACAGCAAGAATATTTTATTGGACAGCTCTGTGCTCAGAAGCCTTGGACATGAAACCTAAACTAAGTAAGTTAGGTTCAAACCAGCAGAAATATGAGTTCACTACAGAAAGAGGAGAACAAACATTTGGAGGGAACTAATGTCTTTACTGGAATATTTGTGAGAACAAAATCTGTAAAATGTTAATAACACATTGTCACGGTGAGTATTGTCCATTCACCTCTTTGTTAATATGTTTCCCGTTAATTTATAGTAAGACTCTACATTCTCTCTGGGCGGGATTTTCCAGCTGCGCTCGCCCCAAGACTGGAAAATCCCACTCCAGGTCAACAAACCTTTGCATGGTCCATCCACCGCCGCCCGCTACGATTCCTGTGGCGGGCACAATGGGAAAGTTCCGCCCTATGTATTCAATCCATCTTCCGCAGTCCAGAAGAATTGGCCAAGGGTGAGTGAACTATAATCGCAATGGAATTCTCATAGAGACATAAAATCATAGAATCCCAACAGTGCAGAAAGAAGCCATTCAACCCATCGGGTATGCAGCAAATCTCCAACAGAGTATTCCACCTAGGGCCATAAAACCCCATGTATTTACTCCACAAATCTATCCTACACATCTTTGGACACTAAAGGGCAATTTAGCAAGGCCAATTCATCTAACCTGCACGTCTTAGGACACCAAGAGGCAATTTAGCATGGCCAATTCATCTAAACCACACATCTTTGGACACTAATGGCAATTTAGCATGGCCAATCCACCTAACCTGCACATCTTTGGCCACTAAGGAGCAATTTAGCATGGCCAATCCATCTAAACTGCATACCTGGACAATAAGGGGCAATTTAGCATGACAAATCCACCTAACCTGCACATCTTTGAACACTGAGGGGTAATTTAGCAAGGTCAATCCACCTAAGCTGCACATCTTTGGACGCTAAGGGGCAATTTAGCGTGGCCAATCCACCTAAAATCTTTGCACTGTGGGAGGAAACCAGGGCACCCGGAGGAAAGCCACGCAGACACGGGGAGAGCATGCAAACTCCATACAGACAGTCACCCAAGGCCAGAATCGAACCCAGGTCCCTGGTACTGTGAGGCAGCAGTGCTAACCACTGTGCCACCCATCTGTTCAATCTCTAGGTTTTACTATTATTTACCAATGCATTGGGCAGATAAAGGCCCTCTGGGATCAGAGGAGGCACTTCCGGAATTGTCAATTATGCTGCACTGCAGTATAATATGTAGCATAAGATCCAGAAATGTGGGAACCAAAGATAGCGTTAGGAAAACCAACCATTAACTCACTCGCTTCACTGCAACCTGACAACCAGGCCCCGCCGATAGCCTGGATTTATCTCCAATCCGGCCTCCGTCACCGCCTCCACTTGAGGTTCTGTCTGCAGTCCCAGCCGTGGCCACCGCATGAACCTGGTGCTGCTGAGGTTACGGAGCTCCCTGAGAGAGGACTCCCTCCCCAGTTGAGGGAAGAGGTCTCTCACTCAGCCCAATGAACAAATGTTCAATGACTGCGGGGCAGCGGGAATGAGCGGGGATGCATTCTCCCCTTTCTCTTCAGCTGACAAGAGGCCCCATCGTCTGAAAAATCTCACCCAGAGTTTGTGGTAATGACACTGCAAACGTGTGCAAGCAGTAACGCAGGCAAATCCCATTTTTACTGGAAGACTTCCATGTCGGATATGTCAATTTTACCCCCATAGCTCTTTGAAAGTGGCATGCTTGGTTTCATTGGTCAGAACATTGAATACAGGAGTTGGGATTAGTAAGGCCACACTTGGAATACTGTGTACAGTTCTGGTCACCCTATTATAGAAAGGATATTATTAAATTAGAAAGAGTGCAGAAAAGATTTACTAGGATGCTACCGGGACTTGATGGTTTGAGTTATAAGGAGAGGCTGGATAGACTGGGACTTTTTCTCTGGAGTGTAGGAGGCTGAGGGATGATCTTATAAAGGTCTATAAAATAATGAGGGGCATAGATCAGCTAGATAGTCACTATCTTTTCCCAAAGGTAGGGGGTCTAAAACTAGAGGGCATAGGTTTAAGGTGAGAGGGGAGAGATACAAAAGGGTTCTGAGAGGCAATTTTTTCACACAGAGGGTGGCGAGTGTCTGGAACAAGCTGCCAGAGGTAGTAGTAGATACGGATACAATTTTGTCTTTTAAAAAGCATTTGGACAGTTACATGGTTAAGATGGGTATAGAGGAAAATGGCCCAAATGCGGACAATTGGGACTAGTTTAGCAGGTAAAAAGGGACGGCATGGACAAGTTGGGCCGAAGGGCTGTAAACTGCTGTAAACCTCTATGACTCTACCACCCTCCCCCCCAACTCTGGCTGGTTCCTCAAATACTCTCCTGTCTGTTCCCTGGTCCTGCTTTCTTCTGCTGAAGAAAAATAGGCCCTTGTTTCGGGATGGAGTTCTTTGCAGGTGACTCACTTCTCCTCAAAGTCCACCACTGCCCAAATTCCTCATCAGTTAGCAGTCAATGCATCTCCAAGGGCTAAAGAATACTGCGGTATCTGAATCGGCTTCCCACACGCACCCCTGCTCCCCACCCCCATTCACCCCCACCCACCGCAATCTCCAAACTTCCATGGAACGCTCTCACATCTAGTTGAAGTGGCCAGCAGCATGGTGGCACAGTGGTTAGCACTGCTGCCTCACAGCAAGAGAGACCCGGGTTCGATTCCAGGCTCGGGTGACTGGGGAGTTTGCACATTCTCCCCGTGTCTGCGTGGGTTTCCTCCGGGTGCTCCGGTTTCCTCCCACAGTCCAAAGATGCGCAGGTTAGGTGGATTGGCCATGCTAAATTGCTTCTTAGTGTCCAAAGATGTGCAGGTTAGGTGGATTGGCCATGCCAAATTTCCCCTTTATGTCCAAAGATGTGGAGGTTAGGTGGATTGGCCATGCCAAATTGCCCTTAATGTCCAAAGATGTGGAAGTTAGGTGGATTGGCCATGTCAAATTTCCCCTTTATAAGACCATAAGACCATAAGAAATAGGAGCGGAAGTAAGGCCATTCGGCCCATCGAGTCCACTCCACCATTCAATCATGGTTGATTTCAACTCCATTTACCCGCTCTCTCCCCATAGCCCTTAATTCCTCGAGAAATCAAGAATTTATCAATTTCTGTCTTGAAGACGCTCAACGTCTCGGCCTCCACAGCCCTCTGTGGCAATGAATTCCACAGACCTACCACTCTCTGGCTGAAGAAATTTCTCCTCATCTCTGTTCTAAAGTGACTCCCTTTTATTCTAAGGCTGTGCCCCCGCGTCCTAGTCTCCCCTGCTAATGGAAACAACTTCCCTACGTCCATCCTATCTAAGCCGTTCATTATCTTGTAAGTCTCTATCAGATCTCCCCTCACCCTCCTAAACTCCTATGAATATAATCCCACGATCCTCAGACGATCCTTATGTCCAAAGATGTGGAGGTTAGGTGGATTGGCCATGCCAAATTTCCCCTTTATGTCCAAAGATGTGCAGATTAGGTGGATTGGCCATGCTAAATGCACGGGTTTACCGGAGGATGGCGGGGTATTTGGGTAGGCCTGGGTAGGATGCTCTTTCGGAGAGTCGGTGCAAACTCAATGGGCTGAATGGCCTCCTTCTTCACTGTAGAGATACAATGGTTCAGCAATTTGAGCCCTGGAATTTCAAATTTAGCCAATGAGTACTACAAGACTGGAAAGAAAACTCAGTCCAAATGTCGCCGGACCTGAGCACATGCCCTTTTGACAAGCAATCTCGCCTTTAATTACATAGCTACCAGATTAATGTGCATGCAGAGCATGTGAAGAGGAAATGCCACAGGGATAAATACTGTACAGGTCACCGTAATTACTTACGTTAAAGACAAATCACTTTATTAAGGAATCACTTCAACAAAAGTCATGAAAAAGGATTGTAAAACAATTTGTGATTAATAAATGCCAACCCCCCTTACACTAAATTAATTTACAAGATAAATCTTTCAGCGATCTCACAAGGCTTCTTTCAGAGCTGGTTCTACACGGCACGACGGTGTTTGTCTCTGTTTTATACCCAGCTGCTCATTGTGGTGTTATAGGGCGGCCCGGTGGCACAGTGGTTAGCGCTGCTGCCTCACAGCGAGAGAGACCCGGGTTCGATTCCAGGCTCGGGTCACTGTCTGTGCGGAGTTTGCACGTTCTCCCCGTGTCTGCATGGGTTTCCCCCGGGTGCTCCGGTTTCCTCCCACAGTCTGAAAGACGTGCTGGTTATTCTGCCTCAGTGTACCCGAACAGGCGCCGGAGTGTGGTGACTAGGGGATTTTCACAGTAACTTCATTGCAGTGTGAATGTAAGCCCACTTGTGACTAATAAATAAACTTTAAACTTGTATTTGCAAGTTGACCTAAAACACCTCCTTTTCAAATCAAAATGAACCATTCTCAACTCAAGACAGGGAATTGTGGGACAGAATGAATGGTGAACAAACTGCTTTTACTGAGAAGCTTCTACAGCAGAGATGTGTCACGGAAGCACAATGCTCAGTTGGCTGGACGACTGGTTAGTGATGCAGAGCGATGCTAACAGCGTGGGTTCAATTCCCGCACCGGCTGAGGTTATTCATAAAGACCGCGCCTTCGCACCCTTGCCCCTCGCCTATTTCCGACGCGGAGCTGACAGTGTCGGAAATCCTCCCACTCGGGGCTGGATGCCCAGCGCGAATCATGCTAATCCGGCCCCGTTTAAATCTCCCGGCCTGCTGCGCTAAAAAATCAAAGCAGCGGGATGGGAGAACCGCTCCCACCGTGTGTACACAGTATACTGGGCGATCAGGGCGCATGTGCAATGGCGCCCCTCGAGTGCAGCAGCCGGCTTCTCGGGTGAGCTGAAACTCCACCCCCACTGGCGAGAATCACATTACAGCCTCCATATCGTAGAGTGCCGTAAATTACCATTACCTACCTTGCTGAATAAACGGGTGAGAAAACAAGAGGTTTTTGTGCCCGTTTGAGAATCTTTGAGAAAAATCCACCCCAACATGTTACTCTTTACTAAGGAAACATGCTGCTTTATTCGTTGCACTGTGCTTTACAAGTTAAGTCTATAGATCGTGTGGGCAATGTTACCTTTTTTTTAGATTCAAATTCTGATGTAACCAACTTAGGAGTGCGACAAAGAGAGGAGTCAGTTCACCAATCCGGGCCTGTTGGCAACACTTGCCTAATAAGGCCAGGAAGGTGGACTGGCCATTGGCGGTTAGGTGGATTGCCTATGCTAAATGTCCATTAGTGTCAGGGGGACTAGGGAGGTTAAATGCATGGGTTTATAGTGATTAGGCCTGGGTGGGATTGTGGTTGGTGCAGACTCGATGGGCCAAATGGCCTCCTTCTGCACTGTAGGATTGAATAAAGAAATCCAGAATACCGAAACCAAACTTTCTTGTAAATAAAGAGCTCCTGTTTATTAAAGAACAGGCTGATGAGAATCCATCGACTCCATTAATTCCCAAACCAAAGGGCTTTGACTCAAAGCAAGATTACCAGTCGAAGATGATTTAATTGTTGTTGATCCAGACGGTTGCCCACAAGCGACGCAGCTCAAGTGCTGACAAGAACCGACAGAATAACACACAAAGGCAAAGATATGTCAGGGCGTGAGATTAACACAACTGGTGAACCCGCTGGGGAGATTCCCGCGGCTTGTATTACTCATCCTTTGCAACACAAACCAGCTAAATCCAAAATATGAAGAATGTTCCGGCGCTCACACAGCGAGGGCCGGAGTCAGAAACAAAGGAAGCGCACCTTTTATGGAAACATAGAATCCCTACAGTACAGAAGGAGGCCACTCAGCCCATCGAGTCTGTACCAACCACAATCCCACCCAGGCCCTATCCCCATAACCCCACACGCTTACCCTGCTAATCTGCCTGAAACTAGGGCCAACTTAGCATGGCCAAACAACCTGACCCCGCACATCTTTGGACTGTGGGAGGAAACCGGAGAACTCCAAGGAAACCCACGCAGACATGGGGAGAATGCGCAAACTCCACACAGACAGTCACCCGAGGCTGGAATTGAATCTGGGTCCCTGGTGCTGTGAGGCAGCAGTGCCAACCACTGTGCCACCGCGCCGCCCACGTGGCTCGTGTCTCGGTTTGTAAGCAACCCAGATCAGGAAAATCTCCCCAGGCCTGGGACGAGAATTAGGCCTCTTAACCCACGCCGGTGTCTGCTAAAAGAAAAGAGGTTCACTCGATTGATTCCAAAGATGAGGCTTACCAAGAGAGAATGGGCAGTTTAGGCCTAGATCTAGTTTAGAGGAATGAGAGGAAATCTAATTGAGGTGTATAAGATGATAAGGGGGATTGACAATGTAGACGTGGAGAGGATGTTTCCTCTTGTGGACAATCGAGAATGAGAGATTATAGTTTTAGGATAAGGGGCAGCAGATTTAAAGCAGAGATGAGGAAAAATTACTTCTCTCAAAGGATCAGAGGCTAGGAATACTGCGGTGAGTAACTCTCCTCCTGACTCCCCAAAGCCTGTCCACCATCTACAAGGCACAAGTCAGGAGTGTGATGGAATACTCCCCACTTGCCTGGATGGGTGCAGCTCCAACAACACTCAAGAAGCTTGTCACCATCCAGGACAAAGCAGCCCCGCTTGATTGGCACCACATCCACAAACACCCACTCCCTCCACTACCGACGCTCAGTAGCAGCAGTGTGTATTATCTACAAGATGCACTGCAGCAATTCACCAAAGATCCTTAGACAGCACCTTCCAAACGCACAACCACTTCCATCTGGAAGGACAAGGGCAGCAGGTACATAGGTACACCTGCAAGTTCCCCTCCAAGCCACTCGCCATCCCGACTTGGAAATATATCGCCGTTCCTTCACAGTCACTGGGTCAAAATCCTGGAATTCCTTCCCTAACGGCATTGTGGGTCAACATCACGTGGACTGCAGCGATTCAAGAAGGGAGCTCACCACCACCTTCTCAAGGGCAACGAGGGATGGGCAATAAATACTGGCCAGCCAGCGATGCCCATGCCCCACAACTGAATTTTTTTTAAATCCGTGGAATCTGTGGAATTCACTCCCCCAGAGTGTGTTGGATGCCGGGACATTGAGTAAATTTAAGGAGGAGTTGGACAGATGATTAATTAGTAATGGGTTGTAGGTCATGGAGAACGGGCAGGAAAGTGGAGTTGAGGCAGAGATGAGATCAGCCATGATTGTATTGAATGTCGGAGCAGGCTCGAGGGGCTGAATGGCCTCCTCATTCTTATGATTATATGAGAAGGAAGAGGGTGTAGAGTAACTGGGGGAGGGGAGTGGCTCGAGGTGAATTGCTCATTCGGAGGGCTAGCACACGAGGGGTCAAATGGCCTCTTTCTGTGCTGTAATGAATCTGAGATCATTAAAGCCAGGTTTAGTGTTCGTTTCTGGCCTGCACCAAGTGAACTGACCAGTGGTGGTTTATGATCAAGTCACCACCCAGCTTTGGTGCTGCGACAGAGGTGAAGAATCAGGTAGAGACGCAGGTTATGGTCTGCTCACTGCCTCCTGCGTCTCAGGTTGAGAATAAGATGAAGCTTGACTGTGGAGCCACTTGCAACGGAAAGGCCAGTGGACACTGATCGTCACAATCTGAGTATGATGGGAAATTTGACTTGAGGTGTACAAGATTCGGATTGGCCTGGATAAAGGGAGCGGCACAGTGGTTAGCACTGCTGCCTCACAGCGCCAGGGATCCAGGTTCAATTCCTGGCTTGGGTCACTGTCTGTGTGGAGTCTGCACATTCTCCCCGTGTCTGTGTGGGCTTCCTCCCACAGTCCAAAGATGTGCGGGTTAGGTAGATTGGCCATGCTAAATTCTCCCTTAGTGTCCCAAAGTGTACAGGTTAGGGCGATTAGCGGGGTAAATACATGGGGTTATGGGGATAGGGGTTGGGTGGGATTGTTCTCGGTGCAGTCTCAATGGGCCGAATGGCCCTTCTGCACTGTAGGGCTTCTATGTTAAAGCAAATCTACCCATTAGCTGATGGCACAAAGACAAAGTTTATTTATTAGCATCACAATTAGGCTTACATTAACACTGCAATGAAGTTACTGTGAAAATCCCCTAGTCGCCACACTCCGGCACCTGTTTGGGTACAATGAGGGAGAATTTAGCATGGCCAATGCACCTAATCAGCACATCATTAGGACTGTGGGAGGAAACCGGAGGAAACTCACGCAGACACGGCGGGAACATGCAGACTCCACACAGATAGTGTGAAGAATTGAACCCGGGTCCCCGGCGCTGTGAGACAGCAGTGCCAACCACTGTGCCACCCCTAATAAAGTTTGTCAGAAGTGGGATAGGGAGCACAGATTTAAGGTTTTGGGCAAGAAATGCAGGGGAGAGGGGGGGGGGGGGGGGGGGGGGTGGAGAAATGTGTGGAATTTTTTTTTTGTCAGTGGTATTGGCCTGGAAGTCGCTGCTTGCGAGGGATGGAGACAATCACTGACTTTGAAACGAAGGTGGATGAGTTCCGGGGGGTGACAGGGGTAGAGCAGGGAGGACGGGACTTATTGGGTGGCTTCTGTAGCTCTCTGAATAATGAATAGCTGGACATTCAGGGCCTGTGGAACCAAACCCCAGTAGATAACCATCACTCGAACAAACTACTGAGGGAGAAAGGTTGAGCGATAAATGCTGGCCGGCCTGCGACGCCCATGATCGAATAAAGAAAAAATGTCCTCAAGTTCGCCCATTATGGTTCAAACACTAAACTGGACATCATGTTCAGGAAGGTAGAAATGGGCTAATAGAGTGCAGAATGGAATTAAACCAGGAGTTACCCAATCCTTATTCATTCGTGGGACATGGGCATCGCTGGCTGGCTCGCATTTATTGCCCAACCCAGTTGCCCGAGGGCAGTTAAGAGTCAACCACGTTGCTGTGGCTCTGGAGTCACATGTAGGCCAGACCAGGTAAGGACGGCAGATTTCCTTCCCTAAAGGACATTAGTGAACCAGATGTGGTTTTTCCGACAATCGACAAGGGTTTCATGGTCATCAGTATATTCTTAATTCCAGATATTTATTATTGAATTCAAATTCCACCAACTGCCATGGCGGGATTTGAACCCGGGCCCCCAGAACATTAGCTGGGTTTCTGGTCTAGCGATAATACCACTGGGCCATCGCCTCCCCAGTGGAACAGTATATACATACCAGTGTTCTACGCTGAAACATTAGGGCTCTCTTTCTGACGAAACATCCCCGTCGGCACCACTGCTAGCACTGGGGTCATCTTTACTGCGTGAGGCACTTTTCTCCTTGGTGTACTCGGAAGGTGCTTTAGTTCTTGTCTTCTCCTTCCGTTGCTGCTGTTTTTCCAGTTTTGTGAGCTGTAGGCACATAAAAAAAAGAGGTTTCACTCGATTAACGGAATGAACATTTGCCAGCTCTTCCACAACTAGGCAAGTCAACAACTCTTTCCCTACTGATTAGGCTTCCCCAGGAGCTCAGGCCTGCGGTTGCCATGGTGAATCCGATTCGGCCCATTCCCAGAGAAAGTGGAGACGCCGTTCGAACTATCCACTCTTGTCATCCAACTCGTCTCACCGGGCGGGAGTATTTCATAAGTTCATAAGATATAGGAGCAGAATTAGGCCATTCGGCCCATCGAGTCTGCTCTGCCATTCGATCATGGCTGAAATGCTCCTCATCCCCATTTTCCTGCCTTCTCCCCATAACCCTTCAACCCATTACCAATTAAAAATCTGTCTAACTCCTCCTTAAATTTTCTCACTGTCCCAGCATCCACCGCACTTTGGGGTAGTGAATTCCACAGATTCACAACCCTTTGGGAGAAGTAGTTTCTCCTCAACTCTGTTTTAAATTTGCTACCCCTTATCCTAAGACTATGACCTCTTGTCCTAGAATGCCCCACAAGAGGAAGCATCCGCTCCACGTCTACTTTATCCATACCTTTTATCATCTTGAATACCTCAATTTGATCTCCCCTCATTCTTCTAAATTCCAGAGAGTATCGGCCTAAACTGTTCAATCTCTCTTCATACGACAAACCCCTCATCTCTGGAACCAATCTGGTGAACTCCTCTGAACTGCCTCCAATCTCATCCACTCCCACCCCCGCTTCCCCTACTCCCGTCATTATCTTCAAGAGCAGCTCCCAAACACCACCTCCGCCACCAAAAAGGACACCATAGGAAAGAGGAGCAGGAGTAGGCCATTCAGCCCTTCGAGCCTGCTCCACTATATAATAAGATCATGGCAGATTTAACACTCACTAAGTCCACTTTCCTGCCTCCTCTCCCTGATCCTTAATTCCCAAACTCATTAAAAACCTATCGATCTCAGCCTTTGGAATGCTCAGGGAGTTAATCTCCACAGGGGTAAAGAATTCCAAAGATTCACAACACTTGAGAGAAGAAATTCTTCCTCAAATCCGTCTTAAGTAAGCACCCTCTTATCATGCGACTGTGCCCTCTGGCCCTACACTCTCCCACAAGTGGAAACTTCCTCTCAACATTTACCATGTCCAATCCCCAAAGAATCTTATATGTTTCAATCATATCATCTCTAACCCTACTGAAGTCCAAGAGGTACAGATCCAACCTGTTTAATCTTTCCTCATATGGCAGTCCCTCCATACCCGGGGATCATCCGAGTAAATCTCCTCTGTACTGCCCCCAAATATAAATATCTTTCTTTAACTAAACTGAGCACAATATTCTAAATGTGGCACGGGCAGCAGGCCAGGGGCGCAGGTACATAGTTCCCTGAAAGTGGCGTCACAGGTAGACAGGGTGGTGAAGGCGGCTTTTGGCACCCTTGCCTTCATCAGTCAGAGCATTGAGTACAGGAGTGGGGACGCTATGTTACAACTGTACAAGACATTGGTAAGGCCACATTTGGAACACTGCGTACAATCCTGGTCACCCTGCTACAGGAAGGATGTCATTAAACTGGAAAGGATGCAAAAAAGATTTGCAAGGATATTACCAGGACTGGAAAGTTTGAATTATAAGGAGAGGCTGGATAGACTTGGACTTTTTTCCCTGGATAGGAGGATATGGGGTGACCTTATAGAGGTCTATAAAATCATGAGGGGCATAGATAAGGTGAATAGCCAAGGTCTTTTCCCCAGGGTAGGGGAGTCTGAAATTCGAGGGCATGGGTTTGAGGCGAGAGGGGAAAGGGACCCGAGGGGCAACTTTTTCACACAGGTGCATGTATGGAATGAGCTGCCAGAGGAGGGGATAGAGGCGGGTACAATTACAACATTTAAAAGACATTTGGACAGGTACATGGGTGGGAAAGGTTTAGAGGGATATGGGCCAAACGCAGGCAAATGGGACGAGTTCAGTTTCAGGTCGGCAGGGACGAGTTGGGCAAAGGCCCGTTTCCGTGCTGTATATCTCTAAGACTCTCTATGACTCATGGGAACACCAGTGCCTCCATGTTATCTTTTAAGTGACTTATCATAGAATCCTACAATGCAAAAGGAGGCCATTCGACCCATTGAGTCTGTACCGACCACAATCCCACCGAGAGCCTATCCCCATAACGCGATGCATTTACCCTAGTTAGTCCCCCTGACACTAAGGAGCAATTTAACATGGCCAATCCACCAAACCCGCACATCCCCGGACCGTGGGAGGAAACCAGAGCACTCAGATTAAACAGGTTGGATCTGTACCTCTTGGACTTCAGTAGGATTAGAGGTGATATGATTGAAACATATGAGATTCTTTGGGGATTGGACATGGTAAATGTTGAGAGAAAGTTTCCACTTGCGGGAGAGTGTAAGACCAGAGGGCACAGTCGCAGAATAAGAGGGTGCTTACTTAAGACGGATTTGAGGAAGAATTTCTTCTCTCAAGCATGGCAGATACGGGGAGAATGTGCAGACTCCACACAGACAGTGACCCAAGCCAGGAATCGAACCCGGGTCCCTGGTGCTGTGAGGCAGCAGTGCTAATCATTGTGCCACCGTGCCGCCCCGTGGTGACTCGGAAACAGATCGCCACCGTTCCAACCCAAATGGATGGAACTGCCTTCCGAGCAGTTGCTGTCGAACTACCCTCACTGCAGGAGCAGCAGTGGCTCAGGGAGGCAGCTCACCAGCCTCTGCTGGAAGGCAGGCGGGGGACTGGCAATACATTCAGGCTTTGCCCACATGTCCAGTCATGACGGTTTTCCAAAAATAAAACGACTCACTCTGCAGTCAGAAAATAATCCCAATTCCCTTCCGTTTGGCTCAGTAGATACATTATTTATTGCACTAGATAGCAACCTATTCCAAATCAATTATTCATGGCTTAAACCCAGCTTTGATTCCCCTATTGTGGTGCTGGATAAAACACATCTCCCCATCTGATTATCGATTCCCTTTTGTAAAACTTCTAATCGTCTCTTTTTTGAGAACAAGTGCCGGTTTCGATCTTTACGGCTGAAGGCAACATCGCTTTAATGGCGATAATCAGAGCAGAGTGAAGATCTTGCGGAACAACAGCCATCGCGGAGGCAGCTCAGCGCAGTAAGGCAATCCAGGGAATCCCTCTCCTATCGACGGCAAAATGCCACACAACGGGGCCGGAATTTTCCCACCACGGGAATCGTAGCAGGCGGGACACGGACCGTGCAAAGGTCCATTGACCTCAGGAAGGGTGTTCCGGTCTTGGGGTGAAAGCGGCCGGAAAATCCCCAACCCCCCCATGTCGCCGGTATTTCAAACTCTTAGTTTGGACAATTAAAAGTTCAAGTTTATTTATTAGCATCACAAGTAGGCTTACATTAACACCGCAATGAAGTTACTGTGAAAATCCCCTAGTCGCCACACTCCGGCGCCTGATCGGGTACACTGAGGGAGAATTTAGCACGGCCAATGCACCTAACCAGCACATCTTTCGGACTGTGGGAGGAAACCGGAGCAGCCGGAGGAAACCCACGCAGACACGGGGAGAATGTGCAAACTCCACACAGACAGTGGCCTGAGCCAGGAATCGAACCCGGGTCCCTGGCGCTGTGAGGCAGCAGTGCTAACCACTGTGCCACCGTGCCGCCCACAATGGGTGAGTGTTAGAGTCCATTCATTTGTTTGAATAGATGAGGGGACAGCACTGATAGGAGTTTTAAAATGGTTTTCTTTTATTGAACAGAACTTAACATTGACAGAAGTGAAAGTAAAAAGCAAACTTGGAGTCTGGCTTCTACTGCCAGCCCCTGGACTGAACGGATCTCAAAAACAAACTGAAAAACACACAGTAAAATCCAAACCATGTTTCAACCCTTCTCTTGTTACTGAATTCTTTTATCTCAGGCTCTCTCCGTCTTAAAAAAACAATTCTTGCGGCTGCCGTTATGAAAAACTTGTTTGCCTGCATTGTGTACCCTTCAGGAATGCAGTCAATTTTTAGCTAACCTTTAGCCTTCTGATTCTACATGTAGTCAAGTTAGCAGAGTTAGTTGAACAGGCAGAAATATCTTAAAATGAAGTCTTTGCAAAGACTGAGGCAGACAGGACTAAGCATACATAGGATCTCTCAGTGAGAGTTTTGCCTCAGTAAGGTAGGCAAACATCTGCCTGCTCGTTGGAACTGCCCTACACCTTTTAGATACAAAGGTCTTGCCCAGATGGTTCGTGGGTTGGTGACAATGTTCCCCAGAAAATGGGCCATCTGGGACATGAACGGGTAGGAAAACCAATCAGATTATCTCCTTGGCCAATGAGATTTGAGGATTGGAAATACACACCGGGAGGATTGGGGAGTTACTGAAAGGGAAGGGAATAGAGAGAAAGAACGACTGGGTGCGGAGAGAGAGAGAGAGGAGACAGAAAAAAATAGCGAAAAGAATATTTCAACTTTGATATTTTAAAAATCTCCGAAAACAATACACAACCTGAAGGAATGAGACACTTGACTTAAAATTAAAACTGTTACCATTCGATGCCAGGGAAGTTGATTGGCAGCCCTTGAACACGTCACTAAATGGATACTAATGCTTGTGGTTACAAGTCCTAAATATCTGTGACAGATTTCATTCATATATACCTTATAAATACAGCAATTTTATAAAATTCAATGTGTCACTGGTGAGCCAGAGAGACATTAAGGAAGGAGTGAGTGAGTGAGTGAGTGAGTGAGTGAGTGAGTGAGTGAGTGAGTGAGTGAGTGAGTGAGTGGGTGGGTGGGTGGGTGGGTGGGTGAGTGAGTGAGTGGGTGAGTGAGTGGGTGGGTGAGTGGGTGGGTGAGTGGGTGGGTGAGTGGGTGGGTGAGTGGGTGGGTGAGTGGGTGGGTGAGTGGGTGGGTGAGTGAGTGGGTGAGTGAGTGGGTGAGTGAGTGGGTGGGTGGGTGAGTGGGTGGGTGAGTGAGTGAGTGGGTGAGTGAGACAGTGAGTTGGAGTTTGATGTTGATAAAGATGTAAAGAGTGTAAAAATGCTAGAGGGGAAAAACATTGCGTAGCCCCTTTAACAGCTGATGTTTTGTTTCAGTGTTTGGAGGTTTAAAATGCAGGTGCATATGGAGTCCCAGACTGAAGCATTTGTATCAAAGGCCAGGCAACAGGATTGCCTTGGTAACAGGCTTCAGATATTTGAATGTTTTTGAATTCAGCCTATCAATTTAAAGCAGATACTCAGATACCAAGAACCTATAAGATTTGAACTTGATGGTGTTGGTAACATCAAACCAATTCTATTATAGGAAAATTGATATGTCATCACAGCTATAAAAGAGAGTGCAGGGGGGAAACAGGATAAATAGCAACTGCCGCCTCTCAAGCCTTGAGAGGGTGAGAACAAATACCAGATGCCAAGAGGTAAGACTTCTCGGCTCTCCATTGTGCCAGCTTTATATATGTCTTAAGAGAATGCACCATCTAACCAGTGGGAGGTACCAAATAGAAAGAACTTAGACAGAGAAATCAACCAAGAAACTCCAGAAGATTCCGAAAGACACAAAACCTGGTTGTATATTTTTTTGAGAGTGACAGAATTCTATCATTATTTTTCTGTTAATGAATGGGCATTGTATTTATTTGAACAGCATTCCATTAGAATCTTATTTTAATCGGTATGTTACTTGTTTAGTTAAAGTTCCCGGTTAGTTAAATGAATAAATTGTTAAGTGCTCATTTTAAAGTGAGTGTCAGGTATTTCTGTTAGTTACCCACTGAACGTTACTGAAGGACGGTTTACACCATCCCACACACTTTTAATAGATTACAAGGTAAGGTGTTCCTCTTCGGGGGATTAGGTGCTAGGT
This sequence comes from Mustelus asterias, assembly GCF_964213995.1. Classification (NCBI taxonomy): domain Eukaryota; kingdom Metazoa; phylum Chordata; class Chondrichthyes; order Carcharhiniformes; family Triakidae; genus Mustelus; species Mustelus asterias. The sequence continues at coordinate 88,171,490 of NC_135815.1, read as the reverse complement.
TTAAAAAGGGGGACCTGCTCTGCGTTGTAACACCAGTGCCTGAGGATCCTTCCTCCTTGAAGCTTTGCTGACTGATGTACTTGCGTGACTCCCAGATCCACCAAGCCCTCCATGTGAGAAAAGACTGATGTAATGGAATAATTTCAAAGGCTTGCAGGTCGTACAAAACTTGGAAACATAATTTTTTTAAAAGATGATAGTAACAGACTTCAAAGGGACATAGACTGGCAAACGTCCAAAGAAATTGAACAGAGAGAAGTGTGAATGGAGAGAGGGCAGCGTCAACATGAACTGAGGGAGAGAGGTAAGTGTTGGAATCATCTGGAGCATGAATGAATGATCCGCATGGATTTCAAAAGGCTCAGTCTTGCTGGATTCCATTGAATTCTTTCAAGAGCTAACAGATAAAAGTGCAACTGATGTAATGTATTTGTAATGCAGTACAAATTATTGCTCCCTTTTGAGATTTGGTGTTCTTGCGTATCTGTCCTGTTGAGTGCAAACTAAAAAGCTTCGACAAGACTCTTTTTTCAGCAGTTCTGTATTACCCAATGACTATTAATGGAGCGTCATTAGCCTATGGAATTCTCTTCCCTGGAGAACAGTGGACGCTGAGTCACTGAATCTATTCAAGGGAGAGTTAGATAGATTTCTGATAGATAATAGTCAAGAGTTATGAGGGGTAAACAGAAAAGTGGAGTTGAAACCACTACCAGCTCAGCCATCATCTTATCGAATGACACAGCAGGTTTGAAGGGCTGAATGGCCCCCGTTGCTCCTAAGTCCCATGTTCTTATCTAGATTTCCTTTGATAGGACACCAGATAATAGATGAATGAATAAGGTCGGAGCATGCAGGGTCAGGGATCAAGCAGGAGCAGGAATAGCCGGCTCGTTGAGAGACAGAATCATAGCTTGCTTCTGCCTCCTGCTCTGACCAAGACCACAAGAAACTCCAAAGGGTTGTGAACGTAGCCCAGTCCATCACTCAAACCAGCCTCCCATTCATTGACTCTGTCTACACTTCCCGCTGCCTCGGAAATGCAGCCAGCAAAATCAAGGACCCTACGCTCACCAGACATTCTCTCTTCCACCTTCTTCCATTGGGAAAAAGCTACAAAAGTCTGAGGTCACGTACCCAACCGACTCAAGAACAGCTTCTCCCCTGCTGCTGTCAGACTTTTACCTTATATTAAGTTGATCTTTCACTACACCCTAGCTCTGACTGTATCCTGCACGCGCTGCTTTCCTTCTCTATGTGCGGTATGCTTTGGCTGTATGACGCACAAGAAACATTATTTTTCACTGTATCCCAATTCGTGTGACAATAATAAATCAAATTAAATCAAAAAGTCAGCAGAAATCAGGGGGTATCGAGTCACTATTCAGTGTGACGGAAGTGATGTTCTACAAGGATCAGTGCAGGGACTACCTGTTCTTTACAATTAATATTAACAATTTAGAGTTTAGAATCGAAAGCATCATTTCTAAATTTGCAAATGTCCCTAAATCGGGCGGTGGGCACTCAACATTGGGCAGCACTGCACCAAAGTACAAAACAATCTGAATAAATTTGCAGAATGAGCGCATAATTGGCAAACAGGTTTCAGCGTTGCTAAGTGTGAGGTATTCCATTTCGGTCAGGGGAATAGGGCGATCCCACGTGGCTTGCAAAATAGAAATCTGAATGGGGTGGAGGAGGAAAGTGATCTCAGTATCCAAGCGTACAATTCGCTAAAATTGGTGACACACCTTAATAAGGCCTTTGAAAGTGGAGTGCAAAGGATGTGTAGGTTAGGTGGATTTGATGGAAAATACCCCTTTACTCACTCGGCCATTCTGCCACTAATCTCGCGCATCTTCGAGGAGCGTTTGAGGACTCCGGGTCTGTACATGATGGAGTTTGGAAGGATGAGGGGGGAATCTCATTGAAACTTACAGAATACTGAAAGGCCTGGATAGAGTGGACACGGGGAAGATGTTTCCATTAGTCGGAGAGACTAGGATCCGAGCGCACAGCCTCAGAGTGAAGGGACGACCCTTTAGAACCGAGATGAGGAGGAAATTCTTCAGCCAGAGGGTGGTGAATCTGTGGAATTCACTGCCACAGAAGGCTGTGGAGGCCAGGTCTTGAGTGTATTTAAGACAAAGATAGCTGGGTTCTTGATTGGTAAGGGGATCAAAGGTTACGGGGAAAAGACGGGAGAATTGGGTTGAGAAGCCTATCAGCCATGATTGAATGGCAGAGCAGACTCGATGGGCTGAATGGTCTAATTCTGCTCCTATATCTTATGGTCTTCACTTCTCAAATTGCTTGCATTCTCCAAACCTAACAATCTAATAAATATTTAAGTTTATTTATTAGTGTCACAAATAGGCTTACATTAACACTGCAATGAAGTTACTGCGAAAATCCCCTAGTCGCCACACTCCTGGCGCCTGTTCGGGTTACACTGAGGGAGAATTTAGCATGGCCAATGTACCTAACCAGCACGTCTTTCGGAGGAAAACGGAGCACCTGGAGGGAACCCTCGCAGACACGGGGAGAACGTGCAGGCTCCACACAGACGGTGACCCAAGCCGGGAATCGAACCCACGTCCCTGGCGCTGTGAGGCAGCAGTGCTGACCCACTGTGCCACCGTGGAGGGGCCAGGAGTGCAGATCCTGAGAGCAGAGAAGATCTGGGAGAGATTAAATCGAGGTGTTCAAAGCATGAGGTGTTTTGACACGGTAAGCAAGGAGGAACTGTTTCCAGAGGACACAGGTTGAGGAGGGCTGGCAAAAGCACGAGAGGCGACGTGAGGAAACTTTTTTTTTAACGCAGCGAGTCACGATGATCTGGAGATGCACTGTCTGAAAGCAGATCTAATAATAACTCCCAGAACAGAAAAGCCTTGAAGCGATGTTAAAAAAAAAAAATTGGTTGAGGAGTTGGACTAATTTGATAGTTCTTCCAAAGAGCCAGCACTGACAGCCACAAAGGGCCGAATGGCCTCCCTTCTGTGCTCCATCCTTCTGTATAAATCAAAGTCCTCCTCTGATTTTTGCTATTCCGATAGAAGAATATTCCGGGCTGAAGATGAAAGAAAGCCCTCCGAACATTTTTGATCTGCTTTCAAAAAAAAAAAATCCTCCACTGAATCAATCACCGTGGCAACGCAAATAACTTCTGCCAAGCCAAGCAGGACAGCCAGAGTTCAGGTCGAAAACTCGAACTTGACTTTGCAATTCCCTCTTATCCCCTCTTTGGACACGAGGGGGGCAAATGAAAGTGGCATTCACTAGTTAAGTGGCAAATATCTTAATTCTCAAATAAGATTACGAGGTGATTGTTAGTCAGTGTAGAAAACTGCCACAGTGTGCAGTTAGATTGAAAACAAAACACTCACCATCGGAGGTTCGAATCATAGAATCCCTACAGCGCAGGAGGAGGCCATTCGGCCCATCGAGTCTGCACCGACAACAATCCCACCCAGTCCCTATCGCCGTAACCCCAAGTATTTATCCTGCTAATCTCCCTGACACTAAGGGACAATTTATCATGGTCAATCAACCTAACCCGTACGTCTTTGGACTGTGGGAGGAAACTGGAGCACCCGGAGGAAACCCACACAGACACGGGGAGAATGTGCAAACTCCACACATACAGTCACCCGAGGCCGAAATTGAACCCGGGTCCCTGGCGCTGTGAGGCAGCTGTGCTAACCACTGTGCCACCATGCCCTTCAACATTTCAGCCAGCTCGGTTAGTAGTAGGACTACTGAGCCACTCTTGGTGATGGACACTGATGTACCCTACCCAGAATACACTCTGGATCCTTGGTACACTCAGTGCTTCTTCCAGGTGGTAAGACCATAAGGTATAGGAGCAGAATTAGGCCATTCGGCCCATCGAGTCTGCTCCGCCATTCAAGCATGGCTGATTTGATTCCCATGCCCATTCCCCGGGGCGGCACAGTGGTTAGCATGGCTGCCTCACAGCGCCAGGGATCCTGGTTCAATTCCTGCCTTGGGTCACTGTCTGTGCGGAGTCTGCACGTTCTCCCCGTGTCTGCGTGGGTTTCCTCCGGGTGCTCCGGTTTCCTCCCACAGTCCAAAGATGTGCGGCTTAGGTGGATTGGCCATGCTAAATTGACCCTATTGTCAGGGGGATTAGCAGGGTAAATATGTGGAGTTACAGGAATAGGGCCTGGGTGGGATTATGTTTGGTGCAGACTCGATGGGCCAAATGGCCTCCTTCTGCACTGTAAGGATTCTATGATTTAATGATTCTCCTGCCTTCTCCCCATAATCCTTGACCCCCTTATTGATGGTGGAGTTCAAATGCAGGAGTACTGGTTCATCAATGGTGCGGAGACTCGAAGAAACGGAGTTTATCCAGGTATTATATCCCATCATATTTTAGATGGGGGAATCCAGTGATTACTCATCCATTTGAAAAGGGTTCCTTCAAGCAAAATTGTTTGAGAATCCCCACTTTTGTAACTGACGCAACAGACATTGAGTGGAGCAGGTTATACCCAACTACTGCCGGGAAAAGAGCCATACTATCAAAGCTTTTCATCTTGCACTCATCAGGACGGCCACACAAAATAAACCAACAGTAAAGGGAACAACAATTTATACTGCATGGAAGAGAGTTTTTGTTAATTAATTCATGGGACATAGCCATCACCGGCTGGGCCAGCATTTAGTGCCCATCCCTAATTGCTTGAGAGCAGTTGAGAGTCAACCACATTGCTGTGGCTCTGGAGTCACATGTAGGCCAGACCAAGTAAGGATGGCAGATTTCCTTCCCTAAAGGACATTAGTGAACCAGATGGCTTTTTCCGACAATCGACAATGGTTTCATGGTCATCAGTAGATTCTTAATTTTTTTTATTGAATTCAAATTCCACCATCTGCCATAGTGGGATTCGAACCCACGTCCCCAGAACATTGGCTGAGATTCTGGATTAATAGTCTAGCGATAATACCACTCGGCCATCGCCCAGTGCTGCTCGGTTGGCAAGTGGACTCTGATTGGTAGATAGGTCATGATGTGGAGATGCCGGCGTTGGACTGGGGTAAACACAGTAAGAGTTTTAACAACACCAGGTTAAAGTCCAACAGGTTTATTTGGTAGCAAATGCCATTAGCTTTCGGAGCGCCGCTCCTTCGTCAGATGGAGTGGAAACCTGCTCTCAAACGGGGCACAGAGACACAAAATCAAGTCACAGACTACTGATTAGAATGCAAATCTCTACAGCCAACCAGGTCTTAAAGATACAGACAATGTGAGTGGAGGGGGGAGCATTAAGCACAGGTTAAAGAGATGTGTATTGTCTCCAGACAGGACAGGAGGCAAGCTGTGGGGGTTACTGATAGTGTGACACAAAGCTGAGGACGGCCTAAACCGAGATGTTGGCTTCCAGGGAGAATGCACCAGGGAGCAGTTAACGGCCAAGCCTTTGTAAAAAGTTCAGATCGAGCAGGCCAGTTCTGGTCAGGGCACTGGCGAGGGTTATACCGACAGAATTACTTCAGAAACTGGTTAAAAAATATGATGATGGGACTGCAGATTTTTTTTGAATGGATGAACCTGCCTGGGCCAATGGCTTCGCCTTCCTCATATATCTAATGATCCTATTGTCTCACAGGCAATAAAACATTGCATGGATTGTGAACATCAAAGGGCTGATTGCGTTGATCTCAGGCAGAGGCAAGTCTTTACAGGCCGGAATGATTTGCATAGCTTTGAAGAGGTTTGCAGCATGGATATTTATTTGAAAGCAAATCACACAATGTGTAAGAGACGAATCCATCATATCTGAAGCAACAGAACGTTCAGTTGTGGCCCCAACACCGATCTTTGGGATATTGAATCATAGAATCATAAAATCATACAGTGCAGAAGGTGGCCATTGTAGGGGAAGCGGTGGCCTAGTGCTATTATCGCTCGACTATTAATCCAGAAATGCAGCTAATGTTCTGGGGACCCGGCAGGTGGTGGAATTTGAATTCCTTAAAAGATAAATCTGGATTTAAGAATCAACTGATGACCATGAAACCATTGTCGATTGTCAGAAAAACCCATCTGGTTCACTAATGTCCTTTAGGGAAGGAAATCTGCCGTCCTTCCCTGGTCTGGCCTACATGTGACTCCAGAGCCACAGCAATGTGGTTGACTCTCAATTGTCCTCTGAACAAGAGCAACTAGGGATGGGCAATAAATGCTGGCCATCCAGCGACACCCATGTCCCAACGAATGAATAAAAAAAGAAAAAAAAAATCAGCCCATCAAGTCTGTACCGACCACAATCCCACCCAGGCCCCATCCCCGTAACCCCATGCATTTACCCTAGCTGACATCCCCCTGACACTAAGGAACAATTTAGCATGGCCACTCCACCTATCCCGCACATCTTTGGATCACCTCCTCCATTATAGCATTCCCTCAAACCAAACAGTGCCATTTTGATTTGATTTATTATTGTCGCATGTATTCTGCACCCTCTCCTTTCCTTCTCCCCCATGTACTCTATGAACGGTATGCTTTGTCTGTATAGCACGCAAGAAACAAATTTTCACTGTATTAAAGTTTATTTATTAGTGTCACAAATAGGCTTACATTAACACTGCAATGAAATTACTGTGAAAATCCCCTAGTCGCCACACCCCGGCGCCTGTTCGGGTACACTGAGGGAGAATTTAGCATGGCCAATGTACCTAACCAGCACGTCTTTCAGACTCTGGGGGGAAACCAGAGCACTTGGAGGAAAGCCACGCAGACATAAGGAGAACGTGCAGACTCCGCACAGACAGTGCCCCAAGCCAGGAATCAAACCCAGGTCCCTGGCGCTGTGAGGCAGCAGTGCTAACCACTGTGCCACCGTGCTGCTCTGGGGAGGGGTCTTCAGTGCCCATCACCAAGAGTGGCTCAATAACACCACGAATGACTGAATCCTGAAAGAGGTAGCCACCAGCCTGGGGCAGGTGGTGAGGGGGAAAACCCTACTTCACTCTTAACCTCACCAATCTTCCTTCACAGATACATCTGTCCATAACAGTATTGGTAGGAGTCGGTGCACAGTCCTTGTCGAGGCAAAGTTCCGTCTTCACATTGAGGGCACATCCATCATGTTGTGTGACATTGCCACCATGTTAAATAGCTAGATTTAGAACAAACCGAACTGGGCAATGAGGTACTGTGGGCCAGCTGCAGTAACAGAGTTGCATTCCATCGCAATCTATAAACTCATAACCCCGCCATATCCCTCATGCTACCATTAACATCAAGTCAGGGGATCGACCCTATCCTATTGAGGAATGCTGGAGAGCATGCCAACAGGCATACCTGGAGACAGTAGTGGAACAGTAATGTCACTGGGGTTACAACCAAAGGACCGGGCTAATGCTCTGACGTAGTGGGTTCAAATCCCACCTTGGCTGTTGGTTCGATATGAATGCAATTGACAAATCTGGAAGTGAAATCTTCGCCGGAATTCTGCCGCTCTGCCTGCCAGGGAATCGGGAAGATCCGATGACCTCGAGTGGAATTTTCCAGTCTCGGGCCGAGCAAGGTCGTAAAATCCTGCCACTAGTCTCAGTATTGTTGGCCAAGAAACCATTACTGATTGTTGTAAAAACCCATCTGGGGTGGCGATGGCCGAGAGGTATTAGCGCCAGATGATTAATCCAAAAACTCAGCCAATGTTCTGGGGACCCGGGTTTGAATCCCACCACTGCAGATGGTGGAATTTGAATTCAATAAAAAATTATCTGGAATTAAGAATCTACTGATGACCATGAAACCATTGTCGATTGTCAAAAAAACACATCTGGTTCACTAATGTCCCTTGGGGAAGGAAATCTGCCGTCCTTACCTGGTCTGGCCTACATGTGACTCCCGAACCACATCAATGTGGTTGACTCTTAACTGCCCTCTGAAATGGCCCAGCAGGGGCAATTAGGGAAGGGCAACAACTGCTGGTCTTGCTAGTGATGCCCGCTTCCCATGAAAGAATAGGGGGAAAAAAAAACCTAAAACTGAGGTAAAACAGCAACACAGAGGACTACCTGCGTGCGATGAAAAAGCAAAATGATCCCATAACCAAGGGATCTGATTAGATTTCTTGAGTCCTGTGGCAATGGGAAATTAAACACCCAAAGGAGGAAGCTCCATGAACAACCCCATCCTCAATGATGGGTGAGTCCAGTAACATCAGTGCAATAGATAAAGTGTTTGTAACCATCTTCAGCCAAAGGTGCCAGCGGGTAAACCATAGGAACCTTGAAAATAGGAGCAGGAGGAGGCCATTCGGCCCCTTTGAGCCTGCTCGGTCATTCAGTACGATCTTGGCTGATCATCCAACTCAATAGCCTGACCACACCTCTCCCCCATATTCGATGATCCCTTTTGCCCCAAGAGCTGTATCTTGTAAACGTCCAATGTTTTGGCATCAGCTGCTTTGTGGTAGTGAATTCCACAGGCTAACCACTCTATGGGTGGAGAAATTTCTCCTCATCTCTGTCCGAAATCTACCCCGTATCCTCAGACTGTGACCCCCTGGTTCTAGACACTCCCACCATTGGGAACATCCTTCCTGCATCTGTCCTGACTCATCCTGTTAGAATTTCATAGAATCCCTTCAGTGTAGAAGGGAGCCATTTGGCCCATCGAGTCTGTACCAGCCACAATCCCGCCCAGGCCCTATTCCCGTAACCCCACATATTTACCCTGCTAATCCCCCTGACACTAGGGTCAGTTTACCATGGTCAATCCACCTAACCCACACATCCTTGGACTGTGGGAGGAAACCGGAGCACCCGGAGGAAACCCACACAGACACAGGGAGAACGTGCAAATTCCTCACAGACAGTGACCCGAGGCTGGAATTGAACCCGGGTCCCTGGCGCTGTGAGGTAGCAGTGCTAACCACTGTGCTACCGTGCAGGTGCCGCAGTGGTTTCTATAAGAAACCCCCTTATTCTTCTAACCTCCAATGAATACAATCCTAACCCACTCCATCTCCCTTCACATGTCAGTCCCACCATCCCGGGGATCAGTCTCCTCCAGCATCACAGATGGCAGTCTTCAGTTAATTTAGTTCACATCAGAATGTGTCAAGAAACAGCTGAACACATTGGATACAGCAAAGGCTAAGGTTGTAATGCTTAAGGCTCGTGTTCCAGATATAGCTAGGCTGGTGTCGAACAGCTACAATGCTGCCATCTGGCTAACAATATTCAAAATTCTGAGGAATGTCCTGTCTATAAATGTAACCTGGCCAGTTACCACCCTATTAGCCTACTCCAGAATGTCAGCAAGAATGCAGACTCCCCCAATCAACTTTTACTCGGGTGCCATCGGGACTTGATGGTTTGAGTTACAAGGGTGGCAGGGCGGCACAATGGTTAGCACTGCTGCCTCACAGCGCCAGGGACCCGGGTTCGATTCCTGGCTTGGGTCACTGTCTGTGTGGAGTCTGCACATCCCCCCCATGTCTGCATGGGTTTCCTCTGAGTGCTCCCGTTTCCTCCCACAGTCCAAAGATGTGCAGGTTAGGCCATGCTAAATTGCCCCTTAGTGTCAGGGGGATTAGCAGAGTAAATATGTGGGGTTACGGGGATAGGGCCTGGGCGAGATTGTTGTCGGTGCAGACTCGATGGGCGGAATGGCCTCCTTCTGCACTGTAGTGACTCTATGATTACGGAATTCTATGATAAGGAGAGGCTGGATAGACTGGGACGTTTTCCCTGGAGCGTAGAAACTTAGGGGTGATGTTATAGAGTTCTATAAAATAATGGCTTGGGTCACTGTCTGTGTGGAGTTTGCACATTCTCCTCGTGTTTGCGTGGGTTTCCTCCGGGTGCTCCGGTTTCCTCCCACAGTCCAAAGATGTGCGGGTTAGGTTGATTGGCCAGGTTAAAATTGCCCCTGAGATGCGTAGGTTAGAGGGATTAGCGGGTAAATATGTGGGGGTAGGGCCTGGGTGGGATTGTGGTCGGTGCAGACTCGATGGGTCGAATGGCCTCCTTCTGCACTGTAGGGTTTCTATGATTTCTTCTATGAATGAGGGGCATAGATAAGGTAGATAGTCAACATCTTTTCCCAAAGGTAGGGGAGTCTAAAACTAGACGGCACAGGAGAGATACAAAAGTGTCCAGAGGGCAATGTTTTCACACAGAGAGTGGTGAGTGTCTGGAACAAGCTGCCAGAGGTAGTAGTAGAGGCGGGTACAATTTTGTCTTTTAAAAAGTATTTAGGCAGTTACATGGGTAAGATGGGTATAGAGGGATATGGGCCAAATGTGGGCAATTGGGACTAGCTTAAAAAAGTTTTTTAAAAAGGGCGGCATGGACAAGTAGGGGTGAAGGACCTGTTTCCATGCTGTAAACCTCTATGACACTGAACAGTGTCATCATTAATGGTAACAATTGCCACTTACTAATAATTTGCTCAGGAATGCTCATTTTGGGTTTCATCAGGAATTATAGAATCCCTACAGCGCAGGAGGAGGCCATTCGGCCCATTGAGTCTGCACCGACCACAATTCCATTCAGGCCCTATCCCCGCAACCCCACGTATTTACCCTGCTAATCCTCCTGACACTAAGGAGCAATTTAGCATGGCCAATCAATCTAACCCACACATCTGTGGGAGGAAACCGGAGCACCCGGAGGAAACCCACGCAGACACGGGGAGAACGTGCAAACTCCACGCAGACAGTGACCCGAGGCCAGAATCGAACCCGGGTCCCTGGCGCTGTGAGGCAGCAGTGCTAACCACTGCGCCACCTAAAACACTCAGCTCCAGCCTTCATTAACCACCTGGTCCATTCGATAGACTAGGTGAGAGGTTTTTTTTCAAAAAGCAAATTCAAAATCCAAATGAATCCAATTCACGGTCTCCACAAGAGAGACAAACAAGATCCAAGCTGACAAGACAAGGCATTGCGTCGCATCTTGGACTTGATTTGACATTTGACCTTACTGCCCTTGTTATCAAGGCAGCAATACACCTAGGTAACCACAAAGAAGGCTTGGTAAATCCGACTTCAAGGGATCAAAGGGAAAGTTCTTCAGGCTGGAGTCACGTCTGGAGCAAAGGAAGGAGGTCATGGTTGTTGGAGGTCAGTCATCTCAGTCCCAGGATACTGTCCTGGGTTCAATTATTTTCAGTTGCTACATCCTTAATTATTAGTTAATTATTATTGGGGCAGCACAGTGGCGCAGTGGTTAGCACTGTTGCCGCACAGCGCCAGGGACCCAGGTTCAATTCCGGCCTCTGTCTGTGCGGAGTCTTCACGTTCTCCCCGTGTCTGCGTGGGTTTCCTCCAGGTGCTCCAGTTTCCTCCCACAGTCCAAAGATGTGTGGGATTGGCCAGGCTAAATTGCCCCTTAGTGTCAGGGGGAACTAGCTAGGGCAAATGCATGGGGTTGTGGGGATAGGGCCTGGGTGGGATTGTTGTCAGTGCAGACTCGATGGGCCAAATGGCCTTCTTCTGCACTGTCGGATTCATAGAAATCATAGAATCATAGAAACCCTACAGTACAGAAAGAGGCCATTCGGCCCATCGAGTCTGCACCGACCACAATCCCACCCAGGCCCTACTCCCATATCCCTACATATTTACCCAACTAATCCCTCTAACCTACACATCTCAGGACACTAAGGGGCAATTTTTAGCATGGCCAATTAACCTAACCCGCACATCTTTGGACTGTGGGAGGAAACCGGAGCACCCGGAGGAAACCCACGCAGACACGAGGAGAATGTGCAAACTCCACACAGACAGTGACCCAAGCTGGGAATCGAACCCAGGTCCCTGGAGCTGTGAAGCAGCAGTGCTAACCACTGTGCTACCATGCCGATCTATGATTCTATGAAGTAGGGTCTATACACCGCACAGTTTCAGATCCATTGATACCCTTAGCTAATGTAGCAGTCTACGCCCACATACAGCAAACCCAGTCAACCTCCAGCTTGCTCTAACTAGCGGTAACAACATTCACACAATATAAGCAACAGGCAATGGTCATCTCCACCAAGCCTGACTCAAACAAACTCCCACAGAGATTCAGTCTCATTACCACATCCTCTGACACTTTAACCTGGTGTTGTTAAAACTCTTACTGTGTATCAACACCAAAAGCAGAACAAACCCAGCCGATTCCCACCTCAGCAGCCTCCTGTCGATCATCAGTAAAGTGATGGAAGGAGTCATCAACAGTTCTATCAAGCGGCACTTACTCAGCAACAACCTGCTCACTGACACCCAGTTTGGGTTCTGTCAGGACCACTCAGCTCCTGACTTCATTACAGCCTTGGTTCAAACATGGGCAAAAGAGCTGAATTCCAAAGATGAGATGAGAGTGACTGCCCTTGACATCAAAGCCACATTTGACCGAGTGTGGCATCAAGGAGCCCCAGCGAAACTGGAATCAATGGATATCAGGGGGCAAACTCTCCGCTGGTTGGAGTCATACCCGGCACAAAGGAAGATGGTTGGAATGGTTGGAGGTCAGTCATCTCAGCTCCAGGGCATCACTGCAGGAGTCCCTCAGGGTTAGTGTCTTAGGCCCAACCATCTTCAGCTGCTTCATCAATGACCTTCCTTCCATCAAAAGGTCAGAAGTGGGGATGTTCACCGATGATTCACAATGTTCAGCACCATTTGCAACTGCTCAGATACTGAAACAGTTCATATCCCAATGTAGCAAGGCCTGGACACCATCCAAGTGTCCAGGTCTTGGATACTATCCACAAGTACCAGGCAATAACCATCTCCAACCAGAAAGGATCTAACCATCGTCCCTTGACATTCAATTAGCATTGCTGAATCCCCCATTATCAACATCCTGGGGGGGTTACCACTGACCATAAACTGAACTGGACTAGCCATATAAATACTGTCGTTGTAAATGCAGATCAGAGGCTAGGAATCCTGTGGTGAGTCCTGACTCCCCAAAGCCTGTCCACCATCTACAAGGCACAAGTCAGATGTGCAATAGAATACTCTCCATTTTCCTGGATGAGTTGTGGTCCCAACAACACAAGAAGCTTGACATCATCCAGGACAAAGCAGCCCGCTTGATTGGCACCACATCCACAAACATTCACTCCCTCCACCACCAACGCTCAGTAGCAGCAGTGTGTACTATCTACAAGATGCACTGCAGCGATTCACCAAGATTACTTAGGCAGCACCTTCCAATCGCATGACCCCTGCCATCTAGAAGGACAGGGGTTGCAACTACCTGGGAACACCATCACCTGGAAATTCTCCTCCAAGTCACCTACCATTCTGACTTGGAAATACATCTCCATTCCTTCACAGTCGATGGGTCAATATTCTGGAACTCCCTCACTAACAGCACTGTGGATGTACCTACACCATAGGGACTGCAGCGGTACAAGAAGGTAGCTCACCCACCACCTTCTCCAGAGCAATTAAGGACAATAAATGCTGGAATGTTTAGGGACGATGGTTAGATTCAATCTGGTATCCCATGAATGAATTTTTCAAAAGTCCTGACGGTCAGCATTCAGGAGAGACTGGACTGGACTGGACCAGCCATGTAATGAATACCAGAACGAGCCAAAGGTCAGTGATTGATCCGCTGACCATAACTTTTCCATAACCTACAAAGTACATATCAGAAGTGTGGCTGAACACTCTCCACTTGCCAGGAAGGATGCAATAGTATTCAAGGAGCTCGACACCAGCCAGGATACAGCACTTCACCCATTAACCTAAACCACCAGCCCCACCCGCCATCGCCATGTCATGAAGGCAATGCGTACTACCTACTGGATGCACTGCAGAAATGCACCAACCCTGCGACTTCCACCACCTAGAAGAACAACAGGGGCAGATGCATCGGAACAGCATCACCTTCAAGGTTCAATACAACTCAGAATCATAGAATCCCTACAGTGCAAAACAAGGCCATTTGGCCCCATCAAGTCAAGGGGCGTAATCAAGAGATGGCTAGATGTATTCAAGAGGCAGCTGGATATAGCACTTGGGGCAACGGGATCAAAGGTTATGGGGAGAAAGCAGGATTAGACTACAGAGTTGGACGATCAGCCATGATTGTAATGAATGGTGGAGCAAGCTCGAAGGACCAAATGGCCTCCTCCTTCTCCTATCTTCTATGTTTCTAGGCAAGTCTGCACCTACTATCTGGTAAATCAACCAGCCCATGCCCTATCTCCCCGTAACCTCACCTATTTACCCTGCTAATTCCCCTAATCTACACATCTTTGGACTGTGGGAGGAAACCGGAGCACCCGGAGGAAACCTACGCAGACACGGGGAAAACGTGCAAACTTCACATGGACAGTGACCCGAGGCTGGAATCGAACCTGGGTCTCTGGCGCTGTGAGGCAGCAGTGCTAACCGTTGTGCCACCGTGCTGCCCATGCCATGCTGACCTGGATACACCACCATTCCTTCACTTCCAGGGTCAAAACCCTGAAACTCCCTCCCAACAGCATCGAGAGAGCATCAATACCGCAAACTACAGTGGTTCAAACATCAGGCTCACTGCTACATACTCAAGGGCAACAGTGACAGGTAATAAACGTTTCCCAAGACAATGGTGCCCACCTCACAAGAAATTAGTTGTTTTTCATAGAAATCATAGAAATCATAGAAACCCTACAGTACAGAAAGAGGCCATTCGGCCCATCGAGTCCGCACCGACCACAATCCCACCCAGGCCCTACCCCCATATCCCTACATATTTACCCACGAATCCCTCTAATCTACGCATCCCAGGACACTAAGGGGCAACTTTAGCATGGCCAATCAACCTAACCCGCACATCTTTGGACTGTGGGAGGAAATCGGAGCACCCAGAGGAAACCCATGCAGACACGAGGAGAATGTGCAAACTCCACACAGACAGTGACCCGAGCCGGGAATCGAACCCAGGTCCCTGGAGCTGTGAAGCAGCAGTGCTAACCACAGTGTTATCGTGTCGCCCTTTAAAATTCTTTAAAATTAATTAAAGAATGGTTTACATTTTGAACTTCAACTACCCAGCAACGCATACAGATCAAACTCACCAACATTTAACAGATTGATTAGTGCATTTATATTTTTGCATTTTTATATTGCTTTTGTAGTGTTGGCTAGCTTGCTGCCCATCCCTAACTGACCTTGGAAAGGTGCAGTGGTGTTGCTTCTTGAACCCCTGCAGGCCATGCGCTGTAGGTACACCCACAGTGCTGTTAGGGAGGGAGTTCCAGAATTCTGACCCAGAGGCAGTGAAGGAACCATAACCAAGTCCTAACCACCAAGTCAGGATAGTGTGTGACTTGGAGGGGAACTTCCAATTGGCGGCGCTTCCATGCATCTGCTGCCCTTGTCCTTCTAGGTGGTGGAGGTTCCAGGTTAGAAGGTGGTGTTGAAGGAGTCTGGGTGAGTTGCTGCAGTGCAGGGCGGCACGGTGGCACAGTGGTTAGCACTGCTACCTCACAGCGCCGGGAACCCAGGTCACTGTCTGTGCAGAGTCTATGCGCCCTCCCAGTGTCTGCGTGGGTTTCCTCCGGGTGCTCCGGTTTCCTCCCACAGTCCAAAGATGTGCAGATTAGGTGGATTGGGCATGTTAAATTGTCTCTTAGTGTCAGGGGGACTAGCAGGGTGAATATGTGAGCTTACGGAGATAGGGCCTGGTGGGATTATTGTCGATTCAGGCTCGATGGGCCGAATGGCCTCCCTCTGCACTGTAGGGATTCTGTGAGATATTTTGCCTTGATCAGTTAATGGAGGCCAGCAACGGGATCTTCCAGTCCTGCCAACGCCAAAGGAATTTTGTGTGCACTGCACCCTCCATCATCGGGGAACGCACCACCATGGGGTGGGAGGGAGGGGCGTCGCCATCAGCGGGGCTGGAAGACCCCAACAGCAGGAAAATTTCAGCCTTAAAATTAGCTGCTCGTACAAGGAATAAGGGTCATTGGTTTAAG
Organism: Mustelus asterias; assembly: GCF_964213995.1. Lineage (NCBI taxonomy): Eukaryota > Metazoa > Chordata > Chondrichthyes > Carcharhiniformes > Triakidae > Mustelus > Mustelus asterias. The sequence goes on along the minus strand of NC_135815.1, from coordinate 88,155,529 downwards.
GTTTTGGACAAGAGACTCAGGGGGCGACTGTGTGGGAGAGCTTCTTTATAAAGGAGTGAGTGGCAATGAACTGGAACTTGCTGGCCACTCAGGTGATGAAGGCGGAAATGATCGATGATTCCAAAGGAAAACTGGAGGGGCTTTTGAAGGAAATGAATTTGCAGGGTTATGGGAGTAGAGTGTGAGAGTGAGAGTGACAGCTAGGGTTACTCCACAGAGAGCTAACATTGACTCCATGGGCCGAATGCACTCCTCCTGTGCTGTACACGACTCTACAAGAGAGGGGAAAACGACAGGAGAAAGTATTTATTCGAACGACAATGCGTTGTGTGTGACTGGCTCCGTGTGTGCTGGATGTGAATAGGACCCACTCACAGGACAACAGTCGGAGGTCACTACACTCTAATGACGGATTTCGGGCTGTCTAAGCTACAAAAGATAATCTCAACCTGGAAGAAGTCAGTGAGGTTTGGTGGCGATCTAGATGGCAAAGAGAGAGAGAGAGATCACCTGCAGAAAGGGAGTGCCGGATCGCAGGCGATATCGATGATGTCGGGGCGGCACCATGGCACAGTGGTTAGCACTGCTGCCTCTCAGCACCAGGGACCTGGGTTCGATTCCCGGCTTGAGTCACTGTCTGTGTGGAGTCTACACGTTCTCCCCGTGTCTGCGTGAGCTTCCTCCGGGTGCTCTGGTTTCCTCCCACAGTCCGAAAGACGTGCTGGTTAGGTGCTAAATTCTCCCTCAGTGTAACCCAAACAGGCGCCGGAGTGTGGCGACTAGGGGATTTTCACAGTAACTTCATTGCAGTGTTAATGTAAGCCTACTTGCGACACGAATATATAAATAAATGCATTGGCACACAGCAATTTATTATAGTCACTTTGCTTAGGTCTGAAAGGTTTCCATGGCAACGCACTGATTCCAGGAGATAAGGTTAGTTTTACTCTCAAGAGGCAGATCGCAGCGTTGTCCAATGGTAACATGGCTTCTTGCGCACTGTATCCCTATGGCGATCACAGCAATGGCTGATGTGCCTTTCTGCTGTGTGAATGCAGCCTATCACAACGAAACATGGAAATCTATTGACACATCACAGTGTGTCCATAAATAATTTGCACCTGAGTCCCGTCCCCCAGGGATACACGATGATGTCCCTCTGAAGGCAAATCAGCACGCTAGAATATTGAAGTGTCCCCATTTCTCTTCATTTCTCATTATATTTCAGTGTGTTTAGTGTTTAAAAGGAGGTAAAACACGCCAACAGCCTAACAATCGGCTTTAACCCGCCCCATGCCACCTTCACCGTGCCACCTTCAGCTCCGCTGTGCCAGTCTGCTACCAGAGAGATACTCCCTGAGCTATCCCTGAAGTCTGTACCCCCCCCCCCAAAACAATCGGGGTACATTGTCGTCTTGTTAGCACCCTGTCTCCTGCATTAACAAGCGCGCATGGTATAATTGAATCCTGCACTCCAACTCCACCCCCGCCCCCCCCTCCCCCCAATCCCCACCTCACAGCGCCAGGGAGCTGGGTTCAATTCCGGCCTTGGGTCACTGTCTGTGTGGAGTTTGCACATTCTCCCCGTGTCTGCATGGGTTTCCTCCGGGTGCTCCGGTTTCCTCCCACAGTCCAAAGATGCGCGGGTCAGGTGGGTTGGCCATGCTAAATTGCCCCTTAGTGTCAGGGGGACTAGCTAGGGTAAATACATGGGGTTATGGGGATAGGGCCTGGGTGGGATTGTGGTTGGCGCAGACTCGATGGGCCGAATGACCTCCTTCTACACTGTAGGGATTCTATGAGATATTCTGCCTTGATTAGTAAATGGAGTTCGATATAATGGGAGCTGTCAATGCATCGGCCTGTTCTGCCCAGCTATTCTATTACAGGGTGGAGGCCTCCCATTGTGGCAATGATACATTCAGATTGCTTCAATTATGAATGAAACGGGCTGCATTTGATCTCCCCCTCCTCCCTCCCCATGGCGAGTTTGGAGGCAGGGGGGAAACGTAATCGAATGGGAGGGCAGCAGGAAGGGACCCCACCACCACCATCCAGCCTCGATTAAATCCATGGCTGGCAGGCCAAGGAGTGGATAATTAATGCCCACTTGAGGGCCGCACCCCTCCACCGCCAGAATTATACCTCCCCCACCTCCACCCATCGCCTCACCTGTCAAATTTCTCCCCGTCCCCCTCAAACCCGGGGACACCATCCACTGCTGCCCCCTTTCAAATCGGCCACTCACGTGCCAGCTTGGATGGTGTCCGCTCTCTGTCTCGTGAGTGGCTACATCACACCCGTGGCTGTCCAATCCCCGTATGATGTCAATGTGTGACCTTTCCACCAGGAGCAAGGGGGGGGTCAGTGGACAGGGATCAGGAATGGGAACCCCGAATGATTGTTTCTCTCCTGACAGTCATGTTAAACGAACCCCCTACCCTCCTCACCAGATACCACCACCTCTGCACTAATGCCACTCTGACTAAGACCACCCACCTCAGCACAGGCCAGAGACTGAACCTTCCTGGGTCTGCACGGTTCAATTCCACCCTATAGAATGGATTTACGCATTGAAACAAGACATCAGTATCGAGAGACAGGCAGAGTTAGACTTTTTTTTATTCATTCGTGGGACATGGGTGTCGCTGGCTGGCCACCATTTTGCCCATCCCTAGTTGCCCGAGGGCAGTTGAGAGTCAACCACATTGCTACGGCTCTGGAGTCACATGTAGGCCAGGCCGGGTAAGGACAGCAGATTTCTTTCCCTAAAGGGCATTAATGAACCTTCGACAATCGACAATGGTTTCACAGTCATCAGTAGATTCGTAATTCCAGATAGGGCAGTATGGTGGCACACTGTGCCTCACAGTGCCAGGGACCCAGGTTCGATTCCCGGTCTCGGGTCACTGTCTGTGTGGAGTTTGCACATTCTCCCCGTGTCTGCATGGGTTTCCTCCGGGTGCTCCAGTCTCCTCCCATACTTCAAAGATGTGTGGGTAAGCTGGGTTGGCCATACTAAAGCTCGGCACAACATCGTGGGCCGAAGGGCCTGTTCTCATAGAATCATAGAAACCCTACAGTGCAGAAGGAGGCCATTCGGCCCATCGAGTCTGCACCGACCACAATCCCACCCAGGCCCCACCCCCACATATTTACCCGCTAATCCCTCTAACCTACACATCCCAGGACTCTAAGGGGCAATTTTTAACCTGGCCAATCAACCTAACCCGCACATCTTTGGACTGTGGGAGGAAACCGGAGCACCCGGAGGAAACCCACGCAGACACAAGGAGAATGTGCAAACTCCACACAGACAGTGACCCGAGCCGGGAATCGAACCCGGGACCCTGGAGCTGTGAAGCAGCAGTGCTAACCACTGTGCTACCGTGCCGCCCGTGCTGTACTGTTCTATATTAAATTGCCCCTTAGTGTCAGGGGGATTATTTGGGGTTACAGGGATGAGACCTGGGTGAGGAATCCCTACAGTGCAGGCTCGATGGGTCGAATGGCCTCCTTCTGCACTGTAGGGATTCTATGATTTTTTTATTGAATTCAAATTCCACCATCTGCAGTGGCGGGATTCGAACCCGGGTCCCCAGAACATTAGCTGAGTTTCCATCTTAATAACCGAGCAACAATACCACTAGGCCATCACCTCGCAGTGCAAACTCCACTCCTTACAAAACCAAGAGAAATCCAAATTAAGGATTTTTTAAAAAAGTTATGCATTGGCAGAATTAAAAATCACAGGGATGGGTCGCCCTTAGAAAGCAGAGATAACGAGAGAGAGGAGCGATGAAAAATCATTTGAGAGAAACATTTTGGCAGCTACAGGACAAAGCTGATAACAAACGTCGAGCAGAGTAGCAATCATCAATCGCATCTTCCTTAAATTAATGGCTTTCGAGTCGTGTAATTAAAAGATTCAGTCGACACTGGGACAGAGATGAATTACTTGATGGCCAAAGGCAAAGTCATCTCATTGCGGCTAAAAGGTTGTTTATACAGTCAGGGAGATGGATCGGTCGTGTGTCGGGCCTGTGTTGGAGTTTGGTGAATGTATGCTCCATTAAGCCAAAATAAAGAACGCCAACGGGACAGATTCATTAATTAAGATGCTCTCAATCTACATATTATCAAAGCAGAACATAATGATATTGGACAAAGCCTTCTTTGTTCTGACATCTAGATTGTCTGCGTACATCTGAGCGGAGAGATGGCAGATGGAGTTTAATCCGGACAAGTGTGAGGTAATGCATTTTGGAAGGTCTAATACAGATAGGAAATATACAGTAAATGGCAGAACCCTTAAGAGTATTGATAGGCAGAGGGATCTGGGTGTACAGGTACACAGGTCACTGAAAGTGGCAACGCAGGTGGGGAAGGTAGTCAAGAAGGCATACGGCATGCTTGCCTTCATCGGCGGGGCATTGAGTTTAAAAATTGGCAAGTCATGTTGTAGCTTTATAGAACCTTAGTTAGGCCGCACTTGGAATAGAATCTTCAATTCTGGTCACCACACTACCAGAAGCATGTGGAGGCTTTGGAGAGGGTACAGAAAAGACTTTCCAGGATGTTGCCTGGTATGGAGGGCATTAGCTATGAGGAGAGGGTGGAGAAACTTGGTTTGTTCTCACCAGAATGATGGGAGATTGAAGGGCAAACTGAAAGAAGTTAACAAAATTATGAGAGGCGTGGACAGAGTGGATAATCAGTAGCTTTTTCTCAGGGTGGAAGAGTCAATTACTAGGGAGCATAGGTGTAAGATGCGAGGGGCAAGGTTTAAAGGAAATGTACGAGGCAAGTTTTTTACACAGAGGGTGGTGGGTGCCTGGAACTTGCTGCTGGGGGAGGTAGTGGAAGCGGATACGATAGTGACTTTTAAGGGGCGTCTGGACAAATACCTGAATAGGATGGGAATAGAGGGATATGGTCCCTGGAACGACAGGAGGTTTTCGTTCACATGGGCAGCATGGTCGGTGCAGACTTGTAGGGCCGAAGGGCCTGTTCCTGTGATGTAATTTTCTTTGTTCTTTGTCTCTTGCTGAGGTTCTGCAGTCTCTCACTGGGTTACAGTTCCCTTCCTGATCCCTGAACTCCAATCAAATAGGTTCAGCTTTCTAGCCATCTCCTGAGTCACTCTTGCCCCTTCAGCCACCTCATCTTTCTTCCCCGTCCCTCAGGCAGGTGTGTATAAACCATCCTCCACTCCACTGCCTCGGGGAAGGGGGGTGGCCCCGGCCTTGACTGTAGGAGGCCCATCCCAGCATGGACACTGCTATCCCTTAACAATGTCCCCAAAATCTGAAGCTGGAAGGCTGCGGGACAGTCACTGCCATATTGTCTTCCTTGGTAATTAATTTTCCAGAGGCCTAGAAAGTATTTATAGATATGAATGATGTACCTTTCGCCTTCTTCGATATAGCTGCTTTGCTGCCAACATTACAAACCTGTGCATGCATAATTTAAACACCATTTCCCCCCCCCCCCCCCGCCACCACCCAGCCATCGTAACTGCATCGAGCACAGATCTAATTATAACAACCCGTTGATTACTATGCTTGGTGATGGTTACTATCCATAAAATGCAAGTCATAGAATCATAGAATCCCTACAGTGCAGGAGGAGGCCATTTGGCCCATCGAGACTGCATCCACTACAATCCCACCCAGGCCCTATCCCCATAATCTCATGCATTTACCCCCACTAGACCCCCGACACTAAGGGGGCAATTTAGCATGGCCAATCCCCCTAACCCGCACATCTTTCGGACTGTGGGAGGAAACCGGAGCGCCCGGAGGAAACCCACGCAGACACGGGGAGAATGTACAAACTCCACACAGACAGTGACCCAAGCCGGGAATCCAACCCGGGTCCCTGGCGCTGTGAGGCAGCAGTGCTAACCACTGTGCCACCGTGCCGCCCATGTTATTAAGAGACATTAAGAGACACGGCGCAGCCTCAGTAACTGTAGGGGCAGAAGATACAGCAAATACTTACCAGTTGCAAAACGTACCTGGCTTAATGAGGGTGAAAAATGGAACAACAACAACGGGAGCACTTTGCAAATCCTGGCTGGATTCACAATGCTGTCACTCCAAAATTATGCACGCCTGGGAAATTTGGGTGGACCTTATAGACGGAAATCCCACATTTATATGGCTTCTTGCACGGTGGCACAGTGATTAGCACCGCTGCCTCACAGCAGCAGGGACCCGGGTTCGATTCCAGCCTCGGGTCACTGTCTGTGTGGAGTTTGCACGTTCTCCCCGTGTCTGCATGGGTTTCCTCCGGGTGCTCCAGTTTCCTCCCACACTCCAAGGATATATGGGTTAGGTGGACTGGCCATGCTAAATTGACCCTTAGTGTCCCAAGATGTGTAGGGTTAGATGGATTGGCCATGCTGAATGTTCCGGGGGGTAGTGGGCCTGGATAAGATACTCTGTCAAAGAGTTGGTGTAGACTTGATGGGTCGAAAACATCACTGCGCCACTGATGGAGACGTTAGGACATGTTCGGGGATCTCATAGATTTTTAAAAATGGATTCAAACTCCTCCATCTGCCCTGGCGGGATTTGAACCCGGGTCCCCAGAACATCAGCTGCATTTCTGGATCTATTATAAAATTCTAACAGCGTTAGACAGGGTAGACTCAGAAAGAATGTTCCCAATGGTGGGGCAGTCCAGAACTAGGGGTCATGGTTTGAGGATAAGGGGTAAACCTTTTAGGACTGAGGTGAGGAGAAATTTCTTCACCCAGAGGGTGGTGAATGTGTGGAATTCACTCCCACAGAAAGTAGTTGAGGCCAAAATGTTGTCTGATTTCAAGAAGAAATTAGATATAGCTCTTGGGGCTAAAGGGACCAAGGGATATGGGGGGAAGGGGAATCAGGATATTGAATTTGATGATCAGCAATGATCAAGATGAATGGAGGAGCAGGCTCGAAGGGCCGAATGGCCTCCTCCTGCTTCTAGTTTCTATGACAGATGATCACGAGCTTGCTGAGTGAAAGAGGTTTTGAAGAGGTAAGTGAGTCAGGGAGGTGGTGAGGTTTAGAGAGAGAATTCCGGAGTTTGAGGCTCTAACACCAGCAGTTGAGAGTCAACCACATTGCCGTGGCTCTGGAGTCACACACAGGCCAGACCAGGTAAGGACGGCAGATTTCCTTCCCTAAAGGACATTAATGAGCAATCGACAATGGTTTCATGATCATCAGTAGATTCTGAATCCCAGATTTTTTTTATTGGATCCAAACTCCTCCATCTGCCGTGGCGGGATTCAAACTCGGGTCCCCCAGAGCATTAGGTGAGACGGCTAATTAAGCGAGGCCATGGAAGGATTCAGGAACAAAGATGAGAAATTTAAAATCAAGGCGTTGGTTAACTGGGAGCCGGTGTCAGTCAGAGAGCGCGGAGGTGTTAGGTGAATGGGACCTAGAGCGAACTAGGACAGAGCCAGTAGAGCTTTGTGCGTGACCTCAAGTTTACAGAGGGAGAACGTGGAAGAACAGTCACCCAGAGCCGGAATTGAACCCGGGTCCCTGGCGCTGTGAGGCAGCAGTACTAACCACTGTGCCACCCACAAATCAACAATGGTTTCATCGCCACCATTCAGCTGTTAATCTGGGAGACCAGGCAGAGATATGTTGGAAGAGTCAAGTCCAGGCGTAACAAAGGCTGCAATGATGTGGGGTTTCAGCAGCAGATGAACAATGTGCGTTGACAATGGTCTGCGAGATCTAGATGGATGCATACATTACCCTGGTACGTCCCAATATTAGGACAATTGTTCAGGTATATATCTACACTGGCACGGGGAGACGGTTAGAGAACTGGAAGCTGACACGTGCGTATCAACACAACTGAATTTCCTCTAACACCCCAACAGCTGGCCGACAATCTCAGCTTATTATCCCTGGCAATAATCGCGGGCTTTAATTAAATATTCACAGGAGCACAGAGTCCAACCTGATGCATCAACATTTGATTTCTGATCAGGTGAAACCTATACTGAGCAAAACAGGCTATGTAACTCCGAGTGTCAGTTCTTTTTTAAGGTCCTTATACAACTTGAGAACAAAGTATAGTACAGCTCAGGAACAGGCCCTTCGGCCCACCAAGCCTGCGCCAACATATGACACTTTTCTAGACTAAAGAGTGGTCCGTATCCCTCTATTTCCTGCCTATGGGGCGGCACGGTGGCACAGTGGTTAGCACTGCTGCCTCACAAGGCCAGGGACCCGGGTTCGATTACCCACTTGGGTCACTGTCTGTGTGGAGTCTGCACATTCTCCCCATGTCTGCATGGGTTTCCTCCGGGTGCTCCAGTTTCCTCCCACAGTCCAAAGGCATGCGGGTTAGGTGGATTGGCCTTGCTAAATTGCCCCTTAGTCTCCCAAGATGTGTAGGGCCTACCTGGAGCAGAAGAGATGGAGCCTACCTCAATTAAAATTATCGCGTAGAACAGACTGTGTCTAGCGGGAGCAGAAGAAACCAGGCCAGCCTGAAGCCAAAGAGACTGGACTGACTGAACCAAAAGAGATTGGGCCTAACAAGAGCAGAAGAGACCAGAACTTTCGAGAGCAGAAGAAACCAAGCCTTAGCTGTTGAGAGCAGAAGAGACTGGGCCTAAGCAATGTAATAAAGGAATAGGACAGAGGACAAGAATTGGCACCTTCTGTTGTATTTTGGTCAGATGGCAAAGGGGACAGTTTCAAATTCTGATTATATATAAAAGCCAGTCAGTTGTTTCACATCTTCAAGGCATTGTCATGGATACATTCTACCGGCTGACAGCACTGTGGCACAGTGGTTAGCACTGCTGCCTCACAACACCAGGGACCCGGGTTCGATTCCCGGCTTGGGTCACTGTTTGTATGGAGTCTGCACGTTCTCCCCGTGTCTGGGTGGGTTTCCTCCGGATGCCCCGGTTTCCTCCCACAGTCAGAAAGACGTGCTGGTTAGGTGCATTGGCCATGCTAAATTCTCCCTCAGTGTACCTGAACAGGCGCCAGAGTATGGCGACTAGGGGATTTTCACAGTAACTTCATTCGGCATAACTATAGGGTTCATGGTGGGAGATATAGGAAGGATATCAGAGGTAGGTTCTTTACGCAGAGAGTGGTTGGGGTGTGGAATGGACTGCCTGCAGTGATAGTGGAGTCAGACACTTTAGGAACATTTAAGCGGTTATTGGATAGGCACATGGAGCACACCAGGATGATAGGCAGTGGGATAGCTTGATCTTGGTTTCAGATAAAGCTCGGCACAACATCGTGGGCCGAAGGGCCTGTTCTGCGCTGTACTGTTCTATGTTCTATTGCAGTGTTAATAAAAGCCTACTTGTGACAAAAATAAATAAACTTAAACTTAAACAGTTAGTGGAGATTTTTGTGTGGCTCCATGGGACATGGGCATGGCTGAGTGCCAGCATTTTTATTGCGCCTCCCTGATTGCCCTTGAGAAGGCGGTAGTGAGCTGACTTCTTGAACCGCTGCAGTGCACATGGTGTAGGTGTAATGTGCACTCAATGTTAGGAAACATATACTCAGACATTGGTGTGGTGCAGGATGAAGCTTCAATACAAGTTCAATCCTTGTATTGGCTGTGGTAGTTCATGGGGGCTGCCTCCTTGCCTTGCCCCACTCTGTGGTGTCCCTCAAGCAACATAACCACTTGTTTTTCTTTGAGAGAGAGAGAGATGCCTTTGGTCCCTCATGAACTCAGGCTAATTACCTTACTCAGGTGTTGTTTTTTTTTATTCATTTGTGGGAAATGGGTGTCACTGGCTGGCCAGCACCTATTGCCCATCCCTAATTGCCCTGAGAGAGCAGTTGTCCGAGGGCAGTTGAGAGTCAACCACATTGCTGTGGCTCTGGAGTCACATGTAGGCCAGACCAGGTAAGGACGGCAGATTTCCTTCCCTAAAGGACACTGGTGAACCAGATGGGTTTTCCCAACAATCGACAATGGGTTTCATGGTCATCAGTAGATTCTTAATTCCAGATATTTTTTATTGAATTCAAAATTTCCACCATCGGCCATGGTGGGATCCGAACTCAGGTCCCCAGAACGTGAGGCGAGACAGGAGAATTTCGGCTGTTGAAACCAAAGCTGTCAGCAAGCGCGGCCCAGGTGTCTGGGTAATTATACCTGTTGTGTGTTCACTTTCGCAATTCATAGAATCCCTACAGTGCAGAAGGAGGCCATTCAGCCCATCAATTCTGCAACAATTCTCCAATAGAGCATCCCACCCAGGCCCATAACCCCACATATTTTTCCCCTAACCTACACATCTTTGGACACTAAGGGGCAATTCCGCATGGCCAATCCACCTAACCTGCACATCTTTGGACTGTGGGAGGAAACCGGAGCACCCGGAGGAAACCCACGCAAACACGGGGAGAACGTGCAAACTCCACACAGACAATGACCCGAGGCTGGAATCGAACCCGGTGTCCCTGGCACTGAGAGGCAGCAGAGCTAACCACTGTGCCACTGCGCCACCCTCTTAAGTACAATATCCTAAATACACATGAATTCTACCTATGTATTGCCTTCACATGGAGTATTTTATCAAATGTCAGTATGGAAAGCTCAATGCATTACTCAGGGGGCTGCAACTCCGTGCCTTGGGAGTCATGAGCGGCTATCTAACAACTCATTAGCAGCTCCTAACCTTTTCCAATCAGATCTCATTAACATTAGAAAAGGCAAAAGAGAAAAAAATTAATCGAGAAAAGCGAGAGCTGTGTTTTTATTTTAACTGTGGAGCTTAAAGGAGAATCAGCCAGAGGGTGGTGAATCTGTGGAACTCTTTGCCGCAGAAGGCTGTGGAGGCCGGGTCATTGAGTATATTTAAGACAGAGATAGATAGGTTCTTGATTGGTAAGGGGATCAAAGGTTACGGGGAAAAGGTAGGAGAATGGGGTTCAGAAACATATCAGCCATGATTGAATGGCGAAGCAGACTCGATGGGCCGAATGGCCTAATTCTCCACAGATCCCCTGCCTTTAGCCTCCACAATACCATGCATTTCCCAGTGATTTCAGATCTCTCCCGCTTGTCTTGGATTTTCATCTCAAATTGTTCATTTTACTCTGTTTTATTCTCCGACTTGAGGAGACATGCTACTCACCCCTTGGGATTCGTTTTTAAGATTATTTATTAGTGTCACAAGTAAGGCTTACATTAACACTGCAATGAAGTTACTGTGAAAATCCCCTAGTCGCCACACTCCAGCACCTGTTCGAGTACACTGAGGGAGAATTTAGCATGGCCAATGCACCTAACCAGCACGTCTTTCAGACTGTGGGAAGAAACCGGAGCACCCGGAGGAAACCCACTCAGACACGGGGAGAACGTGCAGACTCCACACCAGACAGTGACCCGAGGCCGGAATCGAACCCGGGTCCCCGGCGCTGCAAGGCAGCAATGCATTCCAGATTCCCTGTGCCACCGTGCCGCCCTATTCAGAAAATATTCAAAACATTTGTCATCTTCTGCTCATTGGTAGATTCGCCCAAGGTTTGAAACTATTCACTGTACAATGCCATTGATAGGTCATAGACTTTCTGGCCTTTTTCGCAAGAGAAATGGAGTATAAGAGCGGGAGAGCCTTACTGCAACTGTTCTAGGACACTAGTGTGGCCAAACCTCGAGTTATGAGGCAGGATTTTCCAGCCGGACTCGCCCCAAGGCCAACGGACTTTTGCACGGTCCGTGTCCCGCCCGCTACGATTCCCGTGGCGGGTGGGACTGGAAAATTCCGCCCATGGTCTCTTTAGTTAAGGGGAGGATTTACTCGCTTTGGAAGCAGTTGATAGAAGGTTCACTAGATTGAATCTGGAGATGAAGGGGTTGCTGTCCCATGAGGAAGAAGGTTGAGCAGGTTAGGCCGATGCTGATTGGAATTTCAAAGAGAGAGAGGTGGATCTCATTGAAATACGTACGATTCTGAGAGGCCTGAACATGCTAGATACTGAGAGAATGTTTCCCCTTGTGGGGGAATCTAAAACTTAGGGGGATATTGTTTCAAAATAAGGGGTATCCCATTTAAGATAGAGATCTGGAAGAATTTCCTCTCCCAGAGGGTCGTTAACCTTTGGAAACCTCAGAGAGCAGTGAAGGCTTGGTCACTGAATATATTCAAGGTTGGGCCAGACGGTTGAGGGGTCAATCACGAGGGGCATCGTTTTAGAGTAAGGGTCAGGAGATTCAGAGGAGATTTGAGAAAATTACCTTTTCACTCAGAGGCTGGTGGGAATCGGGAATGCACTGCCCAGGAAGGTCGTGGAGGCTGGAAACCTTACAACCTTTAATAAATATTTAGATAAGCACTTGGAATATCGTAACATTCAAGGATATGGGACAAGTGCAGGGAAACGGGATTAGCGCCTTTAGTTGTAGATATTGTCAATGCTGGCTCGATGGGCCAAAGGGCCTTTTCTGCTCTGTATTCGATACATTGGCCATGATAAATTTCCCCTTAATGTCCCAAGATGTGTAGGTTAGATGGATTAGCCATGGGAAATGTGTGTGGGGTTATGGGGATAGAGCAGGGAGAGGGCTGGGTAAGATATTCTGTCAGAGTGTCGGTGCACTGTAGGGATTAGACCATAAGACCATAGGATATAGGAGCAGAATTAGGCCATTCGGTCCATCGAGTCTGCTCCGCCATTCAATCATGGCTGATATGATTCTCATCCCCATTCTCCTGCTTTCTTCCTGTAACCCTTGATCCCCTTATTGATCAAGAACCTATCTATCTCTGTCTTAAAGACACTCAATGACCTGGCCTCCACAGCCTTCTGTGGCAATGGTTCCACAGATTCACCACCTTCTGGCTGAAGAAATTCCTCCTCATCTCAGTTTTAAAGGAGCGTCCCTTCACTCTGAGGTTGTGCCCTCGAGTTCTAGTCTCTCCCAGTAGTGGAAACATCCTCTCCACATCCACTCTATCTGGGCCTCTCAGTATTCTCTAAGTTTCAATTAGATCCCCCCTCATCCTTCTAAACTCCATCGAGTACAGACCCAGACTCCTCAACCGCTCCTCATATAACAAATCCTTCATTCCTGGGATCATTCTTGTGAACCTCCTCTGGACCCCCTCCAAGGCCAGCACACCCTTCCTTTGATATGTGGCCCAAAACTGCTCACAATACTCCAAATGGGGTCTGACCAGAACCTTATACAGCCTCAGCAGTACATCCCTGTTCTTGTATTCTAGCCCTCTAGAAGTGAACACAAACATTGAACTTGCCTTCTTAACTGCCAAGTGGACCTGCATGTTAACCTTAAGAGAGTCCTGAACCAGGACTCCCAAGAATGGGTCTATGATAAGGGGGGGGTCAAGGGTTCTGAGGATGGGAAAGTGGAGCTGAGGCCACAGTCAGATTGGCCCTTATCTTATTGAATGGCGGAGCAGCCTCGAAGGGCCAAATGGCCTACTCTTGCTCCTATTACTTACATTGTTTTAAGGATTCTCTATCTAACAGATGAACAGTGGCAAACATTTTTAATTACTGCCAATGGTGTGCAAAATCATTCGAATGCAAGGGCATTGCCACACTGCACATTAAGCACTGGCATAACTTTGAGAGATTGACTGCCACTGTGTTGTATTCATAGGGTCACTATCATTGCCAGTAATGAAGTCAACACTGCAATGAAGTTTCCAGCAAACATCCCATTGCTCACCAGTAATTACTGCGCGAATTAAGCCGTCAGTCTCAGAAGAGGGGGTGGAAATGAATCTGCGGTTGGAACGCTTGTTAAGAATGACACGTGGAGGTTTAAAATCAAATAAAACTGCATTACCGATCGGAGGAATCATGAACTCAAAGCTTCCCTTACCTTCCCTTCCCTTACCCAATACAATTTAAGGGCGGCACGGTGGCACAGTGGTTAGCACTGCAACCTCACAGCGCCGGGGACCCGGGTTCAATTCCCGGCTTGGGTCACTGTCTGTGTGGAGTCTGCACGTTCTCCCCGTGTCTGCATGGGTTTCCTCCGGGTGCTCCGGTTTCCTTCTACAGTCCAAAAGATGCGCTGGTTAGGTGTATTGGCCATGCTAAATTCTCCCTCAGTGTACCCGAACAGGCGCCGGAGTGTGGCGACTAGAGGATTTTCACAGTTACTTAATTGCAGGGTTAATGCAAGCCTACTGGTGACACAAACAAATAAACTTTATAAAAACAGTGGCACAGTGGGTTAGCACTGCTGCTTCACGGCGTCAGGGATTTGGTTTTAATTCCAGCCTTGGGTGACTATCTGTGTGGAGTCTGCACGTTCTCCCCCAGTGTATGTGTGTGTTTCCTCCGGGGTCTCCGGTTTCCTCTCACAGTCCAAAGATGTGCAAGTTAGATGGATTCATACAATCCTACAGTGCAGAAGGAGGCCATTCAGCCCATCGAGTCTGCACCGACCACAATCCCACCCAGGCCCTATCCCCATAACCCCATACATTTATCTAGCTAGTCTCCCTGACACTAATGGGCACTTCAGCATGGCTAATCCACCTACCCTGCACATCTTTGGACTGTGGGAGGAAACCGGAGCACCCGGAGGAAACCCACGCAGACACGGGGAGAACGTGCAAACGCTGCACAGACAGTGACTCAAGCCAGGAATCGAACCCGGGTCCCTGGTGCTGTGAGACAGCAGTGCTAACCACTGTGCCGCCATTTCCCTTGGATCGACCACGAGAAATGTGTGGGGTTAGGAGGATAGGGTGGGGGAGAGGGTCTGGGTAAGATACTCTGTCAGAAAGTCAGTGCAGACTCGATGGGCTGAATGGCCTACTTCTGCACTGTAGGGATTCTATGATTCAATACTTCACGCGCCCTCCCACTTTTCTGGAAGCTCAAGAAGTATTTGGTGTGAGCTTTCAGACAAACATCAGCCACTTGGTTTGGGTGTGACATTACAGCACCACTTGAGATTAACAGTCAGATTGTTTTTTTTGGATACTCATTCGTGGGACATGGGCGTCGCTGGCTGGCCAGCATTTATTGCCCATCCCTAGTTGCCCTTGGAGGGCAGTCAAGAGTCAACCACATTGCTGTGGCTCTGGAGTCACATGCAGGCCAGACCAGGTAAGGATGGCAGATTTCCTTCCCTAAAGGACATCAGTGAACCAGATGGGTTTTTCCGACAATGGGTTTCATGGTCATCAGTAGATTCTTAATTCCAGATATTTTCTATTGAATTAAAATTCCACCTTCTGCCGTGGTGGGATTCGAACCCCGGTCCCCAGAACATGAGTTGAGTTTCTGGATTAATAGTCTAGCCATAATCCCACTGGGTCATCGCTTCCTTTTACACCCACTACGCCGCTCCTCAGATGGCATCTTCAGAGAACCCCAGGGGCCTATAGGTGGTTAAAAGTATTTCCCAGTAAGTGCTCAAACAATGAGAACCGGGAAGAGATCCATTCTCCCCCTGTCTGCGTGGGTTTCCTCCGGATGCTCCGGTTTCCGGTCTAAAGATGTGCGGGTTAGGTTGATTGGCCATGGGAAATTGACCCTAGTTTCGGGGGGGGAATTAGCGGGGTAAATATGTGGGGTTATGGGAGTAGGGCCTGGATGGGATTGTGGTTGTTGCAGACCCAATGGGCCAAATGGCCTCCTTCTGCACTGTAGGGCTTCTATGATCTTCTGTCTGGCTGAGACGGATGTTCTGAAGCTGACAGGGATGAGCGAGGGATTCTCCAGCAGCTCTGATGCTGGGTTTAATGGACCATGAGCGACACTGGTTCCTGACTGGCAGTCACATCAGCACAGCAGCTACATCAAAGCTGACTCGCCGGGATTCGTTCTGTCATTCGGAAAACCGTTCTCTCTTTTTTCCCCCCAAAAAGAAAATGCACATCATCAGTCAGAACCTTCAGCCGAAGGTTGAGCCCAGCATTCAATACGTCAGCATGTTACACATGAACATAAACCAATCAAAGACTATTAAAATCCGTCAAATTGCCTTGTGGATCCAGAACTGGCTTGCCTGCAGAAGGCAGAGAGTGTGTATAGATGGGTCTTTTTCTGAATGGAGGTCGGTCACCAGTGGTGTGCCCCAGGGATCTGTTCTGGGACCCTTGCTGTTTGTCATTTTCATAAATGACCTGGATAAGGAAGTGGAGGGATGGGTTGGTAAGTTTGCCGACGATACGAAGGTTGGTGGGGTTGTGGATAGTGTGGAGGGATGTCAGAAGCTGCAGCATGACATAGATAGGATGCAAGACTGGGCGGAGAAGTGGCAGATGGACTTCAACCCAGATAAATGTGTAGTGGTCCATTTTGGCAGGTCAAATGGGATGAAGGAGTATAATATCAAGGGTAAGACTCTTAGCAGTGTAGAGGATCAGAAGGACCTTGGGGTCCGGGTCCATAGGACTCTTAAATCGGCCTCGCAGGTAGAGGAGGTGGTTAAGAAGGCGTATGGTGTGCTGGCCTTCATCGATCGAGGGATTGAGTTTAGGAGTCAGGAGATAATGATGCAGCTTTATAAGACCCTCGTCAGACCCCACTTGGAGTACTGTGCTCAGTTCTGGTTGCCTCATTACAGGAGTGATGTGGAAATGATTGAAAGGGTGCAGAGAAGATTTACAAGGATGTTGCCTGGATTGGTTGGCATGCCTTATGAGGATAGGCTGAGGGAGCTCGGTCTTTTCTTCTTGGAGAGGCGAAGGATGAGAGGTGACCTGATAGAGGTGTACAAGATGTTGAGAGGTATAGATCGGGTGGATTCTCAGAGGCTTTTTCCCAGGGCTGAAATGGCTGCTACAAGAGGACACAGGTTTACGGTGCTGGGGAGTAGGTACAGAGGAGATGTCAGGGGTAAGTTTTTCACTCAGAGGGTGGTGGGTGAGTGGAATCGGCTGCCGTCAGTGGTGGTGGAGGCAAACTCGATAGGGTCTTTTAAGAGACTTCTGGATGAGTACATGGGACTTAATAGGATTGAGGGTTATAGGTAAGCCTATATATAAGCCTAGGTAGGTAGGGACATGACCGGTGCAACTTGTGGGCCGAAGGGCCTGTTTGTGCTGTATTTTTTCTATGTTCTATGTTCTAAATATATCTTCATTGCAGACAAGATCAGGCTTAAGTGCACATTAGTGGTTCCAATACCCCACAATTGTCTGATCCTGTGCGGCACGGTGGCACAGTGGTTAAATTCCCGGCTTGGGTCTCTGTCTGTGTGGAGTTTGCACAGTCTCCCCGTGCCTGCGTGGGTTTCCTCTGGCTGCTCCAGTTTCCTCCCGCACTCCAAAGAAAAAGTAAAGTAAAGTTTATTTATTTGTCACAAGCAGGCTTACACTGCAATGACGTTACTGTGAAAATCCCCTGTGCAGGTTAGGTGCAGATGTGCGGGTTAGATGGATTGGCCATGTTAAGTTGCCCCTTAGTGTTGGGGGACTAGCTAGGGTTGGGGATGGGGCCTGGGTGGGATTGTTGTCGGTGCAGGCGTGAAGGGCCGAATGGCCTCCTTCTGCACTGTAGGGGCTCTATCATTCCAGGGTAGAAAAATCCAAATTCCTCATGGTAGCCCCTTCAGTGAGCACAGCCTTCACAGAAAACTCTCTTCCCTAACAGGATAAATACATGTCAGTGCAGACACGATGGGCCGAATGGCCTCCTTTTGCACTGTAGGGATCCTATGAGTCTGACAGCACTGTGGGTGTACCTTCTTCTTCTCCGGCAGTCCCTCAGGGCTGAGGATGACTTGCTCCCTCCCCGGGGAGGTGGGTTGTGCGGTGGTTGAATAGTCCAATCCTGGAGGTGTACCTACGCCTCAGGGACTGCAGTGATTCAAGATGGCGGCTCACCACCACCTTCTCAAGGGCAATTAGGGATAGGCAATAAATGCTGGCCTAACCAGCAAGGCCCACATCTCACAAATTAATTAAAAAATAAAGAAAATGTTGCATTTTGGAGTATTTCCTCCAAACTTCTAATCTCGTGTTTACATCCAAGAAGTTTTTACGTATCTAATCTCTTCGGAACTGAAAATTCAGTCCATGAGGGTTACTGTACCTTTTTTTGGTAACAATTGATACATACATAGGGCGACATGGTAGCACAGTGGTTGGCGCTGCTGCCTCATAGTGCCAGGGACCCAGGTTCAATTCCGGCCTTGGGTCACTGTCTGTGTGGAGTGTGCACGTTCTCCCCGTGTCTGCGTGGGTTTCCTCCGGGTGCTCCAGTTTCCTCCCACAGTCCAAAGATGTGCAGGTTAGGTGGATAGGCCATGCTAAATTGCCCCTTAGTGCCAGGGGGATTAGCTAGGGTAAATGTGTGGGGTTACGGGAATAGGGCCTGGGTGGGATTGTGGTCGGTGTAGACCCGATAGACCAAATGGCCTCTTTCTGAACTGTAGGGGTTCTATGATCTTTCTGACTTTCATACAGTAGGCGGGATTGTCTGCGACCCCCCCCCCCCCCCCCCCCACAGCCTGTTTTCCAGCGGTCAAGGCGGCTTGCCAATGGCCACCACCGGAATCTTCCAGTCCCGTTGAAGTCTATGCTATGTTGTGCAGCTCGCCTGTCCCACCGTCGCAAGGGGTCGCTTTCGGTGGGAATGGAAAATCCTGCCGGCCGGAAGGGCTGGAGAATCCTGTCCGGCATCTCTCAAATAATAAAACATCCCAAAGTGATTCATGGAGTCAGAATAAAATATGACACTGAGGCGCGTGAGCAACCATTAGGGGAAGATATGTCAAAAGCATTTCTGTAGTTTAAGCAGCATTGTCAATTATCTATTCATGAAGAATCTCCATTAGGAATTATACTTCACATAAAACACAGGCTAGAACTATAGTCCTGTGCATTAAGTGGTTCCAGAGGCTAAGGAAATTCGGCATGTTCGCTACGACTCTCACCAGTTTTTAATAGATGCACCATAGAAAGCATCCTTTCTGGTTGTATCACAGCTTGGTGTGGCTCCTGCTCTGACCAAGACAACAAGAAAATACAAAGGGTTGCGAATGTAGCCCAATCCATCACTCAAACCAGCCTCCCATCCATTGACTCTGTCTACACTTCCCGCTGCCTCGGCAAAGCAGCCAGCATAATCAAGGACCCCACGCACCTCGGACATTCTCTCTTCCACCTTCTTCCGTTTGGAAAAAGATACCAAAATCTGAAGTCACGTACCAACCGACTCAAGAACAGCTTCTTCCCTGCTGCCGTCAGACTTTTGAATGGACCTCCCTCGCATTAAGTTGATCTTTCTCTACACCCTAGCTATGACTGTAACACTACATTCTGCGCTCTCTCCTTTCCTTCTCTATGAACGGTATGCTTTGTCTGTATCACGCGCAAGAAACAATCGTTTTCACCGCACTCCAATTCATGTGACAATAATAAATCAAAAAGAAAGCAGAGATTAGGAGTAACGAATCACTATTAAGTGTGGCGGAAGCGATGTTCTACAAGGATCAGCGCAGAGACCACATATTGTTTACAACTAATATTTACAAGTTAACATTACGTACCAACTGACTCAAGAACAGCTTCTTCCCTGCTGCCATCAGACTTTTGAATGGACCTACCTCGCATTAAGTTGATCTTTCTCTACACCCGAGCTCCTTTCCTTCTCCCCTGCGTACTCTATGTACAGTATGCTTTGTCTGTATAGTGCGCAGGAAACAATACCTTTCACTGTATACTAACACATGTGACAATAATAAATCAAATCAAATCAGCTACCATTGCAAGCAACACAAAATGATCAGTTTGTTACTGTCACCATCTTATTATCCATTCTAAATTTGCCCTCTACACGCGGCTCCCTATAACCCTCAGAGTTGAGTGAGGCTCAGTTCCTGGTCATCATACAATGAGCAAGTTATTCATAGTCCTGCTGCCAATTATAAACACAAAAAACGTTGTTTTAACAGTAAAAATACTGTTTCCACAGCTGAGTGTATCAACTTTGGTTTGGGTTACACCATTGCATAACAGTTAAAAAGCAGAGTCCTCAGCAGCAATGCGCAGCAGTGAAGTGTGCAGTTCAAACAGCTGTGGGCAGGTGGCATGGTCTCATCATCAAAATCGAGATCTTGAATCTCCCGTTGCTCTGCCCAACAAGAGTTAGAAACTGAATCAAACTTGCCCAGAACACCCGGAAGAATCCCACGCAGACACGGGGAGAACGTGCAGACTTCACGCAGACAGTCATAGAATCATGGAATCCCAACAGTGCAGAAGGAGGCCATTCAGCCCATCAAGCCTGAACCTACAACAATCCCACACAGGCCCTACCCCACAACCCCACGTATTTTCACTGCTAATCCCCTTGACACTAAGGGGCAATTTATCATGGCCAATCAACCTAATCTGCATACCTTTGGACTGTGGGAGGAAACCAGAGCATCTGGAGGAAACCCACGCAGACACGGGGAGAATGTGCAAACTCCACAGAGACAGTGACCCGAGGCCGGAATTGAACCCGAGCCCCTGGTGCCGTGAGGCAACAGTGCTAACCACTGTGCCACCGTGGTGGCTGAAACAGGAACAGACACAATGGGCCGAATGGCCTCCTTCTGTGCTGCAGCATTCCCCAATTCTGTGTAGTAATGTTTTCCTCAAGTGGTCAGTAATCTGATTCATTTCACTGGACAGCTGGGGCCACGGGCAAAAAACCCAGTTAACTCTCCTCTTGTACCAGGTCTGGAGGCAACAAGGGGTTCAGCACCTGATATCACCCGGCACAGTGGTTAGCACTGCTGCCTCACAGCTCCAGGGGCCTGGGTTCAATTCCGGACTCGGGTCACTGTCTGTGCGGAGTCTGCACGTTCTCCCCGTATCTGCGTGGGTTTCCTCCGGGTGCTCTGGTTTCCTCCCACACTCCAAAGATGTACAGGTTAGGTGGACTGGCCATGCTAAATTGCCACTTAGGGTCCCGGGATGTGTAGGCTAGGGGAATTAGCGGGGTAAATATGTGGGATTACGGGGATAAGGCCTGGGTGGGATTGCTGTTGGTGCAGACTTGATGGGCTGAATGGCCTTCTGCACTGTAGGGATTCTATGATTCTTTCTATCATTCAAACGGTTAAGCAAACGGGAGGGAAATATTTAATATTCTCAGAGTGGAACAATTTAACAGTAACACTTCTTTCCCTTAAACTATTAATTCTGCCCGTGGATATATTGTACTTCATGTTTACATCGAGTAAAACAAATGTCACCAAGTTCCAGCTCTGCCCCTTCAGTCAAATGGGATGAGTCATTCCCAAGGCCCATTAATGAGAATGATTGCACTCACTCCTCTTGCAAGTAAATAAGATCACACAAGAACGTATCATCAGACATCCTGTACATTGCACAGAAATACTCCCCAAGTTTAAATTAAAAGTGGATAGAGGAGAAACATTTTTTTCCCCCAATTTATTCTAGCTGGACGAGATAGGGTGCTTCATTAGCCGCCATTGCTTTTTGGGGTATAATGTGTCCAGTCCAATCCAAAGCTGGCATGTATTGCTCATGCTACCCACACCCTGAATATGTAGTTTCTAGGAGAATGTCGCTGCCAAACACGGGCACCGTGGTTAGCACAGCTGCCTCACAGCGCCAGGACCCGGGTTCAATTCTGGCCTCAGGTCACTGTCTGTATGGAGTTTGCATGTTTGCATGTTCTCTCCATGTCTGCGTGGGTTTCCTCCGGGTGCTCCAGTTTCTTCCCACAGTCCAAAGATGTGCAGGTTAGGTGGATTGGCTATTCTAAATTGCTCCTTTGCGTCCAAATCTATGTAGGGTAGGTGGATTGGCCATGCTAAATGCCCCTTAGTGTCCCAAGATGTGCAGGTTAGGTGAATTGACCATGCTAAATTGCCCCTTAGTGTCCAAATCTGTGCAGGTTAGGTGGATTAGCTGGATAAATATTTGGGGGTTATGGGATTTGGGGAGGGAGGGGGAGGGGGAGGGAGGGAGGGAGGGATGGGGGGGAGGGGGGAGGAGGGGGAAGGGGGGAGGGGGGAGGGGGGAGGGGGGAGGGGGGAGGGGGGATGGGGGGAGGGGGGAGGGGGGAGGGGGGAGGGGGGAGGGGGGAGGGGGGAGGGGGGATGGGGGGATGGGGGGAGGGGGGGAGGGGGGGAGGGGGGAGGGGGGGGAGGGGGGAGGGGGGGAGGGGGGGGGGGGGAGGGGGGGGAGGGAGGGGAGGGAGGGGAGGGAGGGAGGGGGAGGGAGGGGAGGGAGGGAGGGGGGGAGGGAGGGAGGGGGGGGGAGGGAGGGAGGGGGGGGAGGGAGGGAGGGGGGGGGAGGGAGGGAGGGGGGGGAGGGAGGGAGGGGGAGGGAGGGAGGGGGAGGGAGGGAGGGAGGGGGGAGGGAGGGAGGGAGGAGGGGGAGGGAGGGAGGGAGGGGGGGGAGGGAGGGAGGGAGGGGGGAGGGAGGGAGGGGGAGGGAGGGAGGGAGGGAGGGAGGGAGGGAGGGAGGGGGAGGGGGCAGTGGGCCTGAGTACAATGCGCTGTCAGAAAGTCGGTGCTGACTCAATGGGTTGAATGGCCTACTTCTGCACTGTAGGGATTCCATATTCTCTCATAAACAGTAATGTGGCTATGACCAGATAATCTGTTCTGTGATGTTTATTGGAGAGATAAATATTGGCCGGGACAGGCCAAACTAGGGCAGACAGAACGATGACACTTCTAACAATGCAGCACTCCCTCAGCACGGCACTGGAGCGTAGGTATCCATTTTTTTACACTTAAGCTCCGGAGGGGGACTTGAACCTGGAACCTTGTGACTTAGAGGCTGCAGTGCTACCCACTGAGCCACACTTGTACAATGGATATGGATGTGCTTTTTACCTACTTTGAAATTCTTCTGTAGCTCCTCGGTGGAAACCACTGTGCCAAAACAACCGACTAACAGATTGATTCAATTTAAAACTATCTTGGCTTCCTTTCATATACATTACTGACCT
Organism: Mustelus asterias; assembly: GCF_964213995.1. Classification (NCBI taxonomy): domain Eukaryota; kingdom Metazoa; phylum Chordata; class Chondrichthyes; order Carcharhiniformes; family Triakidae; genus Mustelus; species Mustelus asterias. The sequence continues at coordinate 88,132,610 of NC_135815.1, read as the reverse complement.
TTCTCTTGCCAACTGTTTTATCCTGGAGCTTCCTCTGTCACACCAACAGACCCAGAAGAAAATGTCACTGCAGTTTATACAACTTGTCAAAAATAACCATTATTCTTTGACATTTCTCCTGAGCTTCCCATTTCCCCAGAATAATGAATAAATGTGGAGGTATAGTACGCTCAAGGCTGATGGAAGCATAAAGTTTAATCAGTTGGAAAAGTCTTATCATATCAATCTGTGCTAAAGGACTCCCATTCAACTGCAGGAGAGAATAGCCTCTAATTCAGATCGTCACCATGATGTGGAGATGCCAGCGTTGGACTGGGCTGGGCACAGTAAGAAGTCTCACAACACCAGGTTAAAGTCCAACAGGTTTATTTGGAATCACGAGCTTTCAGAGCGCTGCTCCTTCATCAGGCGAGTGGAGAGGCAGGTTCGCAAACACGGCATATATAGACAAAGACACAATTGCACGATAATTACAAATTGCAATGTGAAGAATGGTTGGAATGCGAGTCTTTACAGGTACTCAAGTCTTTGCAAGTACAGAGAGTACAAGTGGAGAGAGGGATAATCACAGGTTAAACAAGTGTGAATTGTCTCAAGCCAGGATTTTGCAAGTCCAGGCCAAATGGTGGAGGTTACTTGCAGTGTGACATGAACCTAAGATCCTAGTTGAAGATGGCCTCAACCTGTAATTATCTTGCAATTGTGTCTTTGTCTATATATGCCGTGTTTGTGAACCCACCTCCACTCACCTGATGAAGGAACAGCGCTCCGAAAGCTCGTGATTCCAAATAAACCTGTTGGACTTTAACCTGGTGTTGTGAGACTTCTTACTGTAATTCAGATGAAGCAGTACTCAAGGATCCTCCAGTTAAACAGCTTCCCAGCGCAGAATGCAATTCTGCTTACTTTAATTAAAGAACAAAGAGCAAAGGAAATAAAATGGCATAAATGGGTCTTTTTCTGATCGGCAGTCAGTGACTAGTGGGGTTCCTGAGGGATCTGTGCTCGGACTCCAACTGTTACACATTATATATTAATGATTTGGAAGAGAGAGCTGAATGTATTATTTCCAAATTTGCAGATGATACAAAGTTGGGTGGGAGGGTGAGCGGCGAGGAGGATGCAGAGATGTTTCAGCGTGATTTGGACAGGCTGAGTGTGTGGTAGATGCAATATAATGTGAATAAATGTGAGGTTAGCCATTTTGGTAGCAATAATAGGAAGACAGATTATTACTTGAATGAGAGAGGTGGATACACAATGAGACGTTGGAGTCCTCGTGCATCAGTCATTGAAAGTAAGCACGCAGGTACAGCAGGCAGTAAAGGGGCAAATGGTATGTTGGCCTTCATAGCGAGAGGATTTGAGCATAGGGATAGGGATGTTTTGCTGCAATTGTATTGGGCGTTGGTGAGGCCACATCTAGAGTATTGTGTGCAGTTTTGGTCTCCTTATCTGAGGAAGGATGTCCTTGCTATAAACGGAGTACAGCGAAGGTTTACCAGGCTGATTCCTGGGATGGCAGGTCTGTCACATGAGGAGAGACTAAGTCGGTTAGGAGAGTGAGAGGGGATCTCATAAAAACTTATAAAATTCTAACAGGATAGATTCAGAAAAAAATGTTCCCAATGGTGGGGGAGTCCAGAACTAGAGGTCACAGTTTGAGGATAAGGGATAAACATTTTAGAACTGAGGTGAGGAGAAATTTCTTCACCAAAGGGTGGTGAATTTGTGGAATTCACTACCCCAGAAAGTAGTTGAGGCCAAAACGTTGTGTGGTTTCAAGAAATTAGACATAGCTCTTGGGGCTAAAGGGGTCAAGGGGGGATGAGGATATTGAATTCGATGATCATCCATGATCAAAATGAATGGCGGAACAGGCTCGAAGCCCTGCTTCTAGTTTCTATGTTTCTATGAAAAGTACAGCACAGGAACAGGCCCTTCGGCCCTCCAAGCCTGTGCCAATCGTGATGCCCTAACTAAACTAAAAAAAACCTTCTGCCCTTACTCGGTCTGTATCCCTCTATTCCCTCCCTCTTCATGTACCCATTTAGGTGCCTCTTAAATGTTGCTAATGTACCTGCTTCCACCACCTCCTCTGGCAGGGCGTTCCAGGCACCCACCACTCTCTGCGTGAAAAGCTTCCCCCGCACATCTCCCTTAAACTTTCCCCCTCTCACCTTGAACCTGTGCCCCCTTGTAATTGACACTTCCACCCTGGAAAAAGACCTCTGACAATCCACCCTGTCTGTGCCTTTCAAAATTTTGTAGACCTCTATCAGGTCTCCCCTCAGCCTCCGTCTTTCCAGTGAAAACAATCCTAGTTTATTCAACCTCTCCTCATAGCCAACACCCTCGAGACCAGGTAACATCCTGGTGAACCTTCTTTGCACTCTCTCCAAAGCTTCCACGTCCTTCTGATAGTGTGGCGACCAGAACTGCACACAGTACTCCAAATACAGCCTAACCAAGGTTTTATATAGCTGCAACATGATTTGCCAACTCTTGTACATAAGTACCTAAAGTCGTATCCAACAAAGTAATAATGATTTGCTTCTGTCTGCCCTTTCTCTCAATCCTCACACAAAATCTTGCCTTCCTATAGCGCCTTTCACAACCATAGGGTGTCCCGAAGAACTCGACAGCCAATGAAATGCCCTTGAACTGCGTTCCCTATTGTAAATGAAAGTAACAGGAAAAGCTCACCAACCTCGATTGCAAATAGTTCATCGTTTCTGGAGTTACGTCTACAAGAGGCTTGGAACCCCCAAACTGCTTACTTTCCTCTCTTGCAAGAAACTTTACACACAAGATTCCACTGAGATGTAAACATTTTTCCATCTTCCTTGGCCAGGTTATGACGGGGACATGCGCTGGACATAGCAAGTTGGGCAATGATCTGAGCCAAAGCAAATCTCTTCATAGAATAGAACTCCTACAGTGCAGGAGGACACTGTTTGGCTCATCGAGTCTGAACCGACAACAATCCCACCCAGGCCCTATCCCTGTAACCCCACGAATTTACCCTGCAAATCCATATTTTGCACTCTCTCCTTTCCTTCTCTATGAACGGTATGCTTTGTCTGTATCGTACACAAGAAACAATACTTTTCACTGTATACCTGTGGTGAACCATCGTTGGTTCCCACTAGGTAGTACTGAGCCAGGGTCTGGCCAGTACTACGAGTATGTATATATGTTGCTGTTGGGGTTAGGGATGGGTTGTTCTACTTGTTGCTGTTGGGGTTAGGGTTGGGCTGCTTCACCTGTATTATAGTTATTATGGTACATCCCAGTCGGGCTCCGCCTCCTGGGAGAGGTATAAAGGTCACTGCTCTGTCTGGGACCCTTCAGTCTGGGATCGTGTACTATACATGGTAGCTTCGTTGTAACAGTAAATAAAAGCCTTTATTTCCTTGAGCATCTCAAGCCTCGTGTGTGATAACGCGCATCAATACCAATACACATAACAATAATAAATCAAATCAAATCTTGACACGAAGGGTCAATTTAGCGTGGCCAATCAACCTAACCCACACATCTTTGAAGTATGGGAGGAAAGTGGATAGTGAGAGCCTTTTTCCTCGGATGGTGATAGCTAGCACGAGGGGACATAGCTTTAAATTGAGGGGTGATAGATATAGGACAGATGTCAGAGGTAGGTTCTTCACTCAGAGAGTAGTAAGGGCGTGGAATGCCCTGCCTGCAGCAGTAGTGGACTCGCCAACATTAAGGGTATTTAAATGATCATTGGATAAACATATGGATGATATTGGAATAGTGTAGGTTAGATGGGCTTTAGATTGGTTTCACTGGTCGGCACAACATCAAGGGCCGAAGGGCCTGTACTGCGCTGTAATGTTCTATGTTCTAAACCGGAGCACCCAGAGGAAACACACGCAGACACGGGGAGAACATGCAAACTCCACACAGACAGTGACCCGAGCCGGGAATCGAACCCGGGTCCCTGGCACTGTGAGGCAGCAGTGCTAACCACTGTGCATCAGCAGAAGGCAGAAACGCCACGGTTGGGCAACCAGTCGGCGATACAAGAATTACTGGAGGCCTGATGTATAGAGATTTGAAAACAGGGAGACATGCAGCAAGACGGAGATGCTTAGGAAGAGAATTCCAGTGACCAGGAACTCGTAAGGATTGAATAATGGGCACTGACGACAAAGGAGGGGATGGACGGGCAGGAAGAACCTGACAGGGCAGATGCTGAGAGGATGTTCCCTCCTTGTGGGGGGGACAAAAACTATGGGTCACTGTTTAAAAAGAAATGATCTCCCCACTAGGGCGGGATGAGGAGAATATTTTTTCTCTCAGAGGGTCATTAAGGTCTGTGGAACTCTCTTCCTCAGAGCCCAGTGAAGGCCAAGTCATTGAATGAGGCTAAGTTAGGTAGACTCTTGATTGACAAGGGAGTCAAAGGTTATATGAGGTAGACAGGAAGTAGAGTTGAGGCCACAATCAGGTCAGCCTAGATCTTCTTGAATGGCAGAACATATCGGAGGGGCCGAATGGCCTACTCCTGCCCCTAACTCATATGTTAAAGCACACAGCAGGTCAGCACTTGAGAAGATTATTTTCACCACTGGGATATGACAGATGGTTCCTAACCTCGGAGGTCTCAACATTCCTCGAATTTTGGTCTCATAAGGAGATCCAATTATAATTGTTCCACCTTTGGTGGCCGTGCCTTCAGCTGCCTGGGCCCGAAGGTCTAAAATTCCCTCCCGACACCGCCCTGCCTCTATTTCTTCCTTTAAAACGCTCTTCGAACCCCACTACTTTGAGAAAGCTTTTGGACATCTGCCCTCTCATATTGTCCAATGTGGCTCGGTGTCAAGCGTTGCGTTATAGTGGTGTTATGAAGCACTTTGGGACATTTTATTACGTTGCCGGTATTATATAAATACAAGTTGTTAGAATCATGGGAACCACAGAAAGTGTTATACCACAGGAGGAGGCTGTTTGACCCATCATTTTTTTAAAAATTCATTCATGGGACACGGGCGTCGCTGGCTGGCTAGTATTTATTGCCCATCCTGAGTTGCCGGAGGGCAGTTGAGAGTCAACCACATTGCTGTGGCTCTGGAGTCACATGTAGGCCCAGACCGGGTAAGGACGGCAGATTTCCTTCCCTAAAGGACATTAGTGAACCAGATGGGTTTTTCCGACAATCGACAATGGTTTCAGGGTCACCATTAGATATTGAATACCAGATTTTTATTGAATTCAAATTTCACCGCCTGCCGTGGTGGGATTCGAACTCGAGTCCCTAGAGCAGGTTCTTAACGCACCTCAGAATTGTGAAAAGGGATTCTCAATTCATCCTGCCAAAACTTACAACCAAAACAAAACTCATCTGTCATCCTTACTAATGAGTATTGAAGTTCCCAGCAGGTTATCTAGTCTTTAGTAGCAATCCCTCAGGAACTGTTCTACTTTCAGTACATACTGGCACTTGCATAATTAAGCCCCAATTAGAGATCGCTCACAAGCGATGGAGCTTGCTATTTAGCCTGGAAACCAGGTTTATTTTGGGCAGTCGGGACTGCTGCACAATCCTTACACTAAGAAAGAACCCAAACAAAAACTTCCACAGCAGAAAGTGCAAAACAAAAATGTGTGGGTTAGGTTGATTGGCCATGCTAAATTGTCACGTAGTGTCAGGGAGACTAGCAGGGTAAATACATGGGGTTATGGGGATAAGAGATTGTTGTTGATAAGGTCACATACCAGTCGACTCAAGAACAGCTACTTCCCTGCTGCCATCAGACTTTTGAATGGACCTACCTTATATTAAATGGATCTTTCTCTACACCCTAGCTATGGCTGTAACACTACATTCTGCACCCTCTCCTTTCCTTCTCCCCTATGTGCTCTATGAACGGTATGCTCTGTCTCTATAGCGTGCAAGAAACAATACTTTTCATAGAATCCTACAGTGCAGAAGCAGGCCATTCAGCCCATCGAGTCTTCACTGACCACAATCCCACCCAGGCCCTATCCCCATAACCCCATGCGTTTACCCTAGCTAGTCCCCCTGACACTAAGGGGCAATTTAGCATGGCCAATCCACCTAACCCACGCATCTTTGGAGTGTGGGAGGAAACTGGAGCACCCGGAGGAAACCCACGCAGACACGGGGAGAACGTGCAAACTCCACACAGACAGTGACCCAAGCCGGGAATCAAACCCGGGTCCCTGGCGCTGTGGGGCAGCAGTGCTGACCACTGTGCCACCTTCAATGTACCTCAATACATGTGACAATAATAAATCAAATCAAATCAGCTCAGTTCCTCGCTAAAGTCTCCTCTCCCGCTATGCCCCACTCCCACCTGATTATGATCTCCTAGAACGTCTCTGAAGTGCCAATCTATGTATACCCTGCTGTCGCAGGGACAGTTTTCATGTGGCATATCTTACATTGCCAAGCGCAAAGCAGCACATCATTTGCAAGCAACAGTAACCTGTTATTATTTTGAACAATACAATCCGGTCTTTATTCCAAGCTACTTAATTCAAATCATCTGCAAATTCAGGTCACCGCCTGCACTAAATTCCCAAGTCACGTTCCTCAGTTTGAACGCTGGGCAGTTTCACATTAAAGCTCAAAAACTGGCCTGGATTTTCAGGTAAGTTCTTGTATTTCAGACGGATATTGATAAGGGGATGTCACTGCACACTGTTCAATTATCCAAAGAACAAGAGCCCCCCCTCTCCGCCCCCCTAAACAGGCAGTGGTGTAATGGCATGTGGGGTGGCACAGTGGTTAGCACTGCTGCCTCACAGCGCCAGGCACCCGGGTTCGATTCCCGGCTTGGGCCGTTGTCTGTGTGGAGTCTGCACGTTCTCCCCGTGTCTGCGTGGGTTTCCTCCGGGTGCTCCGGTTTCCTCCCACAGTCCAAAGATGTGCAGGTTGGATTAACCACGCTAAATTGCCCCTCAGTGTCCAAAGCTGTGTAGGTTAGATGGATTGGTCATGCTAAATTGCTCCTTAGTATCCAAAGATGTGCAGGTACGGTGGCACCGTGGTGAGCACTGCTGCCTCACAGCGCCAGGGACCCGGGTTCGATTCCCAGCTTGGGTCACTGTCTGTGTGGAGTCTGCACGTTCTCCCCGTGTCTGCGTGCGTTCCTCCGGGTGCTCCGGTTTCCTCCCACAGTCTGAAAGACGTGCTGGTTAGGTGCATTGGCCATGCTAAACTTTTCCTCTGTGTACCCGAACAGACACAGTAAGAAGTCTCACAACACCAGGTTAAAATTTGCTACCAAATAAACCTGTTGGACTTTAACCTGGTGTTGTGAGACTTCTTACTGTGTTTACCCCAGTCCAACGCCAGCATCTCCACACCCGAACAGGCACCAGAGTGTGGCGACTAGGGGATTTTCACAGTAACTTCATTGCAGTATTAATGTAAGCCTACTTGTGACACTGGTAAGTAAACTTTAAAAAAATATTTTAACACTGGACTTGTAACCCAGAGATCCAGGACTCTGAGGAACAAGGTTCAAATCCCACCATGACAGATGGTGAAATCCATAAAAATCTGGAATTAAAAATCTAATAAAATCCTTGGAGCAAAAACCCATCTGGTTCACGAATGTCCCTTTAGTTAAGGAGGCTTGTCAGCCTCACCTAGCCTGGCTTACATGTGATCACAGAAAAGGCTTCGGAATGAACAATGCGAGCTGGAGCAGCGATGCCCACGTCCCACAGATAAATAAATAGAAACTTCATCCACTTACAGGCCGACCTTCCTGCCAGAGGAATAGTGAAACCATCAGGAATAAGAAGGGGGAGAGAGGAATGATCGAATCCACAAAGTACTTTGTGCTAAATGCTTTAAACAATTTAACTGGTCCCTGCTCTCGTAACAGCCGAGTTAAAAGGATGCTTTACATTTATATGGAGTATCTTTCACAACCTTAGAATCCCTACAGTGCAGAAAGAGGCCATTCGGCCCATCGAGTCTATGCCGACTCTCCGAAAGGCCGTCTTGCCCAAGTCCACACCTCTCCTTCCTATACCCATAACCCCACGTATTTAGCATGGCCAATCCACCCAACTACACATCTTTGGACACTAAAGGGTAATTTACCATGGCCAATCCACCTTACCAGCACATTTTTGCAGTGATGGAGGAAATCGGAGCACCCGGAGGAAACCCACGCAGACTCTTGGAGAACGTGCAGACTCCACGCAGACTCCACGCAGACTCCACGCAGACAGTCACTCAAGGTCGGAATTGAACCCGGGTCCCTGGCGCTGTGAGGCAGCAGAGCTAAACACTGTGCCACCGTGCTGCCCCCTTATTGTCCTCAGTCCAATGGGTGAAGAAAGCCACCTTTTGGTAAGTGATGCCCAGCTTGCTGTTTAGCCACTGAGATATTTGTTGATAATTTTTGGCAATGAGACAGGAGCCCAGGGTGCTTCTTTCACACACTGTCGACACACTGTGGACAGCAGGCATGAACTAATTGCAAGCCCCTGGTTGTGGCAGACATTCATTGTAATCTTTTATGGCTTCAAGTGTCCAGCACATGTCATAGAACATAGAAAAGCTACAGCACAAACAGGCCCTTCGGCCCACAAGTTGCGCCGAACATGTCCCTGCCTACTAGGCTTACCTATAACCCTCTATCTTACTAACTTCCATGAACTTATCCAAAAGTCTCTTAAAAGACCCTATCGAATCCGCCTCCACCACCACTACCGGCAGCCGATTCCACGCACCCACCACCCTCTGAGTGAAAAACTTACCCCTGACATCTCCTCTGTACCTACTCCCCAGCACCCTAAACCTGTGACCTCTTGTGGCAACCATTTCAGCCCTGGGTAAAAGCCTCTGAGAATCCACTCTATCAATACCTCTCAACATCTTATACACCTCTATCAGGTCACCTCTCATCCTTCGCCTCTCCAAGGAGAAAAGACCGAGCTCTCTCAACCTATCCTCATAAGGCATACCACTTAATCCCGGCAACATCCTTGTAAATCTCCTCTGCACCCTTTCTATGGCTTCCACATCCTTTCTGTAATGAGGCGACCAGAACTGAGCACAGTACTCCAGGTGGGGTCTGACCAGGGTCCTATACAGCTGCAGCATTATCTCCCGATTTCTAAACTCAATTCCTCTATTGATGAAGGTCAGTATTCCATACGCCTTCTTAACCACAGCCTCTACCTGCGACGCTGCTTTGAGCATCCTATGAATCCGGACCCCAAGATCCTTCTGATCTTCCACGATGCCGAGTGTCTTACCCTTAATATTATATTCTTTCATCCTATTCGACCTGCCAAAATGAACCACCACACACTTATCTGGGTTGAAGTCCATCTGCCACTTCTCTGCCCAGTCTTGCATCTTATCTATGTCTCGTTGCAACTGCTGACATCCCTCTACACTATCCACAACCCCACCAACCTTTGTGTCATCAGCAAACTTGCCAACCCATCCTTCCACTTCCTCATCCAGGTCATTTATAAAAATCACAAAGAGCAAGGGTCCCAGAACAGATCCCTGGGACACTCCACTGGTGACCGACCTCCATGCTGAAAAAGACCCATCTACAACCACTCTTTGCCTTCTGTGGGCAAGCCACTTCTGAATCCACAAGGCAATGTCCCCTTGTATCCCATGCCCCTTCACTTTCTAAATCAGCCTTGCATGGGGCACCTTATCAAACGCCTTGCTGAAATCCATATAAACTACATCTACCACTCTTCCCTCATCTATGTGTCTGGTTACATCTTCAAAAAATTCAATCAGACTCGTAAGGCATGATCTGCCTTGGACAAAGCCGTGCTGGCTATTTCTGATCATACTATTCCTCTCCAGATGTTCATAAATCCTGCCTCTCAAGATCTTCTCCATCAACTTACCAACCACTGAGGTTAGACTCACCGGTCTATAATTTCCCGGGCTATCTCTTCTCCCTTTCTTGAATAACGGAACCACATCCGCAATCCTCCAGAACCTCTTCCGTCTCCATTGATGATGCAAAGACCATCGCCAGAGGCTCAGCAATCTCTTCCCTCGCCTCCCACAGTAACCTGGGGTACATTCCATCCGGTCCCGGCGATTTATCTAACTTGATGCGTTTCAAAAGCTCCAACACATCCTCTTTCCTAATGTCCACCTGCTCAATCTTTTCAGTCCACTGCAAGTCTGCACTGCAACTACCAAGATCCTTTTCCACTGAATACTGAAGTAAAGTATTCATTGAGTACCTCTGCTATTTCTACTGGCTCTATACAGACTTTCCCACTGTCACATTTGATAGGTCCCACTCCTTCACATCTTATCTTCTTGCTCTTAACATACTTGTAGACTCGCCAGGAGTGACAACTACTTCACAATGCTTATACTATCGTTTTGACAAATGGCTGCAGAGCCCAAACAGCTACACAGGTACGAATAGTTCCAATCATAGAATCATAAAATCTCTACAGTGCAGAAGGCGGCCATTCGGCCCATCAAACCTGCATCAATAACAATCCCACCCAGGTCCCATTCTGTAACTCATATATTTACCCTGCAAATGCCCCTGACACTAAGGGACAATTTAGCATGGTTAATCCACCTAACCTGCACATCTTTGGAGTGTGGAAGGAAACCGGAGCACCCGGAGGAAACCCACGCAGACATGGGGAGAACGTGCAAACTCCAAACACACAGTGACCCGAGGCCAGAATTGAACCCAGGTCCCTGGTGCTGTGAGGCAGCAGAAAGTTAATTAACTTTTCTTTTTCTTGCCCAGTTACGGTCATCGGTTAAAGAAAAATACGATGTAATAGTAATTGGGCCAGTATGTCGTAATGTTTATGTTAAACAATGGGTCCAAACTGTAAATGGATACAACATGAGCCTGTCCCGAAAGCTAGTGGCTTTTGCTACCAAATAAACCTGTTGGACTTTAACCTGGTGTTGTTAGACTTCTTACTTGATGGCTGCAGAGCCCAAACAGCTACACAGGTACGAATAGTTCCAATCATAGAATCATAAAATCTCTACAGTGCAGAAGGCGGCCATTCGGCCCATCAAACCTGCATCAATAACAATCCCACCCAGGTCCCATTCTGTAACTCATATGTTTACGCTGCAAATGCCCCTGACACTAAGGGACAATTTAGCATGGTTAATCCACCTGTGTTTACCCCATTCCAACGCCGACATCTCCACGTAATGGATACAACGGCAGTTCATTTTGTCCATTGCCCAATTGCTCCAGAGAGATTATGATCGTGGAGGAGATTTCTCATAGAATCCCTACAATGCCCACTGAGTCTGCAGTGACCACAATCCCACCCAGGCCCAATCCCTGTAACCTCATATATTTACCCTAGCTAGTCCCCCTGACACTAAGGGGCAATTTAGCATGGCCAATGCACCCTAACCTGCACACCTTTTGGAGTGTGGGAGGAAACCGGAGCACCCGGAGGAAACCCACGCAGACACGGGGAGAACGTGCAGACTCCACACAGACAGTGACCCGAGGCCGGGAATTGAAACCCGGGTCCCTGGCGCTGTGAGGCAGCAGTGCCAACCACTGTGCCACCCAGGAATGTCCATTTCTTTGGACGACTGGCTTTGAAACACCGGGTGGAAATTTTCCTGTCCTGACCGCCACGGGAATCGTAATGGGCGGGACACAGACCGTACAAAGATCTGTTGACCTCGGCTGGGATTTGCTGGCCTTGGGGTGAGCGCGGCCGGAAAACCTTGCCCTCCGTATCTGTATGATATTTCAGTTTAGAATCTCCCTCTTCACTTGCACTAGTTCATTTCAGATTAAACAGCACCATTCAAATTTAAACTGTTGTTATATCTTAGATGTTTTGACCAGTAGTACTAACAAGACAAAAGATGCTAAGATGCCACATTTGTGGGTTTTGAACCAACTTGACGCAGATTTATTGACGAGTTGTTGCCTGAATTGAAATCCAACATGGAGGAGAGATGTTGCCATCACAGCACACCGTGTGATTGAACACACGAGATACATTGCTTTACAATACATTGCGGGTCCCCTAGCCGAGATATTTGAATCACCGATTGTCACGGGTGAGGTGCCTGAAAATTGGAGGGTGGCAAATGTTGTGCCTTTGTTTAAAAAGGGCTGCAGGGAAAAGCCTGGGAACTACAGGCCAGTGAGCCTCACATCTGTGGTGGGTAAATTGTTGGAAGGTATTTTGAGAGACAGGATCTACAGGCATTTAGAGATGCAAGGACTGATTAGGGACAGTCAACATGGCTTTGTGAGTGGAAAATCATGTCTACAAATTTGATTGAGTTTTTTGAAGGGGTAACCAAGAAGGTAGATGAGGGCAGTGCAGTTGATGTTGTCTACATGGACTTTCGCAAGGCCTTTGACAAGGTACCGTATGGTAGGTTGTTGCATAAGGTTAAATCTCACAGGATTCAGGGCGAGGTATCTAAATGGATACAAAATTGGCTTCTTGACAGAAGCCAGAGGGTGGTTGTAGAGAATTGTTTTTCAAACTGGAGGCCTGTGACCAGTGGTATGCCTCAGGGATCAGTGCTGGGTCCACTGTTATTTGTCATTTATATTAATGATTTGGATGAGAATATAGGAAGCATGGTTAATAAGTTGGCAGAAGAACCAGGAGTGACATAAAAGGCTTTTATTTTTACACAAGAATGGTTAGGATGTGGAATACACTGGCTGATGTGTTAATGGCTCCAACAGTAGCCATTGGATAGGAATGCGAAGGAGCAAAACATTGCAGGGACGTGAAGAAAGAATAAGGGAGGGGGAATAACTAGATAGCTCCTCAGAAGGGCTAGCATACACCGATGAGCTGAATGGCCTCCTTCTATGTCGAGTGACTCTACGATTAAAGTTTTAAAGTTTATTTATTAGTGTCATAAGTAGGCTTACATTAACACTGCAATGGAGTTACTGTCAAGATCCCCTAGTCACCACACGTCGGCGCCTGTTCGGGTACACTGAGGGAGAATTTAGCACGGCCAATGCACCTAACCAGCAAGTCTTTCCGGACTGTGGGAGGAAACCGGAGCATCGGACATGGGGAGAACGTGCAAACTTCGCACAGACAGTGACCCCAAGCCGGGAATTGAACCCGGGTCCCTGGTGCTGTGAGGCAGCAGTGCTAACCACTGTGCCACAGCGGTCCAGTCTTTACTCATCCCCCTTTGGCATACTGGGAAGTCCCGAGGAATCCCTACCTCAAGTAAAAGAACAGAAATGTTAAAATGGAGTCAGGGGGCTTCCTTACAAGATTACACCGACCAGCTGCTGTGGAAATCATACAAATGAGAATAAGTGACCGATTCTTCCCATTTGACCCAGTAATGGAGTCTAATAGCAGCAATTCACACCTGACTTATAATGGCATGGTTTCTATCTGGCTGCTTTGTCACTGGTTTTGGGTAACTGATGTTGCCATGGCAATTCATGGCAGCTATAAGGGAGGTGATGGCCTAGTGCCTTGACCAGAGTTGGCCTGCTCGGTCTGAATTTTTAACAAAGGCTTGGCCGTTAACTGCTCCCTGGTGCATTCTCCTTGGTGACCCATCTACCAATCAGAGGCCACTTGCCAACCCATCAGCACTGGACGATGGCCTAGTGGTATTTTTGCTCGACTAAGAATCCAGAAACTCAGCTAATGCTCTGGGGACCCGGGTTCGAATCCCACCACGGCAGATGGTGGAATTTAAATTCAATTTTTAAAAATCTGGAATTATAATCTACTGATGACCATGAAACCAGTGTCGATTGTCAGAAAAACCCATCTGGTTCACTAATGTCCTTCAGAGAAGGAAATCTGCCGTCCTTAACATGGTCTGGCCTACATGTGACTCCAGAGCCACAGCAATGTGGTTGATTCTCAACTTCCCTCGGGCAATTAGGGATGGGCAATAAATACTGGCCCAGCCAGCGACGCCCACGTCCTAGGAACGAATTTTTTTTAAAAAGGGAAAGAGCAAGAAGAAACCAATTTTTCTTCTCCACACACACACCCAACAACAGTCATTTATATCATGTCTTTAACATGGTTAAACATTCTTTTCACAGGAACATCCAAAATAATTGATTGACATCTCATCCACCACCTTCAACATTCACTCCCTCCACCACCGACGCACATTGGCAGCTGCGTGTACCATCTACAAGATGCACTGCAGGAACTCACCAAGGTTCCTTAGGCAGCACCTTCCAAACCCACGACCTCTACCACTGAGAAGGTCAAGGACAGCCAATACCTGGGAACCCCATCGCATGCAAGTCCCCCCCCCCCCCCCAAAGCCACTCACCATCCTGACTTGGAAATATATCGGCTGTTCCTTCATTGTGGCTGGGTCAAAATCCTGGGACTCCCTCCCTAACAGCACTGTGGGTGTACCTACACCACATGGACTGCAGAGGGTCAAGAAGGCAGCTCACCACCACCTTCTCAAGGGCAACTAGGGATGGGCAATAAATGCTGGTCTAGCCAGCACTGGTCACATCCCTTGAAGGAATAACCTTTAAGAATTATAAGACAAAATTTGATACCAAGCCGGAGAAGGAGATATCAGTACCCTTGAGCAAATTCTTGGTCGTGATGGTAAGTTTTAAGGGGGAGGGAGGGGGAAAAGGTACAGAAGCAGAGAAGTTTGGGACGTAAAATCAAAGCTTAGGCAGCTAAAGGCACGGCCGCCAATGCTGCTGCGATTAAAATTGGGAAGGGACAATCTGCCAGAATTGGAGAAGCAGAGATCTGGAAGGGCTGTGGGGCTGGTAGAAGTTACGGAAGATGGGACGGAGCTTGGTGGGGGTGGAACAGGACAGGTGAGGCCACAAAGGGATTTTAAATCAAGGAAGAGAACTCAAGGCGAGACTGAAACCCTGGAGCTGGATTCTTGTTGAAGCTATCCGAGTGGGAGTGCCGTTTGGAAAGAATTCCGAGGAGAGAGACCGCATTTCAGCGAGGCTAATTGGCTCACAGTGTGGCGAAAGTCTGAGTGGGTTGTTGAAGAATCCATGGAATCTGCTGGGGTCGCACCTGTCATTTACTCTGTAGTGTGGTGTGTCTGACCACAGTTCACCTGGATGCACCTCATACCTTGAATATTACAGAAGAGGATCAACATTATACAGGATATAATCTTTCCAAATATGTACATGTTGGTCAAGATACAGCTGAGGTGAAGGAATAGTGAATATTTGAATCATTTTCTTATGTTTGCATTGAGATTTTGCTAACATGGTGTAATATCGTTCATTTCTCTTGTTTCATAAATGTTTTATTCTTTGTGTTAAAAGTTCATCAGGGGTGTCAAGATGGAGACCTTTACCCAGAGCAATCTCAACTCTATATCTCACAAGAGGCAGACCAGGAACAATTGGGTGGGATTGTGGTCGGTGCAGACTCGATGGGCCGAATGGCCTCCTTCTGCACTGTAGGGTTTCTATGATTCTTCTATAATTGCACAGAGGGAAATGAGAGCAAAGAACATCTGATGAGGTTACGAAGACACACAGGGTGGAATTACCCCGTCCCGCCCACCATAGGAATCGTAGGGGGCGGGACACGGATCATGCAAAGGTCCATTGACCTCAGGTGGGATTTTCCAGTCTTGGGGTGAGGGCGGCCGGAGAGTCCCGCCCACAGACTCCCGTCGAAAGATAGCTTGCGTTACATGATAAAGGGTATCTCCCGACTTCATAGCAAAAAGATCATAGAATCCTACAGTGCAGAGGGGGGTCATTCGGCCATCGAGTCTGCACTGACCACAATCCCACCCAGGCCTATTCCCCATAACCCCATGCATTTACCCTAGACACTAAGGGTCAATTTTAGCATGGCCAATCCACCTAACCCGCACATCTTTGGGCTGTGGGAGGGAACCGGAGCACCCGGAGGAAACCCATGCAGGCATAGG
This sequence comes from Mustelus asterias, assembly GCF_964213995.1. Classification (NCBI taxonomy): domain Eukaryota; kingdom Metazoa; phylum Chordata; class Chondrichthyes; order Carcharhiniformes; family Triakidae; genus Mustelus; species Mustelus asterias. The sequence continues at coordinate 88,116,688 of NC_135815.1, read as the reverse complement.
GAGAATGTGCAAACTCCACACAGACAGTCACCCAAGGCAGGAATTGAACCCGGGACCCTGGCACTGTGAGGCAGCAGTGCTAACCACTGTGCCACCATGCCACCCTCAGGATTTGAGTATGGGAGTAGGGATGTCTTGCTGCAGTTATACAGGATCTTGGTGAGGCCACACCTTGAGTATTGTGTGTCGTTTTGGTCTCCTAGTCTGAGGAAGGATATTCTTGCTATTGAGGGAGTCCAGCGAAGGTTCACCAGACTGATTCCTGGAATGGCAGGACTGACATATGAAGAGAGACTGGATCGACTGGGCTTGCACTCACTGGAATTTAGGAGAATGAGAGGGGATCTCATAGAAACATATAAAATCCTGATGGGACTGGACAGGTTAGATGCGGGAAGAATGTTCCCGATGTTGGGGAAGTCCAGAACTAGGGGTCACAGTCTAAGAATAAGGGGTAAGCCATTCAGGACTGAGATGAGGAAGAACTTCTTCACTCAGAGAGTTGTGAACCTGTGGAATTCTCTACCACAGAAAGCTATTGGGGCCAGTTCGTTGGATATGTGAAAGATGGATAAAAATTACTGCGGATGCTGGAATCTGAAACCAAAAGAGAAACTGCTGGAAAATCTCAGCAGGTCTGGCAGCATCTGTAAGGAGAGAAAAGAGACGATATTTCGAGTCCAGATGACAAACGGTCGTCTGGACTCAGAACATCATCTCTTTTCTCTCCTTACAGATGCTGCCAGACCTGCTGAGATTTTCCAGCATGTTCAAGAGGGAGCTGGATATGACCCTTGCAGCTAAAGGGATCAAGGGGAATGGAGAGAAAGCGGGAATGAGAGTGCATGAGCAGCCATGATCATATTGAATGGTGGTGCAGGATCGAAGGGCCGAATGGCCTCCCTCCTCCACCTATTTTCTAAGCTTCTACGTTCCTATATTCACAACTCTGGTATAAAATATTTCTCATAACAATGCAACCTGCCAGAAAGTTGGGAAGGAAATGTCAAATTAAAATGGATAACATTACGGCTCATATGCAGGAATCGTGGCCTCCTTCTGTCAAAGTCGACTAAGTTAATTAAATTAGATCCATTCCTTCTGGGCAGGCAGCTGGAAATGTACCACTGCCATTATTCAGAATTTATGACTCATGAGTGACACTCATTTCTAACTATCTCATAAGGTGCAGCACCACAGCTGCTGGAAGTCTAATTGAGTGATAAATTAGCAAGTGGCAGCTTACCAGGGGGCAGTGCAGAGAGGGGAAAGTTTCTAACCAAACATCATCCATCCAGGAATTTTTTTTTTAAAACAAGAAATGTTATCCCGATCTGCCCCCCCGCCCTCCCTCCAGCCTCACAAGAGACTCAATAAGAATTCAGTCACTGAGTGGGGGAAATATCATAGAATCCCCCGTCTTTCTCATAAGGGCTTCCAACCAACACGTTTGAAGAACTCGTCTTGGAAACCCCTCCAAACGGCACTTCCTCTTGCCATTCGGCCCCAACTCTCCAACAGAGAATCTTACCCGGGCCCTATCCCCGTGACGCCACGTGTTTACCTCATTAATCCACCTAATCTGCACATCTTTGGACTGCTCGATTTCCGCCTTGGGTCACTGTCCGTGTGGAATCTGCACGTTTCTCCCTGTGACGGCGTGGGTTTCCTCCGAGTGATCCGGTTTCCTCCCACCAGTCCAAACACATGCAGGTTAGGTGGATTGGCCATGCTAAATTGTCCCTTAGTGTCCCAGGATGTGTAGGTTAAGTGGATTGGCCATGCTAAATTGCCCCTTAGTGTCCAAAGATGTGCAGGTCAGGTGGATTGGCCATGCTAAGTAGCCCCTTCGTGTCCAAAGATGCGTGGGTTAGGTGGATGGGCCATGGTAACTTGTCCCTTAGTGTCCAAAGACGAGTAGTTAGGGGGATTAACTATGGAAAATGTGTGGGGTACAGGTATAGGGTGGGGAAAACGTAAGATACTCTGTCAGAGCAAGTCAGTGCAGACTCGATGGGCCGAATGGCCTCCTTCTGCACTGTAGGGATTCTATGAAAATCTGACAGCAGTTCTTCAACAGACAGTAAAATATCAACAACAACTTGCATTTGCACGGCATCTTTAATGTCCCAAGACGCTCCGCGGGAGCATTATCAAACAACATTCGGCACCAAGCTACATGAGGACTAATTAAAGGGGAAACGACCAAAAGCGAAGTTAGGCTTTATGGGGCAACTTGAAGAATAAAGGAGAGGGAGAGAGGTGGCGAGGTTTGGATGGGAATTCTGGAACATCAAGCTCCAGGTAGCTCGAGGCACAGCACCCAGTGGTGGAATCATTAAAATCAAGGATGCTGAAGGGGCCAGATTCCGAATTGAAGATTAAGAGGAAGGGAGGTGAGAGGTAACGGATGAGAATTGATGCATAATATCAGGCCAATGGGATGTTAGCATTAGTTGATGCCTGCAGCTGAATTGGAATCTACTCAACATACTGAATACAACTGAATATATATGACAACTGGATGGAGAACAGTTCTAACACACCCCGCATATAATAGCATGCAATGTTCTTGCTACATTGGAATCTAGTTATCTCCAAAGAAAAAAACATTTTGCACAATGCTTTGTGTTAAGAACCATATGCGAATATTATTCTTAAAACCCAGAGGGTAACTTGGAACACCAGTTCTTAGCGGTGTATATTTTCAATTTGGTATACCGGGAGGAAAGATATGCAAACTAGTGAGGACCAGTTTGGTCTTGTTGAGATCAACTAATACAGAATAATTATTAGCTTAATAGAAAAGCACACAACATGACGAACTACAATACACTACAACATGACACTTAACTACACTGGTGACTATACACACACACAGTATCACATGAAGTTTCCTCTTTGTTCCAAGCTACCTATGTTCCCTGCATTCTGATATGACTCTTTTCCCTAAACAACATCCAATATTATAAACCTCTATGAGCTAAATCCAGCAGATAGTTACTACCCACAGGTTATTTCTCCATGTTGGGAAAACCATCTTCAGTCTCAGGGAATGCGTAATCTTCTCGCTTCCAGTTCTGGGATTTTACCCAACCGCCCTTTTCGCAATAACTTGTTTTTGGGGGAGACCAGGAAAATAGAACTTCATTGCACACCTGCATGTCCAGAGGTTGGGAAAGGTGCTCTGGGAATGCTTTCAGAGCGAGCCATAGAATCCTTACAGTGCAGAAGGAGGCCATTTGGCCCATCGAGCCTGCACCAACTCTCTGAAAGAACATCCCAACCCAGGCTCTCTCCTCCCTCTCATCCCCGTAACCCCGCGCTAACCAATAGAAAAAGGCGACCGTACATAATAACACAATGAAAAGCTGAAACTTGTCTTCCCTGCTCGTCCTCATTATTCTTATTCCACATGACAGTCACGATCAGGAAACTAAGCAGGTGGAGTTGGAGCAACAGGTCAACGGCGAGCCAGCAGTCGGTTTTAATCCTGACCCCTTTTCCCTCTTCAGAAAATGCTGGAAAATCTCAGCAGGTCTGATGTGCATCTGTGGAGAGAGAATAGAGCCAACGTTTCGAGTCTGGATGACCCTTCGTCAGAGGGTCATTTAGACTGGAAATTTGGCTCTGACGAAGGGTCATCCAGACTCGAAACGTTGGCTCTATTCTCTCTCCACAGATGCTGTCAGACCTGCTGAGATTTTCCAGCATATACCGATTTTGTTTCGGATTACAGCGCCTGCGGTATTTTGCTTTTAACCTTTTCCTCTTCCATTGAAGTGAAACATCGGGTGCGATGGAAGTCGGGATAACTCTCAGCCATTGTCCTTGTCGGGTGGCTCATCCAAGACTAACCTTACCTCTGAAGAGGGAGAGATTGGTGATCGTCATTCTGGATTGCTGGATGGAAAATGGAGGAATTTTCAGGGCACACTGACCCACAGGATGAAGGAGTCCACCAGATGTCTGACTCCATACTGGGTTCAGCGATCATCGGGCAGCCTGGGCGACCACTAAAACCAGACGTCGAGTCCACAGGCTCTGTTGCCAAAGGGCCGGCAATCGATTGACGGAGCTTGACAGGTAACCCGACCGTGCCCAGCGGACCCGGCACCAGGGTGGGAATATAACCTAACCAGTGATGTCCTGATTGGGACCAGGAAGCCTGGGAATATTTGAAGTCTCCCTCCCCCCCACCCCCCCGGGACCACAAAGAGTGCTCTTAAGGCCATTTACCTCAGCTCCCGACTCTGTTTCAATGCCGGGCATTGACAAACATGCGCGGCATATCAGAACTAGGAGCAGGAGTTGGGCATCTGGCCCCTCGAGCCTGCTCCGCCATTCAATAAGATCATGGCTGATCTTTTCATGGACTCAGCTCCACTTACCCGCCCGCTCACCATAAACCTTAATTCCTTTCAAAATTTTATCTATCCTTGCCTTAAAGACATTCAATGAGGTAGCCTCAACTGCTTCACTGGGCAGGGAATTCCACAGATTCACAACCATTTGTGTGAAGAAGTTCCTCCTCAACTCAGTCCTAAATCTGCTCCTCCTTATTTTGAGGCCATGCCCCCTAGTTCTAGTTTCACCCGCCAGTGGAAACAACCTCCCTGCTTCTATCTTATCTATTCCCTTCATAATCTTATATGTTTCGATAAGATCTCCCCTCATTCTTCTGAATTCCAATGAGTATAGCCCCAGTCTACTCAGTCTCTCCTCATAAGCCAACCCTCTCAACTCCGGAATCAACCCAGTGAAACTCCTCTGCACCCCCTCCAGTGCCAGTATATCTGGGGCTCTCAATTGCACAACAGGATTCCAATTTAAATATGTTAATATTTATGTTATAAATATGTTACTATACAAAGATGCGCAGGTTAGGTTGATTGGATATGATAAATTGCCCTTTAGTGTCCCGGGATGCATAAGTTGCAGGGATTAGTGGGGAATCGGGCCTGGGTGGGATTGTGGTCGGTGCAGACTCGATGGGCCGAATGGCCTCATTCTGCACTGTAGGGATTCTATGATTCTAATAAGGACCCCATCACTCAAAGGTGGTTTGGAAGGGAGTTCTGGGTAAATGAGCAGAGGCACAGGCAGATTAGTTTTAGCAGCAGCTGGGAAGGAAAGAGTTAATATCATCTTTCATCTAACGAGATAATGCGAACAGTTTGCTCACATATGAATGCTAAACACTATTAAAAAATGAATGAGAGATGATTTCAATGTTAAGTATATTTATATTAAATGATAATATATTCATATAAATCAAGTTTAATCGAAAATATGTTCGCCACAATCACAATGCGAGCACTGCAGAGACTATAGAAGTTCAAAAGTTCAGAGCTAAAAGTCAGCAGAAATATAATGAAGTTTAAACTCAGGGCAAATACTGAAACATTTAGTGAATCATTTAAGGCCCTATCGTCTGGGCATAAGAATGTATATGTCCAAAGAGCCCTGGACTGATACAGTCGATTGTCTTGTCAAAGTGCGGTTGGGAAAGGTTTGTGGATGATAGAGAGACACAGCAACAAGGAAGTAAACCATGCCAGGAGGTGGATACCCGGTTTTTGGGTTAGCAAATGAAAGATCATTAATCATTCGCAATTGGCTGAGGCAACTTGTCATGTTTTGGACTGACGTGCTAACGTGCAATGAAATCAAGTCCCGAGCTAATCACAAGGAGTACCTTAGATATCGGAAAACTATCATTGTGATAGATTTTGGCTCAATGTCTCCAATCTTTGGAGAGGTCTTTGTCACTGAGCTGAGCTATTTGACCATCCAAAGGCCTCCCACGCCCAAGGTTGGTGTCTTGTTTGTCTCGTATGTCTTTTATGCTTAAAACAAATTTTCAGTTGCGTCTTAAAACTGAAAATTATTGCCTTTGCGAGTTTAATTCTGAGGTTTTCTTAGGTTTTTAAGAAAATCAGGTCACCGACAGAGAAAGCCCCCACTACCGCGGGAAACAGGGTTGCCCCAATAGCCCCCCCCCCCCCCCCCCCCCCGCCTCAAGTGAAGAGACCTCATTGTTAATGAAACAAATAACTAACCGAATTAATAACACAAAGCAGAAGGGGCCACACTGACACTAGGGGTGGGGTTTTCCAGCCGCGCTCACCCCAAGACTGGAAAATTCCCTCCGAGGTCAACGGAGCTTTGCATGGTCCGTCATTTTCCCTCCCCCCATCCGCTCCGATTCCAGGTGGGACAGAAAAATGTGGCCCTACGTGCTTGTAGATCCACTGTCATCAGTAGAGTTTTCTGTAATAAAAGCAAAATACTGCAGGTGTTGGAAATCTGAAATAAAAACAGAAAATGCTGGAGAAACCTAGCAGATCTGACAGCATCTGCGGAGAGAGAATAGAGCCAACGTTTCGAGTCTGGATGACCCTTCTGCAGGTTTCCTGAAGCGTTGTACAGTTAAATAAACATGCACTGTTTATTTCAAATACAAACTTTTCAGAAAAAAAACCACTGGAATTTCTGCCCCTCCCCTCAATTCTACAAGTTGATGGTCAGTAAATTCCTGCAAATGCTATTGCTAGAAATGAGCTACAATATGTGCCAATAATTGAAATATTACAAAGGTTATAAAAGCTCTGATGAAGGGTCATCCAGGGCAGCACGGTGGCACAGTGGTTAGCACTGCTGCCTCTCAGCGCCAGGGACCCGGGTTCGATTCCCGGCTTGGGTCACTGTCTGTGCGGAGTCTGCACGTTCTCCCCGTGTCTGCGTGGGTTTCCTCCCACAGTCCAAAAGACGTGCCGGTTAGGTGCATTGGCCATGCTAAATTCTCCCTCAGTGTACTCGAACAGGCGCCGGAGTGTGGTGACTAGGGGATTTTCACAGTAACTTCATTGCGGTGTTAATGTCAACCTACTTGTGACTAATACATAAATAAACTTAATAGTTAAATAAAAGTGGACTTTTTATTTCACAAACACTGTAATTTCTGCCTCTATAGTGATCGTGTTGATCTTTCTCTGCACCCTAGCTATGACTGTAACACTACATTCTGCACTCTCTCCTTTCCTTCTCTATGAACGGTATGCTTTGTCAGTACCGTGCGTAAGAAACAATACTTTTCATTGTACACTAATACATGTGACAATAATAAATCAAATCAGATTCCTGGCAACACTATTGCCAGAAATGATCTAAAATGTGTTTAAGTAATTGAAAACACACATTATAAAAAGTTCTGGCAAAGGGTCATCCCGACTCGAAACACTGGGCGGAATTTTACCGGCATGTCCGCCCGAGGTTCGTACAGTCCCGCCCAAGGCCAACGGAGACTGCCGTTCTCCGAGCCTCGCCCACCCCCGGAATCAGGCGTGCCGGTAAAATTCCGCTCTATTCTCTCTCCGCAGATGCTGTCAGACTTGCTGAGATTTTCCAGCATTTTCTGTTTTTGTTGCGGTTATAAACGGCAGACAAGGCAACACACCTCTGGATTTTAATCTTGTGGTGTGGGATTAAGGTCACGGACATAGACAGGCAGACACAGCAGGGCTTAGTGTACAACCCGAGGTCCGACGCATCGATCCACGATGTCTCAAATTAACGTGACATCAGTGGACAGACTGAACTCATCACCTGTGTCCATTCAAAAAGGAGCTTTTAATGGCCAGCCGCACTTACAGAAATTAAGTATCTACCAGAAATTCCAATCACTTCAACATCTGCTCAATATTGTTGTTTGAGTTGAGTATTCCTTCCTGTAAAAGGTAAATCTCTCCCCTCCCCTTATTGACAAAACGGAGGGATTACTGATTTTGACTGTGGCACAGTGGATAAATATCTGTTAAAAGCAGCAAGAGTGATTACATTGCCCACTGCTGTGCGTTACAATAGCTTGTCAACGTAATGCACTCCAGAACCTCTCCGACATCTTGCTTCAACCCTTATTACTGCAACTCTGAATGCGACTAATTTCACTGAACTAACAGGCGTAGAAGAGATAAGCTTGCCATGAAAACGTCTAAAGATTGGAGCTCATTTGAGGCGGGCGCGGTGGCACAGTGGTTAGCACTGCTGCCTCGCAGCGCCAGGGACCCGGGTTCGATTCCGGCCTCGGGTGACTGACTGTCTGTGTGGAGTTTGCACCTTCTTTGGGTGGGTTTCGTCCTATAGGATAGTCAGAAGCTTTTTCCCAGGGTGGAAGTGTCAATTGCAAAGGGGGGCACAGGTTCAAGGTGAGAGGGGGGAAAGTTTAAGGGAGATATGTGGAGGAGGTTTTTCACGCAGAGAGTGGTGGGTGCCTGGAACGCGCTGCCAGAGGAGGTGGTGGAAGCAGGCGCATTAGCAACTTTTAAGAGGCATCTGGATGGGTCCGTGAATAGGGAGGGGATAGAGGGATACGGACCGAGTAAGGGCAGAAGGTTTAATTAGGGCATCATGACCAGCATGGGCTAGGAGGGCCGAAGGGCCTGTTCCTGTGCTGTACTTTTCTTTGTTTGTTCTTTATAGAAAATACTTTGGACACAGGCTTGGCTAAATGCCAGGGAAGTATTGTGGGGACAGAGACCTTGCTGGAGCTCAGGAATCGTTTTACAGAGAGGGGACATCACCTTATATCACTGTGGGTTCCAGAGAGGGACACAAACATTCAAGCCTAAAATGTTCCGCTGCAGCTTTTACTGAGTCTTTTTCGACAATAACCTGAACACTCTCGCAGCTCACTGGCACCCCCTGGTGATGGGAAAAATGCATGACAATGGTTGGACTTTTTCAACATGCAATTTACAAGTAGTCAATTTTATTTTATGGGACATGGGCATCGCTGGCTGGGGGGCCAGCATTAATTGCCCATCCCTGGTAGTTCTTGACAAGGTGGTGGTGAGCCGCCTTCTTGAATCGCTGGTTGACCCACAATGCCGTTAGGGAGGGAATTCCAGGATTTTGACCCAGCGACTGCGAAGGAACGGCGATATATTTCCAAGTCATGATGGCGAGTGGCTTGGAGGGGAACTTGCAGGTGGTGGTGTTCCCACTGTCTGTGTGGAGCTTGCACATTCTCCAGCATTTACTGCCTGTCCCTGGTTGCCCTCGAGAAGGTGGTGGTGAGCGGCCTTCTTGAAACGCTGCAGTCCCTGAAGTGTAGGCACACCCACCGTGCTGTTAGGGAGGGAGCTCCAGTGTTTTGACCCAGCAGAAACGGCCAATATATTTCCAAGTCAGGATTGTGAGTGGCTTGGAGGGAAACCTCCAGGTGGTTCCCAGGTATCTGCTACCCTTGTCCTTCTAGATAGTAGAAGTTATGGATTTGGAAGGTGCTGCCTAAGGAGCCTTGGTGAGTCCCTGCGGTGCATCTTGTAGATAGCACACACTGCTGCCACTGAGTGTCGGTGGTGGAGGGAGTGGATGTTTGTAGATGTGGTGCCAATCAAGCGGGGCTGCTTTGTCCTGGATGGTGTCAAGTTTCTTGTATTGTTGGAGCTGCACTAATCCAGGCAACTGGGGAGTATTCCATCACACTCCTGACTTGTGCCTTGTAGATGGTGGACAGGCTTTGGGGAGTCAGGAGGTGAGTTACTGGCTGCAGAATTCCCAGGGCAGGCGATGGCCTAGTGGTATTATTGCTGGACTATTAACCCAGAAACTCAGCTAATGTTCTGGGGACCTGGGTTCAAATCCCACCACGACAGATGGTGGAATTTGAATTCAATTAAAAAAGATCTGGAATTAAGAATCTACTGATGACCATGAAACCATTGTCGATTGTCGGAAAAACCCATCTGGTTCACTAATGTCCTTTAGGGAAGGAAATCTGCCGTCCTTACCTGGTCTGGCCTACATGTGACTCCAGAGCCACAGCAATGTGGTTGACTCACAACTGCCCTTGGGCAACTAGGGATGGGCAATAAATGCTGGCCAGCCAGTGACGCCCATGTCCCATGAATGAACAAAAGAAAGGGCTGCTTTTGTAGCCACAGTACGGATATGCTGAGTCCAGTTCAGTTTCTGACATTCCAGGTCACAGATTATTTGTACAGCAATGGGCTGGAACTTCCGATGGATCAGCAATTGAGTCGGATTCTCATTCCCCTCCAAGGTATTTACCCGAAAATCCTGGTCGCCTCGGATCCCAGCAGGGTGAGATCTGGGCAGTGTGGCTCACTCCTGAGACCTACTGGCAAGGGCAGCTCACTCACCGCTAGACCTGTGGCCTACTTTATGGCCTAAAAAACAGGAAGGTTTAACAGGTCGTTGATAAGCCAGGGAAAAGGTAAGCATTTAAGGTAAGATTTGGGGGTGGGTGTGTTGTTCAGTCGGCTGAAGTGGGGGAGGGGGCAGTAGGAGAGTTGGGCCTGGCCCTACTTCGGGGCAGGGTGGGTGGTGGTTGTTGGGGAAGGTGTCAGGAGTCAGGCCTTTGGGGTGGTGGGGAAGGGGAGGTCGGGAGGGGAGGGGTTGTGTAGCAAGGGGCAGAGTTTGTTGGGGGGAGTGCCCGTTAGGGAGGAAGATCCATGACAGTGGGGAAATTCCATGGAGTGGGGAGTGGCATGGGGGGGAGGGGATGTCCCCTGGACATTTGGAGGGCTGGGGGGGGGGGGGGGGGGGGGGGAGGGTGTTGGGCTTTCCGTAGGAGGTTTCCTTGAGTCTGGGACAATAGTTAAGTGGTTCTATACTCAGTCTTTTTCCCAGGGTTGGGGAATTGAGAACTGGAGGGCACAGGTTTCAGTTCAGAGGGGAAAGAATGATTGGGAACCTGAGGAGCATCTTTTTTACTCAGAGGGTGGTGCGTGTGTGGAATGAGCTGCCGGAGGAAGTGGTTGAGGGAGGGGCATTGACAACATTTAAAAGGCACTTGGACTGATACATGGACAGGATAGGCAACAACACCTCCTCCACAATCATCCTCAACACCGGTGCCCCACAAGGCTGTGTTCTCAGCCCCCTACTATACTCCTTATACACCTATGACTGTGCAGCCAAATTCCCCTCCAATTTGATTTTCAAGTTTGCTGACGACACCACCGTAGTGGGTCGGATCTCAAACAATGACGAGACAGAGTACAGGAATGAGATAGAGAATCTGGTGAACTGGTGCGGCAACAATAATCTCTCCCTCAATGCCAACAAAACGAAGGAGATTGTCATTGACTTCAGGAAGCGTAAAGGAGAACATGCCCCTGTCTACATCAATGGGGATGATGTAGAAAGGGGCAAGAGCTTCAGGTTTTTAGGCGTCCAGATCACCAACAACCTGTCCTGGTCCCCCCGTGCCGACACTAGTTAAGAAAGCTCTATTTTCTCAGAAGACTAAGGTAACTTAGCATGTCAGCTACGACTCTCACCAATTTTTACAGATGCACCATGGAAAGCATTCTTTCTGGTTGTATCACAGCTTGGTATGGCTCCTGCTCTGCACAAGACCGCAAGACTACAAGAGGTCGTGAATGTAGCCCAATCCATCACGCAAACCAGCCTCCCATCCATTGACTCTGTCTACACTTCCCGCTGCCTCGGCAAAGCAGCCAGCATAATCAAGGACCCCACGCACCCCGGACATTCTCTCTTCCACCTTCTTCCGTCGGGAAAAAGATACAAAAGTCTGAGGTCACGTACCAACTGACTCAAGAACAGCTTCTTCCCTGCTGCCATCAGACTTTTGAATGGACTCACCTCGCATTAAGTTGATCTTTCTCTACACCCTAGCTATGACTGTAATACTACATTCTGCACTCTCTCCTTTTCTTCTCTATGAACGGTATGCTTTGTCAGTATAGTGCGCAAGAAACAATACTTTTCACTATGCTAATAAATGTGACAATAATAAATCAAATCAAATCAAAAAAGGAAAGGTTTAGAGGGATATGGAGCCAAATTAGGTTGGCTTAGATGGACTTTTTGGTCAGAATGAACCAGTTTGGGCTGAAGGGGCCTGTGTCCATGCCGTACATTCTAT